>NC_064639.1:257088359-257404388 GCF_023864345.2 Schistocerca serialis cubense | reverse complement strand
GCTGAGGGTTACGGCGGGGACGAAGCATCTCCGTCGTTTCTAGGTCCTCAGTTCAATACATACACACATACATTATTTATAAGCACAACTGGTTTCGCAGCATTTGGGCTGCGTAATCAGATGCAGTAAAGTCATATTCTGATCAGAAAAAAGAATGTGATGACCCAGCGTTCATAGTGAGCAGCTTTACTCTACATAGTGGATCCACTGGGGCCCGAACTGCACAGTAACCCTGGATTCGGTGTGGGGCGGCGGTGGGATGTGTGGACTGCCGTAGCCTGTTGCGGGGTTGTGAACCCCTGAGGGTTACGGTGGGGACGAAGCATCTCCGTCGTTTCTAGGTCCTCAGTTCAATACATACACACATACATTATTTATAAGCACAACCGGTTTCGCAGCATTTGGGCTGCGTAATCAGATGCAATAAAGTCATATTCTGATCAGAAAAAGGAATGGGATGACCCAGCGTTCATAGTTAGCAGCTTTACTCTACATAGTGGATCCACTGGGGCCCGAACTGCACAGTAACCCTGGATTCGGTGTGGGGCGGCGGTGGGATGAGTGGACTGCTGTAGCCTGTTGGGGGGTTGTGAACCGCTGAGGGTTACGGCGGGGACGAAGCATCTCCGTCTTTTCTAGGTCCCCAGTTCAATACATACACACATACATTATTTATAAGCACAACCGGTTTCGCAGCATTTGGGCTGCGTAATCAGATGCAATAAAGTCATATTCTGATCAGAAAAAGGAATGGGATGACCCAGCGTTCATAGTCAGCAGCTTTACTCTACATAGTGGATCCACTGGGGCCCGAACTGCACAGTAACCCTGGATTCGGTGTGGGGCGGCGGTGGGATGAGTGGACTGCTGTAGCCCGTTGGGGGGTTGTGAACCGCTGAGGGTTACGGCGGGGACGAAGCATCTCCGTCGTTACTAGGCCCCAGTTCAATACATACACACATACATTATTAATAAGCACAACCGGTTTCGCAGCATTATAGCTGCGTAATCAGGTGCAATAAAGTCATATTCTGATCAGAAAAAAGAATGGGATGACCCAGCGTTCATAGTCAGCAGCTTTACTCTACATAGTGGATCTACTGGGGCCCGTACTGCACAGTAACCCTGGATTCGGTGTGGGGCGGCGGTGGGATGAGTGGACTGCTGTACCCTGTTGGGAGGATGTGAACCGCTTAGGGTTACAGCGGGGACAAAGCATCTCCGTCGTTTCTAGATCCTCAGTTCAATACATACACACATACATTATTTATAAGCACAACCGGTTTCGCAGCATTTGAGCTACGTAATCAGGTGCAATAAAGTCATATTCTGATCAGAAAAAAGAATGGGGTGACCCAGCGTTCATAGTCAGCAGCTTTACTCTACGTAGTGGATCCACTGGGGCCCGAACTGCACAGTAACCCTGGATTCGGTGTGGGGCGGCGGTGGGATGAGTGGACTGCTGTAGCCTGTTGGGGGGTTGTGAACTGCTGAGGGTTACCGCGGGGACGAAGCATCTCCGTCGTTTTTAGGTTCTCAGTTCAATACATACACACATACATTATTTATAAGCACAACCGGTTTCGCAGCATTTGGGCTGCGTAATCAGATGCAATAAAGTCATATTCTGATCAGAAAAAAGAATGGGATGACCCAGCGTTCATAGTCAGCAGCTTTACTCTACATAGTGGATCCACTGGGGCCCCTAACTGCACAGTAACCCTGGATTCAGTGTGGGGCGGCGGTGGGTGGAATGGACTGCTCTAGCCTGTTGGGAGGATGTGAGCCGCTGAGGGTTACGGCAGGGACGAAGCATCTCCGTCGTTTCTAGGTCCCCAGTTCAATACATACACACATACATTATTTATAAGCACAACCGGTTTCGCAGCATTTGGGCTGCGTAATCAGATGCAATAAAGTTATATTCTGATCAGAAAAAAGAATGGGATGACACAGCGTTCATAGTCCGCAGCTTTACTCTACATAGGGGATCCACTGGGGCCCGAACTGCACAGTAACCCTGGATTCGGTGTGGGGCGGCGGTGGGATGAGTGGACTGCTGTAGCCTGTTGGGGGGGTTGTGAACCGCTGAGGGTTACGGCGGGGACGAAGCATCTCCGTCGTTTCTAGGTCCCCAGTTCAAAACATACACACATACATTATTTATAAGCACAACCGGTTTCGCAGCATTTGGGCTGCGTAATCAGATGCAATAAAGTTATATTCTGATCAGAAAAAAGAATGGGATGACCCAGCGTTCATAGTCAGCAGCTTTACTCTACATAGTGGATCCACTGGGGCCCGAACTGCACAGTAACCCTGGATTCGGTGTGGGGCGGCGGTGGGATGAGTGGACTGCTGTAGCCTGTTGGGGAGTTGTGAACCGCTGAGGGTCCGGCGGGGACGAAGCATCTCCATCGTTTCTAGGTCTTCAGTTCAATACATACACACATACATTATTTATAAGCACAACCGGTTTCGCAGCATTTGGGCTGCGTAATCAGATGCAATAAAGTCATATTCTGATCAGAAAAAAGAATGGGATGACCCAGTGTTCATAGTCAGCAGCTTTACTCTACATAGTGGATCCACTGTTGCCCGAACTGCACAGTAACCCTGGATTCGGTGTGGGGCGGCGGTGGGATGAGTGGACTGCTGTACCCTGTTGGGAGGTTGTTAACCGCTGAGGGTTACGGTGGGGACGAAGCAGCTCCGTCGTTTCTAGGTCCTCAGTTCAATACATACACACATACATTATTTATAAGCACAACCGGTGTCGCAGCATTTGGGCTGCGTAATCAGATGGAGTAAAGTCATATTCTGATCAGAAAAAAGAATGTGATGGCCCAGCGTTCATAGTCAGCAGCTTTACTCTACATAGTGGATCCACTGGGGCCCGAACTGCACAGTAACCCTGGATTCGGTGTGGGGCGGCGGTGGGATGAGTGGACTGCTGTAGCCTGTTGGGGGATTGTGAACCGCTGAGGGTTACGGCGGGGACGAAGCATCTCCGTCGTTTCTAGGTCCTCAGTTCAATACATACACACATACATTATTTATAAGCACAACTGGTTTCGCAGCATTTGGGCTGCGTAATCAGATGCAGTAAAGTCATATTCTGATCAGAAAAAAGAATGTGATGACCCAGCGTTCATAGTGAGCAGCTTTACTCTACATAGTGGATCCACTGGGGCCCGAACTGCACAGTAACCCTGGATTCGGTGTGGGGCGGCGGTGGGATGTGTGGACTGCCGTAGCCTGTTGCGGGGTTGTGAACCCCTGAGGGTTACGGTGGGGACGAAGCATCTCCGTCGTTTCTAGGTCCTCAGTTCAATACATACACACATACATTATTTATAAGCACAACCGGTTTCGCAGCATTTGGGCTGCGTAATCAGATGCAATAAAGTCATATTCTGATCAGAAAAGAGAATGGGATGACCCAGCGTTCATCGTCAGCAGCTTTACTCTACATAGTGGATCCACTGGGGCCCGAACTGCACAGTAACCCTGGATTCGGTGTGGGGCGGCAGTGGGATGAATGGACTGCTGTAGCCTGTTGGGGGGTTGTGAACCGCTGAGGGTTACGGCGGGGACGAAGCATCTCTGTCGTTTCTAGGTCCTCAGTTCAATACATACACACATACATTATTTATAAGCACAACCGGTTTCACAGCATTTGAGCTGCGTAATCAGATGCAATAAAGTCATATTCTGATCAGAAAAGAGAATGGGATGACCCAGCGTTCATCGTCAGCAGCTTTACTCTACATAGTGGATCCACTGGGGCCCGAACTGCACAGTAACCCTGGATTCGGTGTGGGGTGGCGGTGGGATGAGTGGACTGCTGTAGCCTGTTGGGGGGGGTGTGAACCGCTGAGGGTTACGGCGGGGACGAAGCATCTCTGTCGTTTCTAGGTCCTCAGTTCAATACATACACACATACATTATTTATAAGCACAACCGGTTTCGCAGCATTTGGGCTGCGTAATCAGATGCAATAAAGTCATATTCTGATCAGAAAAAAGTATGGGATGACCCAGCGTTCATAGTCAGCAGCTTTACTCTACATAGTGGATCCACTGGGGCCCGAACTGCACAGTAACCCTGGATTCGGTGTGGGGCGGCAGTGGGATGAATGGACTGCTGTAGCCTGTTGGGGGGTTGTGAACCGCTGAGGGTTACGGCGGGGACGAAGCATCTCCGTCGTTTCTAGGTCCCCAGTTCAATACATACACACATACATTATTTATAAGCACAACCGGTTTCACAGCATTTGAGCTGCGTAATCAGATGCAATAAAGTCATATTCTGATCAGCAAAAAGAATGGGATGACACAGCGTTCATAGTCAGCAGCTTTACTGTACATAGTGGATCCACTGGGGCCCGAACTGCACAGTGACCCTGGATTCGGTGTGGTGCGGCAGTGGGATGAGTGGACTGCTGTAGCCTGTTGGGGGGTTGTGAACCGCTGAGGGTTACGGCGGGACGAAGCATCTCCGTCGTTTCTAGGTCATCAGTTCAATACATACACACATACATTATTTATAAGCACAACCGGTTTCGCAGCATTTGATCTGCGTAATCAGGTGCAATAAAGTCATATTCTGATCTGAAAAAAGAATGGGATGACCCAGCGATCATAGTCAGCAGCTTTACATAGTGGATTCACTGGGGCCCGGACTGCACAGTAACCCTGGATTCGGTGTGGGGCGGCAGTGGGATGAGTGGACTGCTGTAGCCTGTTGGGGGGTTGTGAACCGCTGAGGGTTACGGCGGGGACGAAGCATCTCCGTCGTTTCTAGGTCCCCAGTTCAATACATACATAGTGGATGTCAGTTATGAAACAGCATAAAACAACATAGAACGCTCCCGTGATAGGACACCCCCTTGACTCGCTCCGTAAGTACCAGTACCTGGAAAGCTCACGCGTCCCCTCACCGGGTACTGGTACTCCTGGTGTAATGGGAGCGTATCTCGTGAGCGTTCTATGTTGGGATACACTATAATTGACGTCCCCTACCTAGAGAAAAACTGCTGACTACGATCGCAGGGTAATGTCATTCTCTTTTCTGATCAGAACATTATTTCATTGCGCCTGATGACTCACCTAAAATGCTGCGGAACAAGTCGTGCTTATAAATAAAGTACTTACAGCTGAGGTGATTTTATACTCAAAGTGGTATATCCACGCTGTGGCTGCCCTGAACACAAACTCAGTTGCATTGTTGTTCCTATTGCTGTCCTTTCTCTTTACTTCAGAAACTTGTGTGACCTATATTTATAATATTTATAGATGTAAATAAAGCTTTTGACAATGTGGAAGAAACGCTTTGAAATTCTGAAGGCAAAAAGAATAAAGTACAGGGAGCGTGGGCGGCCTGTGTGGCCGAGCGGTTCTAGGCGCTTCAGTCTGGAACCGCGCGACCGCTACGGTAGCTGGTTCGAATCCTGCCTCCGGCATGGATGAGTGTGATGTCCTTAGGTTAGTTAGGTTTAAGTAGTTCTGAGTTCTAGGGGACTGATAACCTCAGATGTTAGGTCCCATAGTGCTCAGAGCCATGTTGAACCAGGTAGCGTGAAGTTATAATCGTATGAACTCGTACAGAAAACAGACTGCAGCTATAAAATCCGAAGAGCGCGAGAACGATATAGTAGTTGAGAAAAGAGTGAAACAGGACTATAGCCTCTCCCTGACTTTATTCAATCTGAACACTGAACAAGTAGTAAGGAAAACGAAGGAGAAATTTGGAAATACGTGAGAGGTGACAAAGGACTTGGGAGATCAGTTGAACGGAATACATAATGGTTTGAAAAGACGCTGTACGACGAACACCAACAAAATTTATGGTAATGTTATGTGGTCGAGTGAAATCAGAGAAAGCGCCTGTTTGCTGGTTACTGTGGATATTGGTCTCTTCAGCGAGAGAGACTTTTTCCACACTGGAGGTGATGGGCTGGTCTCTCCTTAATCCTCCTAAATGGGTAGTGGTCTGGGCACGGTATTTTCAAAATCCTGTTGCAGAAAGAGTTCTAAAAGCGCCACCTCATAGAAGCACTATGTGGGAGCCCGAAATATCCAGCGAAAATGCATACCTTCTAGAATGGCAATGCATACCTTCTGCTCCTATGAAATTTTCTCGGCTTATCAGCCGAGTGGTGTTGTCGTCTTGTGGCGACGTTTCAGTGAATTCCGTATCCATCATCTTCAGGCGAGAAAGCTTACAGTCACCTTCTGCTGCTGATTCTGTTTGGTTGGAAGGAAGAACAATTACATAGTATCGTAGAGCTCGCGAGATCGTGGAGTCAGCCAGTAGCGCTTGTCGGGTGTACAAGTTGTATGCCCTCTGTGTCAGTTTTCGTAGAAGCTGGGAGGTATAGTAAAGAGAGTCCTGGCCAGCAATGCCGCACGCATATTTCGAGAGACGAGTAGACGAGTAGCTAGCCGGATGGAGCTGTTTCACTAAACGGAACGGACTAGCCGAGGTTTAATTTAAGCAAACAAATTTTATTTGTTCCCATGGAAGTTTGAGTGTGGTGTACTTTTGAGAGGGTTTTTCAAAAATGGTTCAAATGGCTCTGAGTAGTATGGGACTTAACTTATGAGGTCATCAGTCCCCTAGAACTTAGAACTACTTAAACCTAACTAACCTAAGGACATCACACACATCCATGCCCGAGGCAGGATTCGAACCTGCGACCGTAGCCGTCGCGAGGTTCCAGACTGTAGAGGCTTTTTCCTTTTCTAAGCACTGAACTGAATTCCTATTTAGTCATGTAGAGATTCTCGACGGGAGATGCTAGGAGCCATTTCGTGGCGATATAGGAATTGTAAGATGGTGTACTAATTGCAACCCAAAGGCCGAATCTCGGAATTATCCCGAAAGTAGCAGTATTGCTACAAGGCTTTCACTAATGATTTTGGAGTAGGGACAAGTCTAACCCTACTTCATGGGGCGATGCGAGGCTGGCGACCTCTATTTAGACCACCAATAGAACGTTTCCAGTTACGTCTGTGGATCAGATTTTCGCGTAATTTGTCGCCAAGAGTGCCTGCATGCCTGTAACTTCACACGACCCCATGGATGCTCCAACGCGCGGACCAAATGAACGTTTCACTTGAGGGAATTACACGGGCCAGTTACATTAATGTGACCACCGCCTATGTCAGACGTCAATGGGCAATAACTACTCGCAGACGACAGGTGGCAGTACTGGTTGTAAAGGACATACAAACGGTGTCCGGAAGACGCGAGAAAAAGTGCAGTCATCGTTGTAACGCAGAAACGGAGCGATTTATCCGACGTCCAAAAAGGTATGATCATTGGCTTCGGGCTAAAGGTGGAAACATTTCCGTAACGCTAAGTCTGTAAACTTTTCGTGTGCCGCCGTGGTTGCAATATGCCGTGCATGGCAAAATGGCGCTGTCCAAATCCGACGCCGAGGTAACTGTGGGCCATCGGTAACAGTGTTGAACGACGGCTGTGGAGATGTGCGCGGGCGAATAGACGTGCAGCAGTTGAGGAACTGACTACCCAGATGAACTAAGGGACTACCAACAGTGTCTCCTCAACGACTGTTCAGCGAACGTTGCTGCGTATAGGCCTCCACAGCGGGAGCCTGGTCCATGCACCCATGCTGACTGCTGTTCATCATCGACGAAAGCTAGAATTTGCACACCAATATCTCATCTGGGCGTCCACTGAGAGGCGACAGGTGGCCTTTCCAGATGAATCACGTTTCAGGCTTCATCGGAGAGATGGCCGTTGGCGAGTGCAGCGTGAGATGAAACTTTCCCGGCAGATTAAAACTGTGTGCCGAACCGAGACTCGAAATCGGGACCTTTGCCTTTCAGGGGCAAGTGCTCTACCAACTGAGCTACCCAAGCACGACTCATGCCCCATCCTCACACCTTTACTTCTGCCAGTACCTCGTCTCCTACCTCCCAAACTTTACAGAAGCTCTCCTGCGAAACTTGCAGAACTAGCACTCCTGAAAGAAAGGATATTGTGGAGACATGGCTTAGCCACAGCCTGGGGGATGTTTCCAGAATGTGATTTTTACTCTGCAGCGGAGTGTGCGCTGTTATGAAACTTTCCTGGCAGATGAAAACTGTGTTCCAGAACGAGACCGAGACTAGCTCGGTTGGTAGAGCACTTGCCCGAGAAAGGCAAAGGTCCCGAGTTCGAGTCTCGGTCCGGCACACAGTTTTAATCTGCCAGGAAAGTTTCATATCACTGCACACTCCGCTGCAGAGTGAAAATCTCATTCTGGAAACATCGTGAGATGTCAGAAAGCGAACACCCTGTAACAAAGGTCGGAAGGGTCCAGGCCAGGGGGCAGTCCCTTGGTGACTTCGTCATTCTGGAAGACACAATGGATCAACACAAGTAAGGACCTATCCTTGGGGACCAGGTCCACATGTACATGCAGTTTGTTTTCGTCGGCGCAATTGTATCTATCAGCAGGACAATGCGACGTGTCTCACCTTTGCCGGTCGGAGTGGCCGTGCGGTTCCAGGTTTCTACAGTCTGGAACCGAACGACCGCTACTGTCACAGGTTCGAATCCTGCCTCGGGCATGGATGTGTGTGATGTCCTTAGGTTAGTTAGGTTTAATTAGTTCTAAGTTCTAGGCGACTGATGACCTCAGAAGTTAAGTCGCATAGTGCTCAGAGCCATTTTTTGTCTCACCTTTCGCAGTGTATGTGCGTGGATCGAAGAGCAGCAGGTTGAGTTTGCCATACTCTCCTGGTCACCAAACGTCCCGGATTCAAACCCAATCGAGAATATGTGAAACCACCTCGATCGGGATGTTCGCGCCATGGATGCTGAACCGAGAAACACAGTGCAGCTGGCCACGCCACTGGAATCGGCATGGCTCCATATCTCTGTCGGTACCTTCGAGAGCCTTATTGACTCTCTTCCTGCAAAAGATGCTTATTTAGGCTTCTGACAGGCAGTCACATGAAAGTGACTGGTCAGTGTAGACCAGGAAATATGACACTAAAAATAGTAAACGACTTTCGCTATTTTGACAGTAAAATATGTGACGACGGCCGAGCGTAGGAAGCGTAAAAAATACAGATTGGAAGGATCAAGAAAATCATCGCTGTAAAAGAGAAGTATGGCAACATCGGATGCTGATTTAATTGTTATGAATCTTTTCTGGAGATATTTGTCTGCAGTGTAGCCTTCTACGAAAGTCAAACGTGGACGGTAAACAGTTCAGACAAGAAGAAAATAGAAGCTTTTCAAATGGGATGCCACAGAAGAATGCTGAAAATTTTGCTGGTAGATCGAAACAAATGAAGAGCTCATGAATCGCAATGGCGAACGAGGAATTTGTGGCATGACTAAAAGAACGTATCTGTTGATAAGGAGACATCCTGAAGCAACACGGATTTGTTAATTTGATAATGAAACGAAGTGTGGGGGTTAAAACTGCAGAGGAAGGTCAATGCTTGAGTACGGTGATAAGGTTGAAATGGATGTAAGGTGCGGTAGTTACGCAGAGGTGATGGGTAGCTTGGAGAGTTGCATCAAACCAACCTTCGGGCTGATGACCATAGGAAACTACTTTTTGACTCCTTTAGATTTTAATAAGTTCTGCAATGAACTTACTCGATCACTAATGCGCGTCAGACATTTGAGAATTCTGTGTGGACGCAAAGACGAGAAACAACAAACTGAATAACAGCATACTCATAGGCGTTTTGCGCGACATATTTCCGACTACATTCATTCCACACACTACGATTTCGCTGCGCTGATAAAATTTGACCACACAGGGTAGTTCTGCTCAGACCACCATTTCAAACTTCAGGTTTGTGCTCGTCTCATATCTCTGCAAATTTTCAGACCAAATGTTTCGATTTGCTTGCGCAGATGTGATACGTATGCTATGATTGAGGGGGATGAAATGTCACCCACTGGTAAAGGACGGACCTAGGAATGGGAAGTATAGGAGATGCATTCCGGATGGATACGTAATTTCTGCAGTCAGAAATATGGCCAGAAGCGAATGAAACAAGGAATGGGGAACCGAAGAGTTTTGCAAGAGCTTCTGATAGAGACAAATCCACTAGATATGATACATAATTCCACTGGCCAGGTGAGAAAGAGGCGATTGCTAATGGCAATGTCAGACTGAAAGTCAGTCGTGGCTACTACCGTCAACACCTGTATAGAATTCACGTCATACTATAAAAATACTGAAAGTTCAGGGAGTTACCGGAAGTAATCACGTATACTTCAGCTGCCCTATACAGGAAGGTATCAAATTACCGACTTCAGAAGCTGCTTAAAATGAGACAAGAACTACCTTCGAAGGTACTGGTGTTCTTGACAACAGTGAACCTAAAAATCTGTATATGCTTGTGTTAAGCCTATTGAAAGCTACCTTAAAATATAATTGTTCAGTTTGGGTTTGTGTGTGTGTGTGTGTGTGTGTGTGTGTGTGTGTGTGTGTGTGTGTGTGTGTGTGTCTGTGTGCGTGTGCGTGTGCGTGAGCGTGTGCGAGTGTGTGCGCGTGTGTGTAAGTTGATTTTTTTTTCTTATGTAGACAGTAGTTTGTTAACATAGTATGCAGAAACTTCTTGGCATTATACTTATTATATCGTTATTTTTAGTGATATTAAAATTGGAGTTTTCAATTGCTTAGCAATTTGTGGAAAGGCAGCCATGTAGATTTTACTTCTCTCTATTGATGCATACAGAGGTCAAAAAATAAAATAAAGTAAAAGTCCATTTATGCATATAACTACATCCGTTTACGCCGTCCCAATGCTCTGTCGCATACGCTACCCCTCACCCCTCCATTCACAGACTATAGCATTTGCAATTCAATTCGGTTGCGTGCATTTGTTTTACCATCTGTTACAAGTATGCCTGCAGATGTTTGGCCGTAGTGGATTCAGTTTACTACGCGGTGGGAACTAAATATTCAGATACTATTTAAAACTAGGTCAAAGACTATTCACAGCCTTTGCATATCTTCAAGCTAATATTAGCGTTGAGTACAGGTGAGTAATTAAACTGAACAAATTTTGAGACTGAATTTATGGTTTTGGAACTAATTATAACCACCAACATTACACAGCGATGAGACTTATATTTGATTAAGAAAATTTTCGCTGTATCCACATTTCTCTCTTTCACGACAAATAATTTCGCATCATTTCTTTTTATTTCTCACTAAATAATCAGGAAAACTATAGTTCGTTATTGATATTTGCTTTCGAAACTGGTACACTGAAAGCATGCTGTCGGTGAACTGAATGAAAAGTAAAGATAAAAAGTTAGGCGTTGTAGATACTTTTTCTTATTTTTTCGCTTCATATTTGCAGCTTTACTGCTATACTATTACTACGCAATGTGTGGAAATGCAGCTATAAAAAAGTACGTCTCGTAATAGATGTGGTCCTAATACGAACCGTTGCTTGTTCTGTCTGCACGTTAATTGTACTATTTGTACTTTTGATTCCTTTGACAGTAAACGCTCATGATTTTACATGAGACATACGGACAAAATTCTGATATAACGCAAGCGATATTAGAAACACTGAAGATGCGTTCATTGCGTCGACCAAACGTGCAGGAGGAGGTAGTGAGAGCGGTATAACGAACTGACAGTAATAGTGGCAGTTTGCAATCTTCTTGGGTGTGGAGCGAGTCCCTACACACTGATGAGTCAAAGCATTATGACCACTGCCCACCGTGAAGTTGAATGCTGCCTGGTAGCGTTGTCGGCAGGTGACGCGGTAAGGCCGGTATTACACTATCAAATTTCTTTGTCAAAGATTTGATCAAAGATGTGATCAAATATCCCGTCAAATATATTTGACAAAGATCTTTGACGTAGCGCTGGAAGGGGTATTACACTATCATCAAATTTTTCGTCAAAGTTCAAGATGGCTGAAAACAACTTGTTATCAACCGCAGCAGTTGCAAGTACCGCAATTGCATTGTGTGCACATGAGGAAAAGAAGTGGGGAAAAAAAGGAACCATACATACGAGGTTGACTGTCTTAGATTCCTGGGATTACAACTTGATAATAAATTCAGTTGGGAGGAGCACACCACAGAACTGCAGAAACGCCTTAACAAATCTGTATTTGCAATTCGAGTGTTAGCAGACATAGGCAACATAAAAATGAGAAAGCTTGCATACTTTGCCTACTTTCATTCCATAATGTCATATGGTATAATATTTTGGGGTAAATCTTCAAGTCAAACAAAAGTTTTCAGAGTCCAAAAGCGTGTAATACGTATTATTTGTGGAGTAAATTTACGGACGTCCTGCAGAAACCTCGTCAAAGAACTGGGTATACTAACTACTGCCTCTCAGTATATTTACTCCTTAATGAAATTTGTCCTAAATAATATATCTCTTTTTCCAACAAACAACTCAGTTCGTACATACAATACCAGGAACAAAAATGATCTGCACGAAGACTTAAAAGCACTTACTTTAGTTCAAAAAGGAGTCCACTACCCAGGAACACTCATCTTCAATAATTTGCCAGCAAACATAAAAAATTTAGTTACAAATAAAGATCAGTTTAAGAGGAGCCTGAAAGATTTACTAGTGGCCAACTCCTACACCACTGACGAAATTTTTAATAGAAACAAATGATGTACTGTATTTATTCATACTATTAGTATTGTTATTTCAGCTTTAAAAAAAATTGAAATGTTCCACATCCACGAGGATCTCCTCAGCACGGATCTATGGAACGAAAAGCCAATCTAATCTGGGTGAAGCCGTGGGTTTTACGACGACACGATAAAAGCATTCAACAGAACTCGTTACGTGAGCTTACAGTGGAAGACGTCAAGTCGTACATCAATTACTTAAGAATGGATGAGCATACGTTTCTGTATGTGCTCAGTGAAATGTATCCTCATATCACAAAGCACAATATTCACTTAAGAACTGCTACATCTTCAGAAGACAGGCTTACTGTAACACTCCGATTCCTTGCTACAGTAGAGTGTTATGTTAGGTTAGGTAAGGTCAGGTCTCGTCAAGTCTCCAATCTTCTTAATCTGCTTTTGTATTCAGGGTGCCTCACTTTGTAAAGCGCCTCATCAGCTTCATACATCTCTATTAATTTTATAGTTGTCGGCACACACCAATTGTATTTACCGGCAATGTTTATAAAAACACTACAGACGGCAGAACGCTGTAGCGATGCTAGCGCTCCATGTGGTATCATATCACATTGCAGTGAACAGAAGGCAAGCGATTTCTTTGATCAAATCTACAGCGAGGCCTTACATTTGATCAAATATTGGACGACATTTGACAAAGTTCCTATTACACCATCAAATATCTTTGACAAAGATTTTTGACAAAGATATTTGACAAAGAAATTTGATAGTGTAATACCGGCCTAAGGAAAATATATAAGCGGAGCAGACAAGGACGCGGGATTAACCTTGCGAAGATATGGACTGAAAATGGGGAAATCCATTGAGATAAGCGACTTTGACAAAGGGCAGATTATTAGTACGCAGAGCCCGAAAACCGGTATCTCGAAAATTACGAAGCTGATCGAATGTTCACGTGCTACTGTCGTGAGCATCTACGCAAAGAGCTAGAAGGAGAATAGAACTTCACTAGGCTCTAAATGTTGAACGTCCACGACTCTTCACAGAATGTGGGGCTCGGAGGCTTGTCTGTTCTGTAATGTAGAATAGATGGTGATCTGTGGCATCTCTGCCGAAAGAGCACAATGCTGGTGCACGCACAAGGGTTTCGGAGCACACCGTTCATCGTGCACTGTTGAACATGGAGGTCCGCAGCAGACAACCCCTACGTGTTCACGTGTTAACCCAACGGTATCGTCATTTCGACTGCAGTGGGCACGGAATCATCGGGATTCGGCTGTTGATCAATGAAAACGTGTCGGCTCTTTAAGTGAATCACATTTCTGCTACAGTAGGTCGACGATCGTCTCCACAAGAGCTGCCATCGAGGTGAACGACGTCTCGAAACGTGCAGCGGGCCACGGATACAGGTTGGTGGGAACAGTGTTGTGTCCTACGGAAGTCATTCTCTTGCACTTGCATGCGACCCGTGGTAGAAATCGAAGGCAAGCTGGCAGCTGCGAACCACCTACATCCCGCTTTCCCCGACTACGACGTCATCTTTCAGCACTATAATTGTCCGTGTCTCTGAACCAGATCCGTGCTAAAGTGATTTAAGAAGCATTATAGTGAACTCAAGTTGATGTCTCGGCGACCAAATCCGACTGATGTAAACCCTTTGGAACCCATCTGGGTCGCTATCGGGCGTCATCACCGCATACGAAAATCAGCGGCCCGTTATTTACGCGAATTACATGACCTGTGCGTAGATGTCTAATGCTACATATCACCACAAACTTACCAACAAACTGTCGCATCCCTCTTAAGCGGTATCAGTGATGTATTTTATTCCAGAGACGGACAAACAAACTGTTAAGAACGTGGTCATTATGTTTGCGCTCATCGGTGTGTACCTCAGCAGAAGAGAAGCATATCAGTATCATTTAAATTTAATCTGTACACTAAGTTAAACAACAAATTATCAGTGTGCTGCTTAATAGTGAATTGTGCTCGCGCCATCTAACCGTGACCTAATGAATTAGCACCAAAGCCTCTGCTTTGAGACAGTCTGTTGCTTTCTCATTTACATTAAACAGAAGCTGTACATTTTGTATTGAAGCCTAAAAGTTATTGAGAATGTTAGTATTTTTCAAATAATATAGCTTTCCAAAACAGTAACAACAGAGGTCTGTATACAATACACTACAATTCGACTTGTCTTGCAAGCTTACAATGAACGCTACTACTTAGAATGCAACTGGAATTTTTCAATCCCTAAGATTACTTAGATAATTTGACGAAAGAATGGATAATGGATATTTTTATAAATTTTGATAGAAATTTCTTGCTTTATGTTAGACGAAGCTTGTTGAATACCTGCACATAACTTGGCAATAAAGACCATTAACTAACGGATTTACAGAGAAGACAGTCTAACGATTCCATGATCCTTACAGAGGCATCTACAAAATATGAGGACTCTGAAAATCACATTTAAGTACCTGGCAGAGGGTTCATCGAACCACCTTCGCAGTTCTCTATTATTCCAATCTCGTACAGCGCGCGGAATGAACGAACACCTACATCTTTCCCTACGAGGTCTGATTTCCCTTATTTTATCGTGGTGATCGTTTCTCCCTATGTAGGTCGGTGTCAACAAAATATCTTCTCGTTCGGAGGAGAAAGTTGGTGATTGGAATTTCGTGAGAACGTTTCGTCTAACGAAAAACACCTTTGTTCAGTGATGCTCTCTCCCATATTTCGCGATAATACAAAACGTACTGCCCTTCTTTTAACTTTTGCGATGTACTCCGTCAATCCTATCTGGTAAGGATCCCACACCACACAGCAGTACTCTAAAAGAGGACGGACAAGCGTAGTGTAGGCAGTCTCCTTAGTAGATCTGTTACATTTTCTAAGTGTCTTGCCAATAAAACGCAGTCTTTGGTTAGCCTTCCCCACAACATTTTCTATGTGTTCCTTCCAATTTAAATTGTTCGTAATTGTAATTCCTAGGAATTTAGCTGAAGTTGTAGCCTTTAGATTCGAGTGATTTATCACGTAACCGAAGTTTAACGGACTCCTTTTAGCACTCATGTCGACCTCACACTTTTTGTTATTTAGAGACAACGGCTAATTTTCACACCATTCATATATCTTTTCTAAATCATTTTGCAATCTGTTTTGATCTTCTGATGATTTTATTAGTCGATAAACGACAGCGTCATCTGCAAACAACCTAAGACGGCTGTTCAGATTTTCTCCCAAATCGTTTATATAGATAAGGAACAGCAAAGGGCCTATAACACTACCTTGGGGAGCGCCAGAAATCACTTCTGTTTTACTCGATGACTTTCCATCAATTACTACGAACTGTGACCTCTAACAGGAAATCACAAACCCAGTGACATAACTGAGACGACATTCCATAAGCACGCAATTTCACTACAAGCCGCTTGTGTCGTATAGTGGCAAAAGCCTTCCGGAAATCCAGAAATACGGAATCAATCTGAAATCCCTTGTCAATAGCACTCAACACTTCATGCGAATAAAGAAGTAATTGTGTTTCACAAGATCGATGTTTTCTAAATCCATATTCACTGTGTGTCAATAGACACTTTTCTTCGAGGTAATTCAGAATGTTCGCCGCGCGGGATTAGCCGAGTGGTCTCAGGCGCTGCAGTCATGGACTGTGCGGCTGGTCCCGGCGGAGGTTCGAGTCCTCCCTCGGGCATGGGTGTGTGTGTTTGACCTTAGGATAATTTAGGTTGAGTAGTGTGTAAGCTTAGGGACTGATGACCTTAGCAGTTAAGTCCCATAAGATTTCACACACATTTGAACATTTGTTATCAGAAACTGCGCCCGAATGAAGTTATTTTGCTCATGAAAAAGGAATTTTGGTTAAAAATGGTTTTTGATGAGAACCTTTTACATTGTTTAGTAACAAATTGTGAATTGTGTTTCTGTCTGACAATTTGACGTGCATTAGTGTAACAGAGATCAAGGACAAACGTCTAAAATAAACCAGATAATCAATGTTCAACAATATTGTCTTTTCCTGCTATTGCGAACTCTAATAGCGCTAAAGTAGTAAAAACATTAGCTAAAAGAGTGCATAATACTCTAAAAGAAGTCTATCATCATTACATCAGGTGGAAATAGAATTATTATGAGCGGCATGGAATGATGTATCTACATCTGTAATCCAGGCTCAGATGGTCAAATGGTCTAGCACCATTGTTGCTTCCAGATGTGGCACCTCTGTGTACTGTATGTCTACCCAAGTACACACGTCAGTTACCAACAAATTTAATTAGCTATTATAAAATTGTTAAGGCTTTTGTGGCCACTTGTTGATAAACTGCCTGTTGGCTTGTGTCTCGGGTTCTTCGGCCGACGTCTGATTTTTTTTACGTTTCGCTAGCACGAGTGGCTGGTATTGTCAAAGCTTCATCATCCATCGCTGGTGGTGG
This sequence comes from Schistocerca serialis cubense, assembly GCF_023864345.2. Classification (NCBI taxonomy): domain Eukaryota; kingdom Metazoa; phylum Arthropoda; class Insecta; order Orthoptera; family Acrididae; genus Schistocerca; species Schistocerca serialis. The sequence continues at coordinate 257,387,322 of NC_064639.1, read as the reverse complement.
ACTCCCACCAGCAATGAGGAGGGTGAAGCTTTGACAACGCCAGGCACTCGTGCTGGCGAAACGTCAGAAAAATCAACAAAAATATCGGCGCGAAGAACCCAAGACAGAAGCCAACGAGCAGTGTCTTTTTTTTTTTGGTTAGTTATCGTTTGTTCTACAGTAAATATGCACAAGAAGAAATACTTCGTAATTTTTTTATCATTCCTGGTGCTATAGTTTTAATGAGCAGCTACGTGTAACGTACGAGGCATTCGAACCGAAACTGAATACTGGAAACCTCTTCGCTCAATGCCAGCGCCGCCGCGTCGTAGCACTCGGGACCGTGACGTCATTACAAGCATAGTTTTCCCAGTGCACGGTGCACGGGTTACACCCCCGCGGTGCCCACGCGATACCCATCGGCTGCGCCGCGCCTTATCGCGGCTTTTTAATCTGCGCCGGCCGATACAAACACCAGATGTTGCCGGAAGGCCCGTCAGGGGTTTCCAGCAGACAGCAAACAGCCCCACCTTGAGGCCCCCCAGGCCGCTGCCATCTAACGCCTAATTGGCTGTCTCGGAGCTGGCTGCTTAGTGTCACGGCGACTCTTGACGAATGCAAAGATCGTCTATTGCAGTAAAAGCATCTTCATCAAGTTTGCTACAAGTGGTCCTCGCGGAGAAGAAAAATGGTATCTGCACCCTCCACGAGTTCATTATTAGCATCAGTAAATTTAAATGTCGGTTTTATCGAAATTGGACATACTTGCCGGCAGGGAGTCCTACGATTCTTTATATTAAAGAAAACAGATCTATTTTCCATCTGTAGTGCGCTGTTTTTATTATTTCCAACTGATCAGCTGTAAGTAAGTAAACTGTTTGTTACGAGGGGCGTTTGAAAAGTCCAAAAGCCCGTGCAAAGTCCGAGAGATGGCATCACCGGCGCGTATCGAGGTCATGATTAGTTAGTAGCATCTTTGGAAAGAACGCACACCAAGTTTCAGCCATATTGATCTGTTTCTTTGTGTTTGGCATTCGTGTGAATAAAGGAAGTCGAGGGATTGTCAAAAAATGGACGAAAAAGAATGTCGTGTGGTGATTAAACATTACTTTATGAAAGGAAAAACGCCTCAGGAGACTAAAGAGAAGCTTGATAAACATTACGGTGACTCTGCACCTTCGACTGGAACAGTTTATGAATGGTTTCACTTTTCGGAGTGGCCATATGGGCACAAATGATACTGAATGTTCTGGACGCCCTGTGGAGGTTACAACTCCAGAAATCATTGATAAAATCCATGATATGGTGATGGATGACAGAAGAGTTAAGGTGCGTGTGATTGCTAGTGCTGTGGGCTTGTCGAATAGATGGGTACATAATATTTTGCTTAAACATTTGGACATGAGAATGCTATCCGCAAGATGGGTTCCGCGATTGCTCACGCTTGACCAAAAACAGAATCGTGTGAAGTGTTGCAAGGATGGTTTGCAGCTGTTCAAGAAGAATCCGCAGGACTTTAAGCGTCGTTTCGTCACTGTGGATGAAACATGGATACAACACTATACTTCTGAGACCAAACAACAATCTAAACAATGGGTTACCAAGGGAGAATCTGCAGCAAAAAAGGCGAAGACCATTCCTTCGGCTGGAAAGATTATGGCGACTGTCTTTTGGGATTCGCAAGGGATAATCCTCATTGACTATCTGGAAAAGGGTAAAACTATTACAGGTGCATATTATTCATCGTTATTGGACCGTTTGAAAACCGAGCTGCAAGAAAAACTCCGGCGATTGGACCGCAAAAAAGTCCTTTTCCATCACGACAGTGCACCAGCATACACCTCAGCAGTTGTGGTCGCATAATTAATGGAAATAGGATTCCAACTTGTTTCACATCCTCCCTGTTCTCCAGACTTTGGTCCCTCGGACTACTATTTGTTCCCCAATTTGTAGAAATGGCTGTCAGGTCAAAGATTTTAATCAAAAGAGGAGGTGATTGCAGCAACTAAAAGCTATTTTGCAGACTTGGACAACAAATTAGAACAGCGTTGGACGAAGTGTATAAGTCTAAAAGGAGACTATGTCGAAAAATAAAAAAAGGTTTACCCCAAACACGTAAGTAGTTTTTATTTTTGCCCGGGCTTTTCAAACGCCCCTCGTACTTCAAAAGTAATCGCCGACGAGACTGTTGTGCACGACTTTGTACACAAAGGTAAGGAGATGTGGGCTACAGAGTGGTGCAGTAGCTGTCATCACAGAAACCGGACAGGAGCAGAAATGATTAGCGAACAGGTTAACACAAGAAACAGAAGATTTACTTAACTTGTATTTCTCTAAGTAAACAAAGACTCATTACATACAATGCAGAGTCCAGCTCAAATAATAGCAACTAGGTTGAGGCTCGCCGTACTAAGCACGAACTTTGGTGCCATAGCCATTTGACTCTAAGTGCAAGTGGGTTGAGAGGCTGCCACCAGCCATCCTACATTGCAATGATAATTAAATCAAGACCCTACGCTGCCGACAGGCGTTGATGTACATCAACGGGGACAGTTGAAAATGTGTGCCCCGACCGAGTCTCAATCCCGGGATCTCCTGCTTACAGGGCAGACTCTCTACAGATCTGAGCCACCGAGGGCACAGAGGATAGGGCGACTGCAGGGAGTTATTCCTTGCACACTCCCCGTGAGACCCCCATTCCCAACTTAATGTCCACACACTACTTTCGTAGTGCCGCCGCCCATTACACTCATTACTCACGGCAGACAATCTTACTGGGTTCTGTGAGAGTTTCTGCAATACGTGTGCATCTGCACAGAAGAAGAAGGTCAATGGCCGGTTAGCCTGAACTATATATGAAGATGGTATCATTCTGTTCTTTCGGACATGTCCGAAAGAACAGATACCATCTTCATATATCCTACATTGCGGTGACATAGGGCGCTCGTGTTTAGAGCTGCTGGAGGCGTGGCTCAGCAGGTGGGCACCACTGGGTCCGCCAGATTCCGCGCGGCTGCTGTCCCCATCTAACGTAACGGAGACTTGCAGTTCTGTTGCCATCCGTGGGCGCCCTTGGGTGTTATCAGTACGTGACACCGCAATAACTGTTAATACATTTAAGCTGCGGTGTGACAAGACGTCAGTGTCTTCACGGCAAAGTGCCTACGGAATCGTAATTGAACCCAGGCGTGCACCTCGTATGAAGCAAACAACAGGCACGCCAGCTCCAGGGAAGTCGTGTTGACCTGTTTCTTTGACTGCAAGGCCCCGCTGCTCATTGACTTTCTCGAACACGGCGCCATAATCAGCGTGCAGCGGTACGTGGGCACTTTTAAAAAATTAAAGTGCGCCATCAAGTCCAAACGCCCAGGAACGTTGATGGACGGCACCATTTTGTTGCAGGACAATGCCCGCCTATATGTTGCCACGGTTGTTTCGCCTACGCTGCAGAAGTTTGCTTATTTATTTATTTATTTAATCGTGTCAGAAGCATCATACATAAAATCAGAATAATTAACACATACCTATCAAGTATATAACAAATAAAAAAGAGTACAAAAGTATACAGATATATAAGCAGAGTCAAGTAGTTTTTTTTTATTTTATGAAGTCTTGGACCAGAACCTGGCCACGTCCAGCGCTTCCGGGGTCGAATTCATCAAATCCTTCATGGTGCAGGTGCTTGGGCACAGTACACACTGCGTGAGGTGGGTGGTCGTTTGAGTGTGTCCACAGTCACACAGCGCCGGTTCGTTTGAGAGGCCCCATTTGCGCATATTCTCTTTGGATCGTGTGACACCAGAGCGCAGCCTATTAAGAGGTTTCCATGTCGTCCATCCTTCCATATGGCCGGGAGGGAGTTCTTCGTTTGGGACTAACCATTCCCCAAGGTGCTCGTTTTCTCCTCGCCACATTGCCAGCCTCACTTGCTGCGGTGTCCCGACGATGTTTTCTGCTGTGTGCAGGAAGCTTTTTCTAGATTTTAGTCGACGGCGGACTGGCTGGTGTTTGTACAGCGGGTGGGCTGGTGAGGTCAACGCCTTTTTTCTTTTCCTTCCTGGCCGCTGCTTTCCTTCTAATATCTGGTGGGGCCACGCCTGCCAGGCAGTACAGTTTATCAGTCGGGGTTGGTCTCAGACAGTCTGTGATGATGCGGCAGGATTCATTAAGCGGTATGTCCACTTGCTTGGCGTGGCTAGAATTGTACGACACTGGGCACGCGTACTCCGCTGTTGAGTAGCACAAAGCAAGAGCTGTGGTTCTCACTATTCCAGGCTGTGCCCCCCATGTAGTGCCCGTTAGTTTGCGCACAATGTTGTTTCTCGCGGCTACTTTGTGTTTAGTGTTCATGCAGTGCTTTTAATAGGTGAGTGCTCTATCCAAGGTGACGCCTAAGTGTTTTGGTGTTTCGCAATGTTCCAGGGGCACTCCTTCCCAGTTAAGTTGTAGTCTTCTTGCAGATTGTCTGTTCTTTAGGTGGAAGACGCAGGTTTGGGTCTTCCCTGGGTTGGATTTGAGATGGTTCCCCTTATAGTAGGTGGCAAGCTGTTCGAGGGCTTCTGACAGATTCTGTTCAACAGTTTCAAAGCTGTCCGCTTGAGCGGTAATGGCGCAATCATCTGCATATATGAACCTTTCGGTGCCTTGGGGGAGGGGCTGGTCATTAGTATATATATATTAAAAAGTGTTGGGTCCAATACGCTTCCTTGGGGGAGGCCATTTTTCTGTATTCTCCACCGGCTTCTCTGCCCCTGAAAATCCACTAAGAATCTTCGATTCTGGAGTAGGTTTCCAATCAGTAAGGTTAGTCTGTAGTCCCTACTCATTGCGTACATTTTCCCCAGGAGCAGTAGGTGGTTGACTGTGTCGTAGGCTGTTGATAGGGCCCGGTGATCTTCCTTTTCTCGAACCCATCCTCTATGTGTTGCGTTAATTTTAGCGTCTGTGACGTACAGCATTTGCCCTGTCTGAATCCTGCTTGTTGTGGGATCAGGAGGGGCTCGATGGCGTCCGTGATTCTGCGGAGTACCATCCTTTCCAAAACCTTGTAGAAATGGCATAGCAGTGAGATCGGCCTGTAGTTTTTGGGATTGTCACGTTCTTTGCCTAGTTTTAGGATGGCAATGACTCGCGATTTTCTCCAGATTTTTGCAGGATGTCATGCAGTTGTTAATCATATCGACTAGCCATTTCCTTGTTACAGGTCCAAAATGCTTTATGTGCTCGAGGCATATACTGTATCATCAAGGCCGGCTGCTCTCCGCATTTTGCTCTTACTGATCGCCTTATCCAGTTCCGCCAAGGTAAATGGCTTGGATAGTTCTTCGGTCTCCTGAGGGGGGGGGGGGGGGGTTTCGTTCCACGCCCCTCTTTTTTGTCTTTGGGTTGTCGTATCTTGGTGGTTTCCCATTTGTGAGAAGCTGGTGTGCAATTTGTTCTGCTGTGACGTTCGCGTGTAGATTTGGTTTGGTGGGGTCATTGGCTAGGCGTTTTATGAGTCACCAGGCATTTTGACTATCTCTGCCAAAATTAGTTTCCTCCATGAGTTTGGTCCATTGCTCCTTTATCACTTCTGACATCCGGGAGGTAATAACTCTTCCTTTGGTGAGGGTTTCTTCACTGAAGGGGTTTCTTTCGAAGAGCATTTGATACTCTTCTAGTAGGGCTACTGTTTCCTGGGTGAGTCCTGGTGTGTAACTTGTTCTGCATCTTCTTGGAATAGACGCTCGGGAGCAGGTTTTGACGGTGTCCACGAAGCTGTCATAGTTCTCTGGATCTGGGCTATATATCTGGACTCTCTCTTCCAGTATTCTGGTGAATTTGCGCCAGTCTGCCTTCCTGAAGTTATATCTCCTTCTGAACTTTACTCTTCGTGGTATAACTATTGGCAACATTTGGCACATTATTTGGCGATGTTGTGTCTTTGGGATGGGGGCGCAGATGGACTTAAAGCACTGTTGTGCTATTCCTTCGCCGACGAATAGGAAATCCGGGTTGTATCCGCGGCGCCACCTACCGCTGTTGAAAGATGTGGGAAGTTTGCTGTCGTGGCTAAGTGCCAGGTGGTTTGACTCGGCCCACGCCAGAACAGCTTCACCGTTTTTGTCTTCTTGTGCATATCCCCATACGTGACTATGGCTGTTGAAATCGCCAATGATGAAAACCGTTTTCCGTTTACCGATTTTTACTGCTGGTTCAAAGTGGAAGTCTACATTTGGGGGTTTATACAGTGAGGTCACCGTGAATTCGCCAGATTCCACCGTGATAATCTCGATATCTCTCTCCTCAGTGTGATCCGCCATCCTCACTTGGAGGTCCGGTTTGGTGAACACGGCACTCCCGTATTGCGCGTGGGGTCTTTCTGCTACTAGTTTCATCCCTGTAACCTTGGGGTGTCGGTGTTGGATGTCCCTATGCGTTTCTTGCACGCAGAGTACGTCACATTTGGTTTTTTGACAAAGTTCGCTCAGCAGTTGTTCTTTGCAAGACGAAATACCTTCTATGTTCACAGAGATGATCGTGAAAGCCGGTTCTGATAAGAACCTATCCGGTTTTTCTCGAGACATTATGTTGCTCTACTGTGATGCTTCTGGTGTGAGAGAATCTGCCGGCTTAGAGCCGTTGCCCAGGGGACGGCCGAATGTGTTATTAGTGACACATCAGGTTTGCTGAGCAGCTCTTACACATCCTACGTACACTTCTAATCTCTCTCCATATCATTTCCATATTTTTGGAGTTGTGAAGAAAGACATTCAAGGCCTTCGATTTGTATCAGACGAAGAGATACACGCCTGGGTAAAAATCATACTTCCATAGGCAAACGGAAACACTTTCTTGTGTTACAATGAGATAAATTTATTAACAGCTATGGCTATTATGTCTGAAATAATGTACGGTTTACTTGCTTTTTAAGGTGCCGTACCTCACTCGGTACAAACGAAACTCACTTCGTTGTCCGTTTGTTTGTCCGACTGGTAAAAACCTGTTTTCTTAGGAACGGTAGCCGTATCAAGTTGAAATTTGTATCACATACGAAGCTGTATGGTCTTTTGGCGATATAATAAATGTATGCTTCTATGTGAATGTAGTCAAAAGATACGGCCATTTATGTCACATCTTTCGAGATTAGCAAATTCACTCATCAGAAACTATTAAATACTTCCCGTTGGCCTGGAATCGCGAAATTCGGCAAGAAGAGAGGTTTCACTGTGCAAGTAAAGGGAAAAATCCGAAAATTGTTAACTTGTAATTATATGACGCAAGATTTACGAGGATGAGTCAAATGAAAACCTTAAATTTGTAATAACAAATCGAAATTTCTCGTCGTTATCCTGTAAGTTGGTAAGCGTGCTACAAACAGCGTGCAGAATGGCCTGTAGGTGGCAGCATAGTGCAGATGCGCACACACCATTGCAGTATCAGTATAAAGATGGCCGCCCAACTTGCGACTTGCACTTGGAAGAACAGTGTTCTGTTTTGCGGTCAAAGACTCAATGGGAGGAAAGAAGTTCCGTTCTGATGAAGAGGTACGCCACGCGGTGCATGAGTTGTGTGGCTGCGCGGACTACCAAAAGAATTTTTTTCTAAAGGAATTTATGCACTTTGTAAGCGCTGGAGGACTTGCATTGAGCGTAGGGGTGATTATGTTGAAAAGTGATACAGCCTTGTACCACTTCTGCACGATGAATAATATTTAAAAGAAATATTTAATGTTTTCATTTGACTCACCCTCGTATTTCTTTTGTCATCTGTTATCCGACGTCAAACACAAAAAGAGGCAAAAATCGTCGAGGTCGTCGATTCCCGGTATGGAACAACTGTATACATTCTTAATTAAGTTTGTACGAAACTCCCAGAGCGCGAGTCCTACTCCCGGATCCAGTGACATTGTTCAACAGCGCTAAATTTTGATTGCCATTTATGCTCAAACAGATGATAATGTGTAATTTGTTTGTTCAGATGGCTCTGAGCACTATGGGACTTAACATCTATGGTCATCAGACCCCTAGAACTTGGAACTACTTAAACCTAACTAACCTAAGGACATCACACACATCCATGCCCGAGGCAGGATTCGAACCTGCGACCGTAGCAGTCGCGCTGCTCCGGACTGAGCGCCCAGAACCGCTAGACCACCGCGGCCGGCGTAATTTGTTTGTATTCAAACGCAAAAACGTGTAATGAAAAGTTGTTTCAGATAGCAGAGTGTAATACTATAAAATCTGTCAAACATATTTTACACACTGATAAAAAAAATGGCTCTGAGCACTATGGTACTTAACATCTGTGGTCATCAGTCCCCTAGAACTTGGAACTACTTAAACCTAACTAACCTAAGGACATCACACACATCCATGCCCGAGGCAGAATGCGAACCTGCGTCCGTAGCGGTCACGCGGTTCCAGACTGACACACTGATCAGCCAGAACATTATGAACATCTACCTAACGGCCGGTATGTTCACCTTCGGCACGGATAACAGCGGCGACGAGTCGTGGCCAGGAAGCAACGAGGCCTTGGCTGCATGGAGTTGCCACCACGTCTGCATACAAGTCACCTAATTCCCGAAAATTCCGGGGAGGACGGCGATGACCTCTGATGCCAAGTTCAATGACATCCCAAATGTGTTCAATCAGGCTCAGATCTGGCGATCTGGGTGGGGGGGAAGGGGGTGGGGCAGCACTTCAATTAAAACTCGCCACTGTTTTCCTCGAACCACTCTATCACACATCTGGCCTTATGACATGGCGCATTATCTTGTTTAAAAATTCCACTGCCTTCGGGAAACAAGACCGTCATGAAGGGGTGTGCGTGGTCTTCAACCAGTGTAAGATACTACTTGGCCATCATGGTGCCTCGCACGAACTCCACTGGGCTCACTGGTGCTAACGTGAATGTTCCCAAGAGCATAATGGAGCTTCCGCCAATACGTCTCCGTCTTACCGTACAAGTGTCGAGGAGCTGTTCCCCTGGAAGACGACGGATTCGCACCATTCCACTGGTATGAAGAAGAAGGTATTGGAATTCACCATACCATGCAACTCCCTGCCACTTCGCCAAAGTCCAGTGCCGGTGCTAACATGCCCGTTTCAGTCGTAGTTGCCGATGTCGCGGTATTAATATTGACATATGGCCGCCCAACCTCACTACGTCTGGACACTTGGCTTTACCATGGTTTCGCCATATGTTGAAGACATTCACGACAGCACTCTTCGAACATCCGACAGATCGTTGGACTTGTGGCTCGTCCCAAATATCCAGGTCCTCACAACTTGCCCTCGGTCAAAGTCAGATGGACCGCGGGCCTCCGAAGTCTATACACGCACAGCACGCTCATTGGTACTACGTACAAGGCGCGTGTGTCTGACTAGCAGTCATTCCTCGACAGGTGACACTACTATCGCGTGGGTGGGTTTGTATCGATAGCAATTCGGTGATCATAACGATCTAGCTGATCAGTTTAATTTTGAAAAACATCTGGAATGTTGTTGTTGATATCTCTACAATTTTTTATGATCACTTAATAAATTTACTATCTTAATTATCAGAATTATAAATTGCACATAAAACTGTCATTACTTGTATGTATCGATCTCAAACAACATCTTCGTGTAGCTAAATACATAGCTGATCTCTTTGCCATATTTTACGCATTCTGAGTAGTCGTTGTTGAGACGGGTATGTTGTGTGCCGATGTGGCGTTAAGGTAGACATTTTTAAAAAAAAATAATTTGTAATTGAAGACTTCTTATGTTAGGATATGTTCTTCAACACAAAGTATTAAAAGATAGAAAAAAACCACGAGAAAAAGTTTCACAAAAAATCGTTTCTAAAGTCGACACCCAACCAAAATCACGATCTTGGATCTCTCCTCTAAATGCATACTTCTAGATATACTGTGCCAATCACAAAAACCGAAAAAACTAATAGAAGAGACAAAGTTATGTACTAAATCATTTTACGAGATTTATGTATCATTACACCAAACAACTCCATTTCACAACTCTCTTGTGTGTTCTCAAGGTACTGAGAAAACGTTCACGCAAACCACACCATTGTTCACCGTTGAAGTTTGTTGAAAAATTTTAAATACAATTTTATACCGTTTACAAAAAAATAGATTTGAAAGTTTCGGTCAGTGTCACCCACCTTGAAATAACTTCTCGTAGCAACAGAATCAAAGTGATAGTAGTGTTATGACAGGTTACTCAGTAACTGTAAGAAACGATATGAAGGCGTACATTTCTCATATACACTCCTGGAAATGGAAAAAAGAACACATTGACACCGGTGTGTCAGACCCACCATACTTGCTCCGGACACTGCGAGAGGGCTGTACAAGCAATGATCACACGCACGGCACAGCGGACACACCAGGAACCGCGGTGTTGGCCGTCGAATGGCGCTAGCTGCGCAGCATTTGTGCACCGCCGCCGTCAGTGTCAGCCAGTTTGCCGTGGCATACGGAGCTCCATCGCAGTCTTTAACACTGGTAGCATGCCGCGACAGCGTGGACGTGAACCGTATGTGCAGTTGACGGACTTTGAGCGAGGGCGTATAGTGGGCATGCGGGAGGCCGGGTGGACGTACCGCCGAATTGCTCAACACGTGGGGCGTGAGGTCTCCACAGTACATCGATGTTGTCGCCAGTGGTCGGCGGAAGGTGCACGTGCCCGTCGACCTGGGACCGGACCGCAGCGACGCACGGATGCACGCCAAGACCGTAGGATCCTACGCAGTGCCGTAGGGGACCGCACCGCCACTTCCCAGCAAATTAGGGACACTGTTGCTCCTGGGGTATCGGCGAGGACCATTCGCAACCGTCTCCATGAAGCTGGGCTACGGTCCCGCACACCGTTAGGCCGTCTTCCGCTCACGCCCCAACATCGTGCAGCCCGCCTCCAGTGGTGTCGCGACAGGCGTGAATGGAGGGTCGAATGGAGACGTGTCGTCTTCAGCGATGAGAGTCGCTTCTGCCTTGGTGCCAATGATGGTCGTATGCGTGTTTGGCGCCGTGCAGGTGAGCGCCACAATCAGGACTGCATACGACCGAGGCACGCAGGGCCAACACCCGGCATCTTGGTGTGGGGAGCGATCTCCTACACCGGGCCGTACACCACTGGTGATCGTCGAGGGGACACTGAATAGTGCACGGTACATCCAAATCGTCATCGAACCCATCGTTCTACCATTCCTAGACCGGTAAGGGAACTTGCTGTTCCAACAGGACAATGCACGTCCGCATGTATCCTGTGCCACCCAACGTGCTCTAGAAGGTGTAAGTCAACTACCCTGGCCAGCAAGATCTCCGGATCTGTCCCCCATTGAGCATGTCTGGTACTGGATGAAGCGTCGTCTCACGCGGTCTGCACGTCCAGCACGAACGCTGGTCCAACTGAGGCGCCAGGTGGAAATGGCATAGCAAGCCGTTCCACAGGACTACGTCCAGCATCTCTACGATCGTCTCCATGGGAGAATAGCAGCCTGCATTGCTGCGAAAGGTGGATATACACTGTACTAGTGCCGACATTGTGCATGCTCTGTTGCCTGTGTCTATGTGCCTGTGGTTCTGTCAGTGTGATCATGTGATGTATCTGACCCCAGGAATGTGTCAATAAAGTTTCCCCTTCCTGGGAAAATGAATTCACGGTGTTCTTATTTCAATTTCCAGGAGTGTAGAAGATAGGCGATACTGTTCGTAACCGGTCAGTTTCAAATAATAAAACCAGTGATCGATAGACGGAAAGTAAGTCTATTTTCTAAAATACAAGGTGTTTCAAATAACGTTTTTCCGATTATACACGCAAATATTTTCTACATACATATAGAAACTTCCAGTAGATTTCAGCTCATGCAGCGAAACCAAAACTTTATCTTGGCTCCAGTTATAAGTTGAAAGTTCATGTCGTTGACGGTAGGGTTCTCGCTCGCCTGCTCGTTCCTTCATTGCCCAAAGTGCGTCGAGCTGAGAAGGCGATAACTGTACGACAAAAGGCATTTGGACTTCTCCGTTTCAACATTATCAGTCCATTTACAACTGTGTGGGATGGTTTTCGTCTAGAGTAGGGCACTGCTCTTCCAACAGTGTAATGCTTTGATACGGAACATCAAAGCCAACGTAAATGTGCAGCTTTTCAGTTTTTGTGGCGTCTGAACACGGGATTTCACACTGGGCAGCACTCCCAAGCGTGTAAGACAGAACCAGACGTGTAAGATTTTTGCTTTGTTTTTTTTCGATTTCCTGGTCATTGACACGGAGTTGACGTCCGCGCTGGTCTCACACAAGTTCTATCAGGAACCCATCTGGAGAACTTGCTGGCCACGGTTCATAGAAAGACGTGCATGGATGGACGAGCATTGTCCTGTTGAAAACTGCCACTCTTCTGTTGCCTGAGATGTAACGCATGTGGCTGCAGGACGTCCGCGACGTACCGTTATGCCGTCGGAGATCCCCCACCACTACCTGCAGTGACCTGAAGTCGTACCCGATGGCACGCGACACGATGTCGACAGAAGTTACATCCCGCACCTCTCCAAAACACTGGAACCCCTTCCAAGGTCGCCGCCATTCTCGCCGATGGTGGTCGTCCAGGGTACGGCAGAAGCCGCGGTTCACTGCTGAATGCGATATGACGCCAATCATCAGCAGTCCATTCTTCCTGGTCACGGTACCACTCCAGACGCAGCCCTTTGTATTGGGATATTAACGGCAGCCTACCCAAGGGACGGAAATTCCCTGACAAGCTGTCGGTAATCTCCCATCAATGGTGCGGGATGACACAGTGTTGCAGGGAGTCCATTACTTGCTCTCAGATGGCAGACGTACATGTGAAGGGGTTACAATGTTTGTGCGTGGTGCACGAGATGGCTATCCTCCCATGTGGTGATCAGATGTGGTCGACCGGAACCTTTACGGCGATTATGCCTGCCAACGTAGTCCAATGTGGGGCCGCTATCGGACCCAGACGCATGAGAGATCTGGATATTGCACGAGTTTGACCAGCCAGCCAAATGGAAACTCGCGATGTGGCCCCATTCAGAGCGTGTCAGACGCTGATAACTCCATCTCACACGACTACGAGGCATCTCCGTGTCCTTCACAGTGATTCCTCAAAATCTGGCGCTGATGGCGCTCCTTGAATGCCCTAACAGACCTGGTAAAACCACTAAACATGAACAGCGCTAAAGCACTCTGGTGACCGTTCTGTCTGTCACAGAAAATTCCAACTCTAATCATTTACATGCCCACAGATGTTGTATTGTGTACGGATATCCGAACATGTTTTCTGGATGCTTCATATTTTTTTGTCAGGCAATGTATTTTAATATGTCTCAATTGAGGAGCTACTTCTTCGGGAAGTCGCGGCTCCGTTCACGAAAACTGAGAACGGCCGGGAGAGTGGTGTGCTGATCACATGGCCCTCCATGTTCGCATCGAAACCCACGAGAAAGACAGGCCGTGTGTCGTACGTCACAGTACGTTACACTGCAGGTCTTACGAGTGACAGAAGTCATCTCCGGAGGTGAGCGGGCAACTATTTCAGACGAGCTTCATAATTCTTAACTACATGTTTAAATGCATGCAACCTCTCGATAGTACACGACAAACTTAAGACCTTTAGTCGGTACCTTCTTAATTAAATATTGATTACCCAGGTGCCCTGAACGAAGCCGAGAGTTACCGAAGTGTGGCGGACAAGCCTAATAGTGTGACAAGTTCGTTTCAGGGTCCGTATATTTCGTTGGCCCCGATCGGCATTAAGAGACGATACCGCCTGGGGATGACATGGCGGTAGGTCGGTCCCGTTAGGCCTTCAGAGGCCTGTTCGAACGGAGAGGGAGAGAGAGAGAGAGAGAGAGAGAGAGAGAGAGAGAGAGAGAATGTTGATTAATACGGACGGCAGCAAGACAGAGCAGTTGTGAATAAAGTGTAAAATTTGTGAGGTAACTAAATTGAGAAAGATAGCTTCTTTAGTTAAAGCTGAGATATCAAACATAGCCTTTAGAAATAAATGATCCAGAATTCGATTCCAGAGCAGCTGCCTACATGAGTAACTTTGAAGTAGATATCCTCGGAGTAGGGATGCAACTCAAATCACTTAATAAAAGCAAGTCTTCCGGTCTAGAATGTATACCAGTTAGGCCCCTTTCAGAGTATGCTGATGCAATAGCTCCATATTTAAAAATCACATACAACCGCTTACCCGACCAAAGATCCGTACCCAAAGACTAGAAAGTTGCACAGGTCACACCAATATTCAAGAAAGGCAATAGAAGCAATTCACTAAATTGCAGACGCATATCATTAGCGTCGATACGCAGCAGGATTTTGGAACATACAATGTGTTCGAAAATTATGAATTACCTGGAAGAGAACAGTCTGTTCACACATGGTCAACACGCAATTAAAAACATCGTTCTTGTGAAACATAACTATCTCTTTACTCACACGGAGTGTTGAATGCTATCGACAAGGGCTTTCAGATTGATTATGTATTTATAAATTGCCACAAAGCTTCTGACACCGTACTTCACAAGCGGCTTGTAATAAATCTCCGTTGTTTTCTGTCTGAGGCCAAAATTCGTAGTAACTGATGGAAAGACATCGAGTAAAGCAGAAGTGATTTCTGGCGTTCTCCAAGGTAGTGTTATAGGCCCTCTTCTTTCCCTCATCTATATAAACGGTTTAGGAGACAATCTGAGCAGCCGTCTTAGGTTGCTTGCAGATGACGCTATCGTTTATCATCTAGTAAAGTAATCAGAAGACAAAACACATTGCAAAAAGATTTAGAGAAGGTATCTGTATGGTGGAGAATTAGAAATTGACCCCAAATAATGAAAAGTGTGAGGTCATCCACATGAGTGCTACAAGGAATCCGTTAATCTTCGATTACAAGATAAAGCAATCAAAAATAAAGGTCGTCAATTCAACTGAATACCAAGAAATTACGATTACGAACAACTGAAACTAGAAATAACATATGTAAAATGTTGTGGAGAAGGTGAACCAGAACACTTAGGAGATGCAACAGATTTACTAAAGAGACTACCTCCACTACACTTGTCCGTCCTCTTTTGGAGTACTGCTGCGCGGTCTGGGTTCCTTACGAGATAGGTTTAATGGAGTACATCGAGAAAATTCACTGAAGGGTACCATGTTTTGTATTACTGAGAAACAGGGGAGAGGATGTCACAGAGATGATTCAGGATTTGGGGTGAACATCAACAAGAAAAAAAAACCAAAAGTGTTTCTCGTTGCGACGGGCCCTCTTCCCAAATTCCAGTCGTCAACTACCTCCTCCGAATGCAAAAATATTTTATTGACGCCGACCTACATAAGAAGAAACGATCATCATAATAAAATAAGGGAAATCAGAAACAAGTGGATAGTGTATGCACAATTATGCTCCGTGTTTACATGTCTGGCGTGTGTTCACGTTGTGCACACTTTGACATTTGATGGAACACAATATTGACATTTCTACAGTAAAAATAAGAGTGTAAGAGTCGGAACTTTAACTGGAAAAGCTGGATAAACAATCTGAAGAAATCATTTTCAAAATGAAAATATCTGCGTGAGCCCCTGTCGTCACGGAAAGTTGGAATCCAGCCACTAAGTAACCCGCAAACAATGTGAGGCTCTCTCGTACTAGGAAAATATGTATTCATTGCTATGTTGAAAAAGAAGGTTGCTCTGTTTGTAATGATGACGGTGGAATGAGAGAACATTGTTGATTCTGTACATAAGAAAATTACTTTTATCTCATTCTAGCTATATTAATAAGTGACTACTAATGAGATACAGGACAATGATTTACTGTACCACTTTGGCTATAAAACATTTTTTTTCGTAATTTAAAATTGATAAATCATGATACCGTGAAACAGCTACGAAGTTTTTCGCGATGGAGTCCTTGCATTAAAATTTCTCGCTTCACTTGGAGCTTCAAATTCGGATAAAATTACAATCTTACGATGATAAAAATGGTTCAAATGGCTCTAAGCACTATGGAACTTAACATCTGAGGTCATCAGTCTCCTAGACTTAGAACTTCTTAAGCCTAACTAACCTAAGTACGTCACACACATCCATGCCCGAGGCAGGATTGGAACCTGCGACCGTAGCAGCAGCGCGGTTCCGGACTGAAGTGCCTAGAACCGCTCGGCCACAGCGGCCGGCCTACGATGATATTCACCATCATCTTCGACAGGGACTAAAAGTGACTCTCATTAACTGGCAAGGTTCCTTCTTTTATATCCACAGAACGACATCCCATTGGCTGGATAACTTCAAAATGGCACATAGATATGGTAGATTTGCTTGGGGTTTCTATCTAGCACTGCTTACAGCGCCATCCACCGCAGCAGGCGGTGAACTACGAGAAGTATTCCTCTCTGTATTGTTCTCGTCAAGTGTACGCTTCCATGCATTTGCTAAGTGCATGCTGTAGTGTTCAGATTTATCTGTTGAATGTATTCCATTTTCCGTCTTCCCCTACAGTTTTTAAGCTCTACGACTCCCTCTGCTACCGTGAAAGCTAAGTCCTGATGTCTTAACCCATGTCCTGTCATCGTTTCACTTCCACTTGTCAGAGGTTTCCACGCATTTCTTTCTTCCCCGTTTCTGCGCAGAACTTCTTCATTGTTCAAAAAACTTACGCGAATGTAGCCGGATGACGTCGTCGACAACCGCCAATATTTCAACAGTAGCACACGATATCATATTCGAGGCAAAACTGCAGCAAGTAAGTGCTGTGAAAGGGAACTTAAAACCTTGGTTTGCAGAGCAAATTCCAGAAAGATAGCACACTCTGTAAACGTTACCGCCATCACTTAATACAAATGAGCATGTCAGAAGTTATCGACAGTGAAAAGCAGCAATCAACAGGTGAAGTAGCACTAACTCTGTCGCTTGACGAGGGAGAGAGCAAGGTTCCACGCAGAATTTAAACGAAAACCACCATTTCTATTCATTAGGTTAATAGCTAATTTAATTTCAAGGGCTTCCTTAATAATGGAAGCTTAAAAAGACCCTAATCTTAGATGGTGGTCGAAAAACGCATTGCACGTCATATTTCCGCAAAATACGACAAATCCTTTTGGAAATGCTCCCTGTGGAAGGGAAAAAGGCTGTAGACTTCGGTGCCACCTAGGTATTATCATCACTCAATCGGTGCATGGTTAGTAGATGGCGCAGTACACGTCTAACCTGTCTTTAACCATCCTGACGAATGATGACCTCAAGATGGTCTAACTCACCTAATACATTCTCAGGTTCCGAGGCGACGTGGGCCCTATAAACCAACGTACGAAGTACTCCTTCACGCTGAGCCGGATGGTGACAACGATCAACCTGCAGATACAGGTCAATGTGAACAGACTTCCTATAAACGACATGTCCTAACGTAACATCAAACATCCTCCTGATCGCCGGCCGAGGAGGCCGAGCGGTTCTAGGCGCTACAGTCTGGAACCGCGCGACCGCTACGTCGCAGGTTCAAATCCTGCCTCGGGCATGGATGTGTGTGCTGTCCTTAGGTTAGTTAGGTTTAAGTAGTTCTAAGTTCTAGGGGACTGATGACCTCAGACGTTAAGTCCCAAAGTGCTCAGAGCCATTCGAACTATTTTGAACCTCCTGATCAACACATCAAGGTACGCAAGACAGCTACCCTTTTTCACTTTTATTATGAAAAAAAAGATTGAATTCAGGTATTCTAAAAAGTCGTTCAGATTATCACTGCCATGAGGCCAAACAACAAAAGTAACGTGTGCATATCTGAAAAAAGCCGCTGATTCCAAGGCGCGCTCCTCGGAGTGGCTCTGAGCACTATGGGACTCAACCGCTGAGGTCATTAGTCCCCTAGACCTTAGAACTAGTTAAACCTAACTAACCTAAGGACATCACAAACATCCATGCCCGAGGCAGGAGTCGAACCTGCGACTGTAGCGGTCTTGCGGTTCCAGACTGCAGCGCCTTTAACCGCACGGTCTCTCCGACCGGCGCTCCTCGGAGTCTTCCACAAACAACTGACCAATAGACGCAGAAGAAGGCCGCTGCTACCGTGGCCGAAACGTTGGTTTTTCTCCAGCGGCAGTAGTTTTATACATTATGATGTGGTAACACTTCCAGAAAACTTTTATGTCAAGTTGGCAACAATGGTTGACAGCAGGCTTCCCATTGTAACTCCATCTGTCTACTGGTTTTGAGTAAAAAGTAAATGGAAGTCAACACATGTCGAAATAGGTTTGTTACTTCAACACCGAACCTAATCTCACTCAACGGTAACGAATCAGACAGAGGAGCGCGAGAAGAGAGAGAGATAGATCAAAACTCAGTAGAATATCAGAGTCATCCAATACATTTCCCTCTGACGGACGTAAGAAATCCGCCGAGTTCTTAATGTGATGCTCACCCCGACCTACTATAGGGCTCAACAGATTAACACGGTATCTGGCTACACGATATGTCGGAGCACCAATGTTGCAATCAGCCTAAGAGGAACCCCTTCTTTGTGGACCTTAGGAAGGCCTTGTATCCTAGGGGGAACAGCACAGTAATTAAGACCCATGATAGTCTTCTGCTACAAGGAACTTTTCTTAAAGAAGCTGTTAGTCTCTCTCCCAACCGTGGAATCAGTACCGATCACGCCATGTAATTGTCATTTTCCGGACGCCAATGCGTGCTACTGCCGTTCGCTTTTGCAGTCTTCTCAGGCAGTTTCCGACTGCAGGGGGAAGGAGGTTTTCTGTTGGGTCTGAAGAGGATGGGCAGTTTTTCCCTAATCCTCCTAAATGGCTGACTGGTGACTAATTTCCTAGGACAACCCTGTTTCCAACACACATTACAGAGCGCTTCTAAATACCTTGCCAGAAGGCAGCGCAATACGGAAGAGCTGTAAATCAAGCATAAAATGGCCAATGAAAACGCCAACGCTCTGCTCTTGGTTCTGACTGAAAGGCCTGAATGTTGAATAATTTCATGGAGCGGTCGAGAACTCGCGAAATCGAGGAGGCGCAGCGCTTTTGTTGCGCATTTCTGAATTCGCGAGTAAGGGATCCTTTGGAATCAATCAAGGTACTGGGTGCAGCACAAGAAGACTATGAGAATGCGGAGTGTGTTCCCGGCGCGAGCGTGGTATTCCGCTCCTTTCTGTATTTCTCAGCGTGGACTTGTTTGGTCAGAAGAGAGGGCTCAGGGCATAGCGTGGAGCCACTAGCCAAGTGACGGACTTGACAATTAAAGACAATGAACTTAATTTTGTTTCCCTGCAAATTTGAGTATGGTGTTCTCGCGTCCGTCGACCGTCGTAATTTAATATATTATTGTTATTATTATTTTTTGATTGTTGCCGACTTACGTGGTGGGCCTTAATAAAAATGATATTTCATTTAATTTTGATTTTACGATTAAATGATTTCCTGAAGTTCTCCTTTTTAACAATATTAATCTCAAATTATTTGTTACGTTAATGAATGTTAGACTCGCTGAATCTTAAAACATGAGCATATAAGCTGAACAATGTAATAAACTTTTCATATTAATTTCCTCGGCTAGTCAGTTCACTTTAAAGCAAAAGATCTTTAGTTATTAATTACAATTGCGGCCCACATACGCGCGAGAGTATTTTTCTTATCTCCGTTAACCATTGTATTGTAGTCGGAGTCCTGGCTCTGGGTCTCGGCTATGGTACTGAAAATAAGAATCTTAAAGCTAAGTATTATCTGCAACGTCGGGCGGCTGTGGAGAAAAATTAATATTATGTTAATAGTGGGCGAGTTTTCCGCTTCCGCTAATTTTTCATAAGTTAATATCGCCACGTAATGGCGTCGTTGGCTGCATCGGCCGCTGCGATTGTTGAATTGTAAATTACTTGAATGCAGGTTAATTCAAGGAAGGCGGACATGAAATCGGGAACACCTCTTACAAATTAAAAGTGCACAATAATATTAAATCAATATATTATCTGTTTAATTAGTACAAATATGCTTACATTTGCCAGCACTCGAAAGATGTCCGTTTACACACACTCAAGACAAAAGAGGAAGTGAAGACGACTAAAAAATTAACAAAAGAGCGTATCTTGTCGTCTCTTTAGATCACTTTGTTATATTTCTTTGCATTGCATTTCTTTGCGTTTCTCGACAGAGAAATTATTGTTTTACGGCTACATGATAAAAATATATTATTCAATTTTTGAATGTCTCTTCTTTATAAATATTGTTTTTTAAGTATTTTCGTAATATAGCACTGGGGACGCTACAGTGTTTTTGTGTGATTTTTTCGCTCTTAATTTTGAACTGGATCCCTGTTTTGTTGTGACGGTGATTATTAGCGTGAATTGCGAGTGGCCAGTTGCAGGCGCTGTGTGTTAACAGGGTACATACAGGCTGACAATTATTGAAATATATGAAATAAAATCGTAATAACTTCTGAACGGTTTGTGTTAGGACGTTAAAATTGCCCAGTTGGCCTCGGGATATGATGGGAATTAGTGTGCGCTGTGTTAAACGAAGAAGCCCACTTTCATTTGGATGGGTTCGTCAATACGCAAAATTGGCGCATTTGGGGAACTGAGAATCCGCACTTGGCTATCGAGGAGTCTCTTCACCCTCAACAGGTGACTGTGTGGTGAGCAGTGTCCAGTCACGGAGTAATCGGCGCGATATTCCTTGATGGCACGGTGACTATCGAACGGTACGTTAAGGTTTTGAAAGATTATTTCAGCCCCATTATCCAAAACTATCCCGATTTCGACAAGGTACGTTTCATGCAACACGCAGCTCGAACCCATCGAAGCAAGAGAGTGTTTGATGTCCTGGAGGAGCACTTTGGGGACCGCATTCTGGCTCTGGGGTACCCAGAGGCCACTGCCATGGGTCTCGATTGGACGCCATATTCTCCGTTTATGAACACTTGCGTCTCCTTTTTGTGGGGCTATATTAAAGACACGGTGTACAGCAATAACCCTAAAACCATTGCTGAGCTGGAAAAAGCCCTTCAGGACGTCATTGACAGCATCGATGTCGACACTTCAGCAGGTCATGCAGAATTTCGCTATTCGTCTGCGCCTCGTCATCGCCAATGATGGCAGACATATCGAACATGTCATAACCTAGATCCGAATATCTGTAGTGACGTTTACATGTTGAATAAAGTGTGTCCGCGCCGTAGTTTGTAGCTAATTTACGTTTTTTTTTTCATATAGTTCAATAATTATCACCCTATATTTCACTCCCGGTTGTCGAAATCTTTCTGAAACTAACAGGTTACTGTGTGACTTTTAGTTATTAGCTGAAGTAGTGAGAAGTTTAACCCTGTCTCACGCGTTAAAGCGAGGCTGGTGCACCTTATTTAAACTGGTTGGATGGCGTGGAAGTGAAGAAAATAAACAGGGTTCGTCAAATACGTTTCCGATTAATTCCGCGGTGCACTGCATCGTGTAATTCGTCCGCCACGCTGCATGTCGCCAAGATCACATGGATTCATGTAGTCCGACTTCGCGCCATGCTACGTGTGTTCCGAGGCGAGGTCGAAAATAATGTTTCAATCCCTCTAGAGCACCACTTCTTGCTGCGTCCGTCACGTTCCGTTTTGCTTTCGAGGAAACGTAATTCAAATGGCTCTGAGCACTATGGGACTCAACTGCTGAGGTCATTAGTCCCCTAGAACTTAGAACTAGTTAAACCTAACTAACCTAAGGACATCACAAACATCCATGCCCGAGGCAGGATTCGAACCTGCGACCGTAGCGGTCTTGCGGTTCCAGACTGCAGCGCCTTTAACCGCACGGCCACTTCGGCCGGCGAAGCGTAATTCTTTAACTTCGTCTACTTCGTGATCGCCAATTGTTAAGCTTATCACTAATCTCATATCTCCTAACCCTCGTTACTTTCGTCTTTCTTCGGATTACTGTCAGTTCATATTCCGTACTCATTAGGCTGTTCATTCCACTCAACAGGTCCTGTAATTCTTCTTCGCATAAGTTAGGAAGACAATTTTTCGTATGAAAATTTATTCATGAATCCCGACAAGCGTGTGGTAGCGCGACGCCCTTGCATCGAACCCGGAACGGGCCTCCCAGTACACTGCTGGCCTGTCACGCTTATCGCTGCACTAGAAGTGGAGTCTTTAGTGCAATATTGCCGGCATACACTCATCGCTTCCGAGAACTGCATCACGGGAAAAACGAGACAAAACGGAAATTTGTCCGACAACTGATAAAACTTGCGGCCAATCACTACGCCACTATCTCAAAATCAATTTTTTTTAAAATGTTTCTTGCAGACAAGAACTTGTACACCTTTAAGTATCGTATCAAAAGAGTCATCGACTGAATCGTGTTGCAGCGGAGATGACAGCTAGGATCTCTTTGTCAGACGCTCCAGTTTATTGGTACATACAGGTGAATGTTTCGTCACTCAGTTACGGGTTGTCCTGACGTGAACATCACCTTCAGTATTTCTGCTGCGGGTATTGACTTACAGTCATCCACTGCGATATAACTTTATCAATTATGAGTGATTGCTGGTGGACGGATATTGCAAGATATTGTAAGTAAGTCAATTAGGCAGGCTTGGTAACTCTTTCAAATGGTGAACTTCTATGCGTACAGCAGCGGCAGAAATGCTTACCTGTCGCGTCATCTATTAGTGCGTTTATACAGCGATGATTGTACGGAGTTCTACGTCTTCTTTGTCTATAGATATTCAAATCCCTGCCAGATTGTGTAGCACTGTTAAAAACTGTCTACAGCCTCCTTCACTCTTTGTCATATGGGTTAGTCGGCAGCTCCTCTACTGTTCGTCTAAGCTTTAACTCTTCGACTAACCTAGGAGTCCACTGCCCACCGGCGTTTATTCGCTGCATATATTGGGATGTGTCCCGGTGTAGCTGTCCTCGGTACTCTCCTGAGACCAGGCACCAGGCGGATTGCACGAATTTCGGAAACGTATGCTATCAAGAGAGCGCGCATCGGATTTGACATAGTTAGCATAAGGGGTGGCCCGTTACCCCCGGGGGTGGAATATATGTACACCAACTGCCAGAGTCTTGTGTTATCCAAGTGAAAGAGAGCGGAAGTTTGCTAAATGCTTGCGTTCCTCACAAGCGACTTCTTATCAGTTTTCATGCGTATGGAGTAGCGTCTCGGTTGTGTGACTGGATTCGTGAGTTCCTGTCAGAAAGATAATAATTCACGGAAAGTCATCGAATAAACCAGAATTAATTCCTGGCATTCCCTAAGGAAGTTTACGGTCCCTCTGCTGTTCGTAGTCTACATAAATGATTCAGGAGATAACGTGAGCAGCCGTCTTAGGTTGTTTGCAGATGTTGCTGGCGTTTACCTTTTTTTAAGTAATCAGATGATCAAAACCAATTGCAAAATGACTTAGAAAAGATGTCTGTGTGGTGCAGAAAGTGACAACTCACTTTAAATAATGTAAAGTGAGCATACATCCAAATGAGTACTAAAAGGAGCCCTCCAAATTTCGCTTCGACTATGAACCACAAATCTAAAGGCTGTAAACTCAACTAAATACTTAGGCGTTACAATTAAGAGTAACTTAAATTGAGAGGATCACATAGGTAATGTTGCGGGTAAAGCAAACCAAAGATTGCGATTTATTGGCGAAACACTTAGAAAGTGCAACAGGTTACGGAAGAGACTCTACATAACGCATGTCCGCCTTCTTTTGGAGTATTGTTGTGCGGCGTGGTATCCGCATCAGTTAGGACTGTTGGAGGACATCGAAAAAGTTCAAAGAAGGGCAGCTCGTTTCACATTGTCGCGAAATAGGGGAGAGAGTGCTACGGATATGGTACATGAATTGCGATGACAGCCAATAAAACAAAGGCGCTTTTTGCTGCGGCAGGACCTTCTCTTGAAATTTCAGTCAACAACTTTCCCCTCGGAGCGTGAAAATACAGTATTTTTTGGCACCCGCCGACACAGAGAAGTGATCACCATAATAATATAAGAGAAATCCGAGCCAGTACGGAAATATTTAAGTGTTCGTTTTCCGCGCGCGCTGTTCAAGAGTAGAATGATAGAGCAGCAGTTTGAAGGTGGTTCGATGAACCCCCTGCCAGGCACTTAATGGTGAATTGCAGAGAAGTCGTGTAGATGTACGTGTACAATCGTGTGACTGAGACTCCAGTTGAATATCAGCCCGTCGTTAATCCACGGGGCAGATAATTATTTTTTTTAATTTATTGGCTTTCGGGACTTACCTATACAGCCATTTCGACAGCGGAATGTCAATTGCGAGTACACGACTGTGAGGCCATCACAACACCCAGCACTTGAACGGAGAAAATATCCGAACCGGCCGGGAATCGAACACGGGCCCCTTCAGTTAGCAATCCTCTGCGCTGACCACGCAACAACCGAGGCGGACTTAGACACATTCTATGCAAGTCTGGCGCACCTCCCCATTCGGCAAGCGGTGCCTTAACACACTCGGCTATCCGAGCAGCTTCTACGCTATTCGTAGATCTCTGATTTGTTATTCGATTCTTTCAGCTGTATGGCTTCGGCGCAGAGCGCAAATGCAAAAAAACAAGCACGTCACACAGCGTCCATTCAAGGACCGCTCTTCAACACTGAAAATGTCGCATGTCACTAATGCAAGACAATAATTCCAGCCCTTAAGCCTACTGTTGTATACAAATCAAATACACAGGATGATAAATAGGCAGAATTGTGTAACCTAAAGGACGTCCAGTGGATGCCGAGGATGTTTGAGACTAAAGAGTAGCTCGAAGTAGACAATCCAATTATCCCAATAAAGATTCGTCATCTCGGAAGGACGTAATTTTTGTTTTGTTTAACCTGAAAACATGTTTCACCATAGTTGGGAGATCTTCAGTGGCTTTTTCGTTTGCTGTTTCTGAAATTTACACAACACAAATTTAATGTAGGTTAGGAACATGTTGGTTGTTTATATC
Source organism: Schistocerca serialis cubense (assembly GCF_023864345.2). Taxonomy (NCBI): domain Eukaryota; kingdom Metazoa; phylum Arthropoda; class Insecta; order Orthoptera; family Acrididae; genus Schistocerca; species Schistocerca serialis. The sequence goes on along the minus strand of NC_064639.1, from coordinate 257,362,397 downwards.
ACAGGTGTGGTTCAAATGGCTCTGAGCACTGTGGGGCTTAACTTCTGAGGTCATCAGTCCCCTAGAACTTAGAACTACTTAAACCTCACTAACCTAAGGACATCACACACATCCATGCCAGAGGCAGGATTCGAACCTGCGACCGGAGCGGTCGCGCGGTTCCAGACTGTTGCGCTTAGAACTGCTCGGCCACCCCGGCCGGAATTACAGGTGTGTTTTACTTCTTTTTACACTATGTGTGTCCCAGTGTCTGCCAACAGAAATGAACCACAAGTGTATGTTAATAGAGCATGATATACGTGACACAAGGAAGCTAGGGCAACACTTGAACTTTTCTTTAGAATATAACTTCTAAACCATGTATCCCGGTATACAAGCCGCATAGGCCCCTTTTTCACGTTTACGATTGTTGTAGTTGACTTGTTCTGAGCTGAACTTGGTTATTTTTTCCCTGCTAAATGCGGTGTTGTTATCGTTGGCAGCGGCAACATTTCACCAGGTTTTCGTTTTGCTGCGGCGTTGTGGCGTTGCTAACTTTTACAGACAACAGCATTATCTACCAACAGTGTCAAGGAGCCTCCGACATTATCTGCCTAGATAATTTATTTGTGTTGTACACAGTAACGGTCCTATCACACCTCTTTGAGGTTGCTCCTAAAATTACATTTGCGCCTGTTGACTTTGTTCCGTTGACAGCGACGACAACAATAGTTAAGGCACAGCCCTCTAGTATGCTCATTGCAGCATACAAGAGCGCTTTGGTTCAGGTACAGATACCAAAGTCGCAAACAAGAGATTAACTGACAGAGACGGTACTCAGGATTTTGAACGGGTAATTCAGCATGCAAAGAGATAAAAACATGGAAGTCGGAATGCGACAGTAGGGACTCAACAGAAGAAGGAATACGGAACAATATGATGTTCGTAGTAGAAAATAGAGAGGAAAAACACCAACTCAGATCTGCAAAAAAATTCATGTAGTAATAGTGAATGAGCTGTTCAAGAATCATAAGAAGAGGAGGTATACTTGCAAAAGGTCCAGAGACACAGGAAGATTCTAGCTGGAATACATCATGGTCTGGCAGATATTGCAAACTCAGATAGTGAATTGTAAGACCAACCCAGGAGCATATATAGACGAGGACCACAATCGAGTAATGATGAGTAGACTGAAGTTGAGGAAAATCGTTCAGAAGGATCATTGTGGAAAGAAGTGAGATATTGAAGAACTGATGAATGATAAGACGCGTTTGAAGTTCCCTAAGGATTTTGATGCTACGATAAGGAATACCGTAGAAGGCAGTTCAGTTGGAGAGGAGTGGATATCTCTAAAACGGGGAATCATAGAAGTTGAACAATCAAGATAACCGCCGAGAAAGCTTAGGTAACAGAAGAAATACTTCGCTGACAGACAAAAAAAGAAAGCACAAAAATGCTCAGTGACAGGAATACAGCAGTAAAAGTCACTTAGAAATAAAATAAATGGGAAGTGCAGGGAAGCCACGGCAGATTGGCTCCAGGGAAAATATAAAGAAATCGAAAAAGAAACGGTCGGTATCCTCAGTAAAGGTGAAGAACGAATCAACAGTTTAATGAGTACAGAATATGGGTAGAGAGTAAACTGTAGAAAGATGAAAGTAAAGAGGAGTAGCAAAAATCACAATGGAGAGAAGATTAATATCAAAACTGGCGAAGCGAAGTACTATAGACGAAACGAAGGAATGTTGCTACCTTGGACGTGGTGCTTCAGAATAATGTCGAAAATTAGGTGGAGTGATAAAATACGAAATGGAGACTTTCTTTCAAAATCGACAAAGAAAAGATCGTATGGAATCCACTGACAAGAAGGAACAGATGATAGGACATACTGTGTTCAGGCATAATGGAATAACTTCCATGGTACTAGAGGAAGTCGTGAAGGGTGAAAACTGTAAGGGAAGACTAATAATGGAATACATACAACAAATAATTTTAAAAAAATGATCCGCATACGCAGGTTAAGTTCTATCAAGGAAGTCCAGAATCCACTCATAAATCGGGATAGATATTCTATTAGCTCGCTTTTTTTTTTTTTTTTTTTCGCTGAACGACAGGGTGGAGCTGTACCAGATGCTAAGAAACACGGTATCAATTTTAGTCCTGATGTCCAAGGCGCTCAGGATCTCATGGACGAACAGGGATAGCTGATTTTCCCAATATCTCTGTTTCTGTAAACCGTATTGATCTTTATATAGGAAATTACGTTCCCCCGAAACGTCCTAACACATGAGTATAAAAAACGTTCCATAACTCTACAACAGATTGACGTCAGCGATATTATTATGTACATCTGTCCTGGCTGGATTCTCGCACTTTGACAAAAATAATGAGATTTGTGGAACAAATAATGAAAACGTTCCGGTGCTGTAGGTGAAACGTGTTATTTCGAGACTAAATTCGTCAGTAACTAATCGGAAGCTGATAGACGAAGTTGTTCGCACACAGTAGTATCGCGTTTTGCTAAATGTAACGTAATAGACAGTCGTCAGGAAGGATGAAGATCTAAATGTCCGTGACACATCTAGAGCTAAACAGTCATATAAGTTTTATCTCAATTATTTGTACTGTTCACGTCTTAAATCGAGGAACGCGGACTCGAAAGCGTGTGTCTATAGATGAACTACTGTATCACAGCAAACTATCAGGCTGATAGTTTGCTGTGATACAGTAGTTCGTCTATAGACACACGCTTTCGAGTCTGCGTTCCTCGATTTAAAATGTAAACACAAATAATTGAGATAAAACTAACTTCAATTGAACGATCAGTGTCAATGGAACTTCTTTGTAACGTTGAGCACATCCCTTCTTTAATGGGCTGTAAGGATTTAATACTGGACGAGGGTCTGTAGCAGTACTCCGGGTCGAACGTAGCAGACGGTGCCATCTGGCGCCACAGCTGTAAAGCTGCGCGGAGGGTATGCAGCTTTCTGCTAATAGATGCGAGGAACGTGTAACGAGCTGGTAACTGCGACGTTGAAAATAATTTGAGAATTGCTAGTTTAAGACCACTGTTTTGCTATTTTATCTACACATCTACAAACGAAGCTGCTGTTTACTTAACAGGGAAAATGATAACTTTGTTTGGCAAATGGAGATTGTTCATTCCTGTAGCGAATATGTGATGAAATTGGCAATTCGTAGGAACAACATACATCCATATTATCTTTGATAGTGCCTCCATGAAATTGATCTCATTTTGTTGCCTCCAGTGCTGAACATCAGTTTTCTGTAGCGGTAATTCTTGGAAAGATTTCGTCAAACAGACAACAGCATTATTAGAGTACAAAGACGAAATGTGTATATCGATACTCATACGATACATATCTAGCCGACAGAGAATTCTCTAAATACTTCTACAAGCGTAATGAATATTAGAGGTGCTTTAGTCTCGTTAGGAGATAAAGTATTGGTGGAGGCATCTATGTAGGAGTCTTCGTAAACTCCAAATGTAACAATCGCGTGGCTTCAGAGGAGGCAACTTATAGGCCACAGCAAACAAGTCACATCATTCATTCACTTGAGACCATTTCAGGGTTGGAAAAAAACACCATTAAACTAATACCGCACATAGTTCTCCTAAATGAGATTGGGTTCTGAAGACATCCTCGGCTCCTTTCGCTGGTGGCTGATTTGGTGAAGGCAACTAGCATCGCAAGCAGGCTGCAGGCTATTAGTAGCATCTTATCCAGGGTTTCTCGCGGTCCTCTGGGTTGGAGCAGAGTGGAAGGTCTAAACCAGATACTCAGACGACTCTGCGACGGTATCGGACGCGAATTTCTTGACCTCCGCTATCGTGTACAGAATTGTGGGGTTCCCCTTAATATGTCAGGAATGCACTATACGCAGGACGCGGCTACTAGGGTAGCGAAGTACGTGTGGCCTGAACTTCGGGCTCTTTTAAGATAGAGAAACCCAGTCTTGGCGTCAAAGACGATTTGCATGAAATTATTCACAGTGTCCTCCGAGAACGTTCGTCGTCACAGAGCAGAGATCGAAAAGATTTATATGATTTTAGCAAACTGCAGTAGCACCCAAGAAAAGGTCCCAGAAATAACATCGCTTACTGAAGGTTATAATGCACAGACAGTATTAGGAACAGAACATTGGCTGAAACCAGACATTAATGACAACGAAATCCTAAGTTAAAATTGGAACATTTATTGCAGGGAGAGGCTAGTCGCCAATGGCGGCGGCGCGTCTATTGTAGTAGCGCATTCCATAAAATCTAGCGACGTTATCGAGGATTCTGATTGTGAATTAATCTGGGTGAAGTTAAGTACCAAAGAACGGTCAAAAATGGTGATCGGGTGTTTTCATAGACCGCCAGGGTAAGGAACTCAAGTGGTAGAGTGCTTTAGACAGAACTTGCACAACATCGTTAATAATTTTCATGATCATGCCGTTGTAATAGGAGGTGACTTGAACTTGCCAGGTGCAGACAGGGAATGTCATGGTATCAAAACTGCCGGAGACAGGGATTCGTGTAACATTGTTCTGGATATCTTGTCCGAAATTTACTTTGAGCAGATGGTTAGAGAACCAACTCGTGAGGGTAACATCTTATATCTCCTGGCAACAAACAGACATGAACTCATCGAATCAGTTAACGTAGAGGAAGGTTCCAATATTCATAAGGCTGTGATAGCATCTAAGACAATGGGTCTGACAAAGAATGTTAAGAAAGATGGGAAGATATTTTTGCTTAGCAAGAGTGACAGGATACAAATTTCAGAGTATCAGAGCATTCAGCATCAAATATTCGGTGATGAGGACGAATATATGGAAAAAGTGGAAACATTCAAAGAAATCGTGCAATATGCCTTAGAAAAGTATGTTCCGAGTAACAAGGGACAGGAAAGACCCATAATGGTTTAACAGCCGTGTAAGAAAACTGCTATGTAAACAAAGAGAACTTCATCTCAGTTGCAAGAGAAGTAAAATCTTGGCTGACAAACAAAAGTTGAACGAAGCGAAAATGAGCGTAAGGAGAGCAATGAGAGAAGCGTTCAATGACTTTGAAAGCAAAGCTTTGTCAACCAATCTGACTGAAATCCCTAAGAGGTTTTGATCGTACGTAAAATCAGCAAGTGGGTCAAAATCATCAATTCATTCACTCAGCGACCATACCGGCAACGAAACGTAAGATAACAGAGAGGAGGCTGAAATACTGAATTCGCTCTTCCGACTCTGTTTATCGGCGGAAGATCGTAACACGATCCCTCCTTCAGTCGTCGTACGATCGTCGAAATGGCAGATATTGAGATAACCGATCGCGGAACAGAAAAGCAACTACAATCTCTTACTAGTGGAAAGACATCTGGACCAGAAGAGATACCTAAAAGATTCTACAAAGATATGCTGAAGAACTTGCTCCCCTTCTAGCAGTAATTTGCAGCAGATCGCTTGGGCAATGAAAGGTACCTAACGGCAGTAAAAAGCGCAGGCCATTCCCGTTTTTAAGAAAGGCCGCAGGACAGATATACAGAATTATAGACCGATATCGTAGACGTCAAAATCTTGTAGAATTATGGAACATGATTTATGCTCAAGAATGACGACGTTCTTGGACAAGGAAAAACTCCTCTATGAAAATAAACATAGATTCCTGCGAAAGTCAGCTCGCTGTGCTCCTCCATCAGATCCACAGAGCTGTAGACAATGGCCGTGTTCCTTGACTTCTGGAAGGCATTTGACACCGTACCTCACTGCCGTTTAGTGAAATAAAGTGCGAGCTTATCGAGTATCGGAGCAGATTTGCGACTGGATTCAAGACTTCCTTGCAGACGGAACTCAACACGTAGCCCTTAACGGAAAAAAATCGACACATATAAAGATAATTTCGGGAGTCCTCCAAGAAAGTGTGATAGGACCTTTACTGTTTACAGTGATCTGTTATCTAGTAGAAAGCTTCGGATGTCCTCTTAGTCTGTTCGCAGATGGTGCGGTTGTCTAGAAAAGTAGCAACGCCAGAAGATAGTACCGATTTCTAGAATAACCTACAGAGTATTGCTGAATGCCGCAGGCTTTGACAGTTGACCCTGGACGTAAATAAATGTAACATATCGCGCATACAAAGGAAAATAAATCCACTATTGTATAACTACACTATTCACGACAAACCGCTGGAAACAGTATCTAACGTGAAATATCTAGGAGTAACTATCCAGAGCGCTCTTAAGTGGAATGACCACATAAAACAAATAGTGGGAAAATCGGATGCCGGACTCATAAGAAGAATCTTGTGGAAATGTAACTCATCCACGAAAGAAGTAGCTAATAAGGTGCTTGCTCGACCGACTTTTGAGTATTGTTCATTTATCTGGACTCTCTGCCAGATAGAAGAGATAGAGAAGATCCAACGAAGAGCGGCACGTTTCGTCATGTTGATGATGATCATGATGATGTTTGGATTGTGGGGCGCTCAACTGCGCGGTTATCAGCGCCTGTACAAATTCCCAACCTTTTCTCAGTCCAATCTTGCCACGTGCATGAACGATGATGAAATGATGAGGACAACACAAACACCCAGTCATCTCGAGGCAGGTGAAAATCCCTGACCCTGCCGGGAATCGAACCCGTGACCCCGTGCTCGGGAAGCGAGAACGCGACTGCAAGACCACGAGCTGCGGTCGGGATCATTTAGTCGGCACGAAGGCGTTACCGAGATGCTCAACGGACTGCATTGGCAGACTTTAAAGAGAAGCCTTGTGCATCACGGAGATATTTACAATTGAAATTTCGAGAGGTAATTTTCCGGGAAGAGTCGGACAACTTCCCCCCACATACGTTTCGTGTAACGAGCACGACGAAAAAATTCGAGAAATTAGAGTCAATGCAGGGGCTTACGACTATCACTCTTCCCACTCGCTATTCGCGAGTGGAACATTAGTGGTACAAAAAGTACCCTCCGGCACACACCATTAGATGGCTTGCAGAGTATGATGTAGATGTCGATGTATCTTTTTGTTGGCAAGTAAAGCTCTCCGGATCAACTTGCAGCCACAGTGTATCAAGAAGCCCAGTCTATTTGGTTTAGTACACAAGTGGTAAAATGACAAAAGAATATAAATTTAATTTTCAGGTCAATTATTAGCACAGCAGTACGACGAGGCGACTTTCTTAACTTCATATACCAATATTGCGAGGTGCTGGGGTGAAGAAGAGTTTGTACCTCTTTAATTCCGACGAATTTTGCATGAGAACTGGACATGCATTCCTTAAATACCAACTAATTGATTATGTGCGCAACGGTAACGGAAGAAAATGATGGTGGACCCTGCTAGTTGGTAAAAAAAGGACTGTACACACACAATAATTTAATAAAACTTGTAATATACTCAGAAAAAAAGAGAACTTTATGATGATAAACAACAGGAAATGGGATTCAATATCACAATGAGATTTATTATATATTAGAATATAAATGCACATGATTGTCGACACACACAGTAGATTGAAGGATAGGGTGCACTGAAATATTATGAGAATAAGAGTTGGCTCAAGACAATGGGCTCCGACTCTCTGTGATGCAATAGATTGACAATAATGACTGGAGGTCCTAATGAATCAAATATCAATCTCCCGGCTATATAGCAGTATCGCAATTAGTAGTGAGAGCTCAAATGGGATCACATGGAGAAACAAGCAAGGTGGACTTGTAGCAAAGCAACCGCGCATGCTGCCGAGGGATTCAGTATAAAATTGATAAGGTCCTACAATTCCGGAGCCGCAAAATACTGTACCAGTACTGAAATCTGCACCACGTCGTTGGTAGGCAGCGTCCTGATGATGTAGCGCGACTGCTACGGTCGCAGGTTCGAATCCTGCCTCGGGCATGGATGTGTGTGATGTCCTTAGGTTAGTTAGGTTTAAGTAGTTCTAAGTTCTAGGGGACTGATGACCACAGATGTTAAGTCCCATAGCGCTCAGAGCCATTTGAACCTGATGATGTAGGCGCCGACTTCTGTCGTGCAGCAACTCTGTGTCAACCCCTGGCCTCGAAGGCTGTCCGAGAATTCTAAGTTCTTCTGACAAAGAGCGACCAAGTCGCAAGACCGTCCGACTCCGAGGAAGATCAGATCCCGAATCCCACTTCTGTGATGCGATGCAAGCAGCGAAGCCAGCATTGCTCAGCTCCCTACTCTCCTCGAAAACGGCGAATCAGCATTCAGTGCTGATTCCAAAATTCCTCGACACTGTCTCGGAACATCGCCAATAGCGACCGTTCCCTCCAATTTCAAGCAGGGTTTTATGACGTCAACTAGCCTCAGTTTAAGTCGACCAATCATGCCTCTACTAATCAGCTGAGGGCACTGAACTTGCCGTTTGACCGGCTACAAAAACAACCAGCCTAGACCACATGCCATCCGGTGCCAGACAGTCGCACCCACCAGGGCACAGTCCGCAAGTTTTCCCTTAATCATAAGGAGAATGCAGTCAGTCGGTGCTAGGAATCTTGGTTCCGGACGCGCCGGAACGGCAAACACATAAACTGCGGCGACACTCAGACGTCTCGCAGGTCGTTTCGTCCTGCATACAACAGGCGAAACTCGACCGATATCAGTCGTTCCACCAGGCACTTAAGCCTATCGTACGAACCCCTCAGAATTCAGGGAAGTGCAGCTCCCAACCGGAAACGCAGTTTGCTGCGTCCTACGATGCTCGCCTCGCACTGGCCACCCAAGGAAGTAAAACAACATGTTTAGGAATCAAGTGAAAAGTATTTTTTGCGCTCTCAGTACAAATAATCTCATTACAAGACCCTTATTCGGTCTGTTACTACCATGCAATGACATAGAACATTAATAAAATTGATGAAAGTGAGAGGAGACATGCGAAAGAGGACATGGAACCTCTCAATATTACTCGCGTTAGTCCTTACTTGCAGTTGAAATGTTGCTTCATAGCTGCCGTCTTAATCAAGCACCATGTCACCTCATTCGTGAAGTTGGAAACACGGGTTATATGGATTGCAACATCTGTAAGATGTGCATTTGAAGCGTTTTCTAGAAACGAGTCACTCGAGTTTCTAATTCGTCGATAGTTCTTACAGATTTCTGAGGATCTTGAATGAAAAAACTGGCACTCGTTTTCTAATTATTATGTTAGTAGCTCGTGTAACTTCTGCAAGCTGTCACTTCGTACCAGTCAGTGATTCATTATGTAAGGGGACAGCCTCTTGACGTTCAATCCAGGATGCAGTGTTAGTAACGTACTGTTAGTGGGTGTGCATATTCCCGTTATGGGCAGTTCAATGTCTTGATCCTAAGGATGGTTGAGGTAGACGGTGTTTATTGGTTTCCTTCCTTGATAAGCCCTACGGACAGTACCTTCAGTGTGCTCCATTTGTTTATACACAAGTTGTCGCACTTTATTTCTTCAGATAAATAACGCGTTACATACGGACATTAGTATGCACTTACATTAGGTACGATCATGCACTATTTGATGTAATACGATATACTGATGCTTTGAGTTTCTGATCTGATGAAGGCAGCATAAATTTAAAAAGGGAGGTCTATGACACATGCAGCCTGCCGGTAACAATATACGGGCTCGAAAAGTGACACAGCAAACAGTGAAACTCAGTTCCGGGTCTGTCAAAAGGCAACGGAGAGAGAGAAATGCTTGGAGTAGTCTGAGAGACAGGATCAGGGAGGAAGATACAGGGAGAAGAACGGGCATCTGTAATGTTGTCGAGCCGACAGCGGAGACTGAAGTGGCAATGGGCAAGACACGTGACCTGAAACAACTTCAAATGGACCAAAACACTGATGCGGTGGCGTTCGAGGGAGTCAAAGAGAAGTGTGGGACATCCTCTGACGAGATGGAGAGACGACATCCAACGACAGAAACCAGGCCGCCAAGCAAAGATCGACATGGAAATCTTTCGAAGAAGCCTTTTTCCAGTTGTGTACATCTAGAGACTGAAGAAGATGGCAGTCAGCCGAAACGCGTTATCCGTTTGATCAGGTAAAGTGCGATCTAGATAGAACATTTTTGTATAATTTCAATCACGGTCGAAGACTTGCCTATCTTCTATTATGTTCCGTTTGCACTCAGCCTTCTCAATACTCATGGTCGACGAGACTCGTGAATGTGAGATTTCTGAGCTACACGTTCGCGGATATCGCGTCTGGCTTCGTTGCTGAACGCAGAATTTCCCACGGAATACCACAACACTCATTTTATCTTGTGCAGAGGCACCTATGTCAATCAAATGTAAAGATGTGACTGTGACTCTTGGCAACTCTTCAATTGCCAAGTCTCCGTAAAGCCTCTGGCCTCGAGAGGGTGCAGGATTGTACCAGTTCCGCTCTGTCCTGGCATGACCAAACATTCGTAGTCTTCTCGCACTCTTCCCTTTACAAAGGCAGTAAGTGAACTCAAGCTAATGAAGCCATCTACATACAGGGTGTAAATTTTAAGTTGACAAACCAGAATAACTTGAAAAATAAGCTTCACACGAAAAAACGTGTAGAATCCAAAGATGATTATTTTTTAGGGGGACATCTGCTGGTGCTAAAATTAGCCCGCCACCCTATCGCCCTGAGGCAACTTTAAAATTTCGAATGGGAAGCCCCATTTTTATTGCAGAATCAGATTCTACATAAAAACCTACGTACATTTTGTCTTAAACATTTGTTTTGATTCTTGGTAGTTGGTGCTGTAATACAAGATAAGCCATGTTCTCATTTTTTCGTGGAAAATGGTTACGGATAAATAAAAAATATTTATTTACTTCGTAAATTTTTATTTGCTAAAAGTAAAACTTCCCTCTCTCCTCATAGGGTGGGGCTTGAGAGAGAGGATTTAGAGTTTTACAAATGTTGACCCAAACATTAATTTTTTCCGCAGATTCGGATAAGTTTTGTTTGTTTCTTGGTCATGAGGCCACATAACTTTTAATTATCAAACAGATCATCTGACTAGCTAACTAACTAACCAAACATCCTACGAAGTAAATAAGTATTTGTATTTATCCGTAATCATTTTCACGCAAAAATGGAATAAACAATGGGGGTTCCCATTTGAAATTTTAAAGTTGCCTCCCACCCCACCCCCAGGGGGCAGGGGTGGCGGTCTAATTTTAGCACCAGCAGATGTCCCTCTCGAAAATAATCAACTCTGGATTCTACACTTTTTTCGTGTGAAACTTATTTTTCGAGTTATTCTGATTTGTCAACTTAAAATTCACACCCTGTATATACTCAAAGAAAAAAAAAAAAAAAAGAAAAAAGACGATGCAAAAGAAGAAATAATTCGAATGAGATGGGAAACGGTAGATATCAAGTACATGTACAGACAGACAAATGATTACAGTTTCAGAAGAATTGGATGATTTATTCAAGAGTAATATCTTCGCCAATTGGACAAGTCAATAACACGTTGTCCACTTCTGCCCCTTTTGCAAGCGGTTATTCGGCTTGGAATTGATTGGCAGAGCTGTTGGATACCCTACAGAGGGGTACCATCACAAATTCTGTCCTAGTGGCGTGATATATTGTCAAAATCCCGAGCTTTTTGGAAGGCTCCGCCCATTATATTCCAAACTGAGGAGACATACAGGGACCTTGCTGGCCAAGGTAGGGTGTAACAAGCACGAAGACAAGCAGCAGAAACTCTCACCGTTTGCAGACGGTCATTACCTTGCTGAAATGTAAGCCCAGGATGGGTTGCCGTGAAGGACAATAAACCGGGACGTAGAATACCGTCGACGTAATGCTGTGCTGTAAGGGTGCCCCGGCTGACAACCAAAGCGGTCCTGCTGTGAAAAGAAATGACAAGCCAGACCATCACTCCTGGTTGCTGGGCCGTATGGCGAGCGTCAGTCAAGCTGGTATTCCACCTCTGTCCGGGCCGCCTCCAGCCACGTCTTCGCTGGTAATTGGAGCTCATTTCCAAGCGGGACTCGTCAGTGAAGACAATGCTACTCCAGTTACTGATGTTCCAAGCCGAAGGCGTCTCCAGAGACGGTCTGTTCAGCGGCGCGGATTAATCTGACTGTCGTCCGCCATATGGCCTGACAACCAGGAGATGCCATTTCTTTCCATAGCAGCACAATTTTGGTTGTCATCCACGGCACCCTTATAGCACAGCGGTGCGTCGATATTCTACGCTCCGTTTCATTCCACTTCGTGGCAAGCCAACCAGGGCTCATACACTACTGGCCATTAAAATTGCTACACCACGAAGATGACGTGCTACAGGCGCGAAATTTAACCGACAGGAAGAAGATGCTGTGATATGCAAATGATTAGCTTTTCAGAGCATTCACACATGGTTGGCGCCGGTGGCGGCACCTACAACGTGCTGACATGAGGAACGTTTCCAACCGATTTCTCATACACAAACAGCAGTTGACTGGCGTTGCCTGGTGAAACGTTGTTGTGATGCCTCGTGTAAGGAGGAGAAATGCACACCATCACGTTTCCGACTTTGATAAAGGTCGGATTGTAGCCTATCGCGATTGCGGTTTATCCTATCGCGACATTGCTTCTCGCGTTGGTCGAGATGGAATGACTGTTAGCAGAATATGGAATCGGTGGGTTCGGGAGGGTAATACGGAGCGCCGTGCTGGATCCCAACGGCCTCGTATCACTACTACTCGAGATGACAGGTATCTTATACCCATGGCTGTAACGGATCGTGCAGCCACCACGTCTCGATCCCTGAGTCAACAGATGGGGACGTTTGCAAGATAACAACCATCTACAAGAACAGTTCCACGACGTTTGCAGCAGCATGGACTATCAGCTCGGAGACCGTGGCTGCCGTTACCCCTGACGCTGCATCACAGACACGAGCGCCTCCGATGGTGAACTCAACAACGAACCTGGGTGCACGAATGGCAAAACGTCATTTTCTCGGGTGAATCAAGGTTCTGTTTACAGCATCATGATGGTCGCATCCGTGTTTGGCGTCTTCGCAGTGAACGCACATTGGAAGTGTGTATTCGTCATCGCCATACTGACGTATCACCCGGCGTGATGGTATGGGGTGCCATTGGTTACACGTCTCGGTCACCTCTTGTTCACACTGGCGGCACTTTGAACATTTCAGATGTGTTAGGACCCGTGGCTCTGCCCTTCATTCGATCCCTAAGAAACCCTACATTTCAGCAGGATAATGCACGACCACATGTTGCAGGTCCTGTACTGGCCTTTCTGGATACAGAAGATGTTCGACTGCTACCTTGGCCAGCACATTCTCCAGACATCTCACCAATTGAAAACGTCTGGTCAATGGTGGCCGAGCAACTGGCTCGTCACAGTCACTACTCTTGATGAACTGTGGTATCGTGTTGAAGCTGCATGGGCAGCTGTACCTGTACACCCCATTCAAACTCTGTTTGACTCAATGCCCAGGCGTATGAAGGCCGTTATTACGGCCAGAGGTGGTTGTTCTGGGTGCTGATTTCTCAGGATCTATGCACCCAAATTGCGTGAAAATGTAATCACATGTCAGTTCTAGTATTATATATTTGTCCAATGAATACTCGTTTATCATCTGCATATCTTCTTGGTGTAGCAATTTTGATGGCAAGTAGTGTATTTCAGGAACACAATACCTGCTCAAGCAGCGGAGGTGAGCGGGGCACTGCACGCTAACCGCTCGCTTGCTACCTACGCTGTCGCTCCCCACCATGTCTGGACGACGTGGAAAGGGAGGCAAAGCCGCCGCCCTGCTGCAGTTGCTGGGCCTCGTGCTCGGCGCATCAGAAGGTGGGGGACGCAAGAAGAAGAAGACAAATGTTCAATTGTTCAAATGTATGTGAAATCTTATGGGACTTAACTGCTAAGGTTGTCAGTACCTATGCTTACACACTACTTAACCTAAATTATCCCAATGACAAACACGCACACCCATGCCCGAGGGAGGACTCGAACCTCCGCCGGGACCAGCCGCACAGTCCATGACTGCAGCGCCTTAGATCGCTCGAAGAAGAAGACGACGGAACAGAGGGAGCAGTCCTTCCGCTGCCAAAAACTTCTCCACGTTGCCAAGTACTGCCGGAACCCAGTGGCGTGCTTTCAGTGTGCGCAAGCACACGATTCGCGCCACTGTACGAAGAAGGACGCCACACGCTCACGCAGCAAATGATCGAGGCTGCAGTTATATCAAGAACTGGAGTCGCGATGAGAAGAGAAGACGGAGACGCAAGACCACCAAGAAGGCGGATACAACGGCGGCCGTAGCGTCCTTGCCACCCCCCGCCATGGCGGATCCGGGGTGGTCGATGACGCGGCTATTCCAACAGGCGCAGTCAGAGAGGCGTGCGCCAGAGTCCGCGCCGCCGCTTACGAAGAAATTGCTGTCCTCAAAGCCACAACGGCGGAAGAGAGGGCGGCACTCCAAGCAGATCTGGCGGAGGCTCGGCAGCTGATGCACGGTCTCCGTGATGCACTGGCCAGCCAGCCCCGCCCAGCACAGAAGAAGGACGCTTACACGCACACTGCCGCCTCCGTGAAGTCTGTAGTAATACAGGAAGCCACGGCGGTGGTAACGAAAGACGCCGCTGTACAGTCAGCCGTCACGGTTGAAGAATATTCAGTATTGTAGAACACTCAGTATAATGTCGTTTATTGAAACTGAACTACACGTCTCGAAATATCACTATATACACACACAGAAAACAAATAGCATGTAGACGACTATTCATCAAGAGCGTCGGTGAGGTCCGCCGGAGCTGGTCCTAGCTCGGCGAGGAACTGGCTGTGCTGCTGCTGCGCTGGCCTTATAAAGCCGATGGAGGTCGGCGGAGTACTCCAACTTTCCCTGTGTCTGTGAGGCGACCTCTGCAGAAAAAGGTTCGCATTAGTCTCTAGCGATTTCTGTTTATTTTGAAGAATTGTTTTCCTCTTGGTTCCGCCTGCAAGTGTTTGTGTATGTTATATGGTACACAGGGGTTTCTTGAGTGTAGTCTGCCTGGCAGGGGCCGTCTGTGGCAGACGTAACAACGGTAAAGACAGAGGCAACCCAGGTCATCACAGAGGAGGCTCCCTGCCTCCTCTCAAGACGCAGCTGCAGAAGAGTGTCCATCCATTAGGACACTCTCAGGTCTTACAACGCCCGCCCTCCTCTCACTCCTGCGAAATGGGAAGATCTCATCGCCTCGACAGAACGAGCCGACAACGCGAGCAAAGAACAAGGGGCGAGAACCGCTGTAGACACCGAAGCCACCAGCTGGGAGGAAATGTCAGATCCCGAAGTGGCACAAGCAGACGCATCCAAGAAGAACAAGAAGGACAAGAAGAAGCACCCAGATGCCAGGAGGACCTAGAAGACTCTCCTCCTTACCGCGCCAGACACCCATCATTATCATCATCATCATCATCATCAACCACTCGCCCTGTCAGTTATTGACTGGCAGTCCTAGGCGTCAACAGGGCCAGTCAAGTAAAGGCCCCTAACTGACGCATTGCTATTATCCGTACAACCTACCACCTGTCTCTGACCGGCAGTCATCAGTCTACCTAACCACGTACAACCATCCCAGTTATTCCTAAACGTCCCAGCATGCTTTCAATCCATCCAAAGTGGAGTAAATGTCTAATGACAACAGACTCCTCCTTACTTTCCTCAAGAAGGGGAATTGAAGTGTAAAGAGAGAGGCCTGCATGAGTATAGCGAGAGTGTCTGCTGTAGCCATCGTTCTTGCAAACCCTACCATGGCCAAGAATGTCGTCGGATCTCTATCATATTGTGTACGTTAGAAAAATTATTGGCAGGGTCGTCCAATCAGGTCGGGATTTTGACGATCTAATGCGCCAGTTGGACAGAATTTGGAAATTGGCATTTGGAAACTGTAACCATTTGTTAGTATGAACATGTACTCACACCTATCAATTTACATCCCATTCGGATTATTCCTTCGCGGTGCATGGTTTTTCTTTACTTTTTTTCCTTCTTTTTCTAATGTAATCTGCTTTGGCTCAAGACAATAAAACCGAATATAAAATTCACATTTTTCACTGTGCAAAACATGGAAAGTTTGTTTGTTCGGAAGTTGTCATTCCTACTCGATACGCAACAAGTGACAGCCTGAGGGAAAGTTTGAGGCCATTGACACCCAGATTGACATTGTGCTTTCAGTGTGATGTTGAACCTACGCCGTTTCTTATGACTTCGTAAGCGTTGCAAGCGAAATAACGTGTGACACTCTTCTCGTGTTTGGAGCTGGCTCTTCAAGTTGACACTTATTTCAACAGTCAATTTTGCCACTTTCTTAAGGTGAGACGCTACTGTTGCTGAATCTCGTCAAACTGATGCCACGCCAGAGCCGGCGCACCTTTATAGGCTGGCAAAGAGAACTCGGCGTATGGGCAAAGTACCTTGAGTACCTCACCACTTCGTCGTCACCGGCTGTGAAAGCATATAAAACGAGGTATCGCTGCCGTAACTAAACGTCGAAATCTTCTGCCGACTAGGTCTAAGGTCGTCGTTTTCCAATGCAGGTCAGCACAGGGTGCTACGACTTGCTCACAGGGTAGACCTTGTCTTATAAATAAGATTATCATCCAAGCTTATTTTGATAGGGTCCTTCAGAACACAACACCTGACATTGTATCTGGCAAAATTTTTTTTAATCGTGACGTCAAGCCGCTATATTCAGTTTTACAAAACTCACATGTTGCCTCTGTCTTACCACCAACTTGCCGTACATCGAAGAGATTTCACACCCTTGATCGAGGACGCAATCCACTGACTAAACTATCCGATTTGTTTGCGTAAGACAGGTCAGCGTAACATCAATTGAGGTATGACAGCACTGACTAGCTTTATGGAGACCTGTGGGCTATGACCCTAGTTCTCTTCTAAATGTTTCCGGATTCATTCTAGTACGACAGCCCCTGACGCGTATGCAACACATGCTGCTGTTGGGTATAGAAGGTTGCGCGACACCCAGGATGAAAAAAAAAAACCTGTTCCTACACATTGTCACAGAGTTTTAATCGGGTTTAAACAACATGTTTATCAGTTTAGCGGTATTAAACGCATTTTTAAACCTCTGTACAAGTAAAACCAACGCGCTCCCTCACCAGGGCCGACCTGCGTGCACCTTAATAGCACAGGCACACCTACTATTAATAAAATTAACAAATCGTGGAAATTTGGGAATAATAAAGTCATTTCGGGTCATTAGCAAAAACGCAAGGGCACTGAGCAGCTTTTCTTCTTCTTATCAAACTTCCTCAGCGCATTCAACCATCTCCTCCCCGAAGAGGTACTTGTAGTGACTTCGTAGCTTTTCTGGGAAACCTCAACGGGTAGCAGACTTTTCAGTACTTGAAGAGACAATAGTGAGTGTGAATTGCTGATCTGATCTTGTGCCATTAGCCAAAACGGCCTAGCTATGTTGGCAGTGCGAACGGCTGAAAGTAAAGGAAAACTACAGTCATATTATTTGCCGATTACATACTGCTGTATGGCTTAATGTAGATAACACCCTCTTGGGTTAAATATTTCGAAGGAAAATTAGTTTCCCATCCCAAACAAAGTGCAGGGACTATACAGGAGGATTCTGAGATCGAAAAAAAAAAACAAATTAGTGTTTGACAGGTCAGAGTATGGAATTTTAGATACCTTAATTTTGTAGGAAGTTTGAATAATTTTAAATGAGTAATCGATAGGTTGAAGATAGATATAGCGGTACTTTTTGGAGTGAGGTAGCGGGAAGAACAGAACTTCTGGTAAGGTGAGTACAAAGATATAAATACAAAATCAGATATGAGTAACGCAGAAGTTGGACTAATAACGATTAAGATAATATGAATGCGTGTATCTATTACGAACCGCATAATGAACGTATTATCGTAGCCAAGATAGGTATTAGAGTAGTACATGTTTATATGCTGAATAGCTCCACTGAAGAAGAGACAGAGAGAATGTATGAGGGGATACAAAAATTATTTAGGAAGACGAAAATTTAATTGTGATTGCGGACTCGAATTCAAAAGCCGTAAAAGGAACGGATGGAAGAATAGGAGAACATGGGCTGGAACAGAGAAATGAAAGGGGAAGCCACCCAATAGAATTTTGCACTGTGCTCAATGTAATCAATGTTCAATACATAGTTTAAGAATCATGAAAGAAGGTTGTGTACGTGGAAGAAACTAGCAGACTCTAGAAGGTTTCAGACGGATTACGCAGTTGTAAGACAGAGATTTAGAAACCAGATTTGTAACTGCAAAATATATCCAGGGGCAGATATTGTCCTTCGTCGTAGTTTGTTGGCTATAAACTGCAGATTAAAATTGAAGAAATTGTAGAAAGTATGAAATTAATTTACATTCTCCATAGGTGGGTACCAACAACATTCTTTTCGTTAGTGTGCGTCATACTCGCACAAACCCTCAAATCAAGACGGTTGAATTAACGACTGATGTGAATTTTCTTTGTGTTTCCATTTGATTACTGTCATTTTCAGCAAGTGGACGAGTTACATTACCCGGCTACATGTACTGTGCACTAGAATAGGTGTGTCAAAATCAGTTTGCTTCAAATGGCTTTGAGCACTATGGGACTTGACACCTGAGGTCATCAGTCACCTAGAACTTAGAAATACTTAAACCTAACTAACTTAAGGGCATCATACACATCCATGCCCGAGGCAGGATTCGAACCTGCGACGGCAGCGGTCGCGTGGTTCCAGACTGAAACGCCTAGAACCGCTCGGTCACAGCAGCCGGTCAAAAGCATTTTCGTGTGACCTTTTCCAATAATGTCACGTTTACGTGAATGATACAACGTATCATAACGTGGAAACCACAGTGAAAATCAGAATCATTTTATTTGCAAGTGTTAGCTACACTTTCCAGATACTTCTCTACATAGTCGCCGATGCGACTTAGACATTTGTCGGAGCGTTAAATCAAATTCCCAACACCATCGTCACAGAAGCCAGCCGCCTGTGCTTTCCGATAATTCTCTACTCTGGTCTTCAGCGCGTAGCCTGCGCCCACGTGTTGTCTTCATATCCAGCGTTTCATGTGAACAGAGATGATACTCAAAACGAGCCAATTAGGGCTGTGTTGTGGGTGATCGAACACTTCCCATCGAAAAGGCTACAGGAGGGTCTTCACTGCCCCTGCAGAGTGTGGCTGAGAATTGCCATGAAGAAGGCAGTGCATGGCAGTTGTGTTAGGTGGGCTGTATTCATTAAGGCGAAGCCTCTCAGCGGGCCCTCCTACTTGGGGGGAGACATCGTTGTTGTAGGTACCTTTACTCACTCACCGTGCTCTAACAACTGAAAAGAGTGTCTTGATGCGATCGACTGTCATAGTAGAGAAACTACTCAATACATCTGCGCAAAGCTACTTGGGGTTTTCACTTTGATTTCCTTTTCGCGACCGATCGGAACTTACTTTCTGGACAATCCTCGTATAAAGAATATAGATTTCTATTTAAAAAAGACGTACTGCTGTTCATATCTTTGTATTGAACGAAGTTACAAGAGAACCAATCAGGCGGGTTAATGTCCCTCTGGCAGCTAAACAACATTTGCGAGATATATTTTTTATTTTGCTTCTGGATACAAAGTTATTTGATTCGTCAAGATAAACGGAACAGCCTGAGCAGTAAAATGTAACATGCACAGAAAACATACTTTGCTGAGTATACACGCTAAAATTTTGGACATGCTCCAAGCAGAAGTAGCGCTACCTAGGTGCAACTTTGAGTATTTCTTAGTCTTCTCTCAGTTGCTCCAAACTTCGAATGACGCAGAAAATTTCTATTCGAAAACATTCTGTGTACAATAGTGCATCAACTCTGCAGGGACCGTCAACTTTTCTCAGCACAAGCAGCTTATCACTCATGTTGATACTTGCCAATTAGTACATATTATGAGGCTGTCCACAACGTTACTGCACAGATACAGAACCGAAGTAGCAGTTTTAATGAGATCGGAGGACTAAGCAGAGTACACGCACAGGATGGCTATTATTATCTGTTCGTGAGCGTACCTGACGCTGAACGATTGTATAACTGATCAGAGTATGACTCACAATCCAAAGAAACACTGCCGTGACCCGTCTCAAAATTCTACACTCTCTGGGCGCAAGGTGACCCGCCTAGAAAAATGAATAGTGTTTCATCCAGCACAAATTACATGGTTATTCAGAGAGATGTACCAAATTCAGTTCTTTTTGGATAGGAATAATCTATATACAGCTGGAAACGGGAGGTTTTAAAGTTTATAAACACAAGTTATAAATGTTAAATGCGTCCCCCTGTCCCTGCACGCCAAGCGTGTACATAAGCCAAACTCGTCCCTCACAAAGAGTCATCTTTTGTGTTACAGAGTTCACCGCATGTACGATACTATTCCGTAGGACGCCCAGATTTCTTGGTAGATGTGGAACGAAACTGCCTTTTTCTTTTATTCTTTTTTTTCTTTTTTCGAAGTCTCACAAGGAAATGTCGCTTTGCCCGAGATCAGGAGATGTCGGCAACTAGAATCTAAGAGTCAGTTCTTCTTTTTATGGCCTATTCACCGTTGAGGAAGGGGTTGATTCAGATATGATCCCACATTAAGTGGTCGTTTATGAGGTTACCAACGCTCTAGTGATGGTAATCGTGACTTTTAGATCGTTTTCTTTCCAACGGCGTTCAGATTCTTCATGTCCAGTTTATATAGTATGAAATAAAAGTTAATTAAATCGCGTCATTTTTGGATAATTCTGTGCTAAACTTGATCGGTGTTCCTTCCTTTGTAGTCCTTCGAAATACGACCACCACAGCGTAAAGGACATGGGTTTAGAAAAGTTGCCGGCCGGACTGCTTCAAAATGGTTCAAATGGATCAGAGAACTATCGGACTTAACTGCTGAGGTCATCAGTCCCCTAGAACTTAGAACTACTTAAACATAACTAACCTAAGGACATCACACACATCCATGCCCGAGGTAGGATTCGAACCTGCGACCGTAGCGGTCGTGCGGTTCCAGACTATAGCGCCTAGAACCGCTCGGCCACCCCGGCCGGTCTGGCCGAGCGGTTCTAGGTGATTCAGTCTGGAACTGCACGACCGTTACGTTGCAGGTTCGAATCCTGCCTCGGGCATGGATGTGTGTGATGTCATTAGGTTAGTTACGTTTAAGTAGTTCTCAGTTCTAGGGGACTGATGACCTCAGCAGTTAAGTCCGATAGTGCTCAGAGCCATTTGAACCATTTTTTTTCTTTAGAAAAGTTCTGGCTTGTGAAACAAGACTGGCTCATTACTCTTACGGGGCAATAAGTGCTGTCTACAGGGTATCAAGTCGATTCCATATTTCTATATTTTCAGAAGGCTTTTGACACTGCAGCTCAGAAGCAGCTTCTAGTCAATCTGTGTCCGTACGGAATATGGCCTCAATTGTTCTAATGGATTCGTAATTTCCTGTCAGAAATGCCCTCTACTCGTAACTGACGGGAAGTCATCTAACGAAACCGAAGTTATATGTGGGATCCCCTGATATGTAACGATTTAGGAGACTATTCGAGCAACCGTCTTATATTTTTTGCGGATGACGATGTCGTTTAACTTCTAGTAAATCATAAGAAGATCAAAGTAAATTACAAAATTTCCTGAACAATAAAAATGTGAGGTCCTCACACGAGCACTAAAATTTTTTGAGAAATTTCGGGTACACGATAAATCACATAAGCTTAGAAAGAGTTCATTTTACTAAATACATAAAGCTTACAATTACGAACAGTTTAAATTCGAACCATCAGGCAGGAAATGTAGGGAAAGGCGAACCAAATACTGGGTTGTATTAACAAACCACTTGGATGCCACAGATCTACTAAAGCGACTAATCTATTCTCTTCTACCCTCTTGTAGAGTATTGCTGCGCAGTGTTGGATGCTCACCAGGTAGGATGGACGAAGAACACCGAAAAAGTTCAAAGAAGGGCAGCCTGTTTTGTGTTATCGCGAAATAGGGGAGAGAGTGTCAGGGGTATGATAAGAGATTTATGAGCATCGTCATAAAAGAAATCAGAGCTCGCGCGGAAAAATATATCTGCTCATTTTTCGCACGTGCTGTCCGAGACCGGAATGGTCGAGAAATATTATGAAAGTGATTCTATGAACGCTCTGCCAAACACTTAAGTGTGAACTGCGGAATAATCATGTAGATGTAGAATCTATTTAAAAGTATTGATTTACTTGTTCACTACAACAACACAAATCCACTTAGCAGCGATACGTCATTAAAGCCGAAGTAATCATCCGCAAGCAGGTGATGGATCAGCAGCGGTGAAGGCTATGGCAGCCCACGTCAAAGGGACCGTTCATCTCGGCGAGACGACAAAAACCAGTAGCGGACCGGATCGGGCCGACCTGTGGCTCTCGCCGCTTTGCACCTCCCCTTCACCCCTCCCCCCCCCTCATCCCTCTTAATTGATCGTTGGGTTTAATTGGAGGAGTAACGAGCGGGCGGCAGGCCAGCACCCGCCTCCAATTACGCCGCCGCCACCCAATCGCGGTCCCTAATTGCGTTTCGGTGGCTCTTCTGCTCCGCGGGCTTAATTGTGCGAAGCGGAGGCGATGGGAAAGAGACCCATATTCAATGGGCGGAAGAGCCGGCCGAGTGTTTGGCCAGATGCGGCCCGCCGACGATCCGCCTCAGTGTCTTCGTTAAGGAAGCCTTTGTAGGCCTAACGACTTCAAGGCTCGTGAAATGAGGAGAACGCTGTTCTCGCCGACCTGGTCTTAGCACTGAGCCGATACTCCGCAACAGATTGCGTTGCGAGATCGTTAGATGCGGAGGAAGGGCTCAGGTGGACAAGGAGAGGCCCTTCGAAAAACTGGGAAAACTTTCCACATCTCGCCGACAGCCAGAAGGATGAATATTTCAATGCAAGGATCGTCCGAAAGGAAGTGGCCAGATGCGAGTAAGACTCGTGAACTAAGGTTTCCGTACAAACTTTATTATGTATATCGGCAGTTGGTCCATATCGGAAATGGAAGATCTCGACGATTATTTTCTGATATCGGCATCGATACTGACAAAATATCGGTCCCACAGATTCCAAGACTTTCGAGAATGTTTACATTTCAAGTTTGAAGTCGGATAACAAGTGACAAAAGAAATATTTTTTTCGTGTCATGTAATTATAAATTAACAATTTTCTGTTTTCCTTTCCTTTACTTGTACTGCGAAACTTTTTTTCTTGCCAAATTTAATGATTCTAGACCAATTGTGAGCACCCTACAGTTTTTGATGAGTGAGTCACGATTATAAAAATATCTACATCTACATCTACATCCATACTGCGCAAGCCACCTGACGGTGTGTGGCGGAGGGTACCTTGAGTACCTCTATCGGTTCTCCCTTCTATTACAGTCTCGTACTGTTCGTGGAAAGAAAGATTGTCGGTATGCCTCTGTGTGGGCTCTAATCTCTCTGATTTTATCCTCATGGTCTCCTCGCGAGATATACGTAGGAGGGAGCTATATACTGCTTGACTTCTCGGTGAAGGTATGTTCTCGAAACGTCAACAAAAGCCCGTACCGAACTACTGAGCGCCTCTCTTGCAGTGTCTGCCACTGGACTTTATCTGTCATCTCCGTAACACTTTCGCGATTACTAAATGATCCTGTAACGAAGTGCGCTGCTCTCCTTTACATCTTCTCTATCTCTTCTATCAACCCCACCTGGTACGGATCCCACACTGCTGAGCAGTATTCAAGCAGTGGGCGAACAAGCGTACTGTAACCTACTTCCTTTGTTTTTGGACTGCATTTCCGTAGGATTCTTCCAATGAATCTCAGTCTGGCATCTGCTTTACCGACGATTAATTTTATATGGTCATTCCATTTTAAATCACTCCTAATGACTACTCCCAGATAATTTATAGAATTAACTGCTTCCAGTTGCTGACCTGCTATATTGTAGCTAAACGATAAAGGATCTTTCTTTTTATGCATTCGCAGCATGTTACACTTGTCTACATTGAGATTCAATTGCCATTCCCTGCACCATGCGCCAATTCGTTGCAGATCCTCCTGCATTTCAGTACAATTTTCCATTGTTACAACCTCTCGATATACTACAGCATCATCCGCAAAAAGCCTCAGTGAACTTCCGATGTTATCCACAAGGTCATTTATATATATTGTGAATAGCAACGGTCCTGCGACACTCCCTGCGGCACACCAGAAATCACTCTTACTTCGGAAGACTTTTCTCCATTGAGAATGACATGCTGCGTTCTCTTATCTAGGAACTCTTCAATCCAGTCACACAATTGGTCTGATAGTCCCTATGCTCTTACTTTGTTCATTAAACGACTGTGGGTAACTGTATCAAACGCCTTGCAGAAGGCAAGAAACACAGCATCTACCTGGGAACCCGTGTCTATATGTGAAATAAATGGCCGTATCTTTTGACTGCATTGACTTATAAGCGAGCGTTTATTATACCGCCAAGGGGCCATAAACCTTAGTATGTGACATAAATTTAAACGTGATACGTATACTCATTCCTGAGTGACGGGGTCTTAACAGGCCAACGGACAGACAGTCAGTCACATAACAAATGACAAAAAATTATCTTTTCGTGCAGTGTAATTAAAAATTACCAATTTTCGGATTTTTTTCCCTTAGTTTTGGTGTGAAACCTTGCTTCTTGGTAAATTCCATGATTCCTTGTCAACGGGAAGTAGCCTGTAAGTTTTGATGAGTGGGTTTGTGAGTGTCAAAATGACATAAAGGCAACATCTTTTCATTCCACTGACTTAGATTCTTCACTTTTTTACATCGCCAAGAGAGCGTAGATTTTAATATGTAACATAAATTTCTATTTTATACGCCTATCCTTTCCTTAGAAAAAGAGTTTCGAGCACTTGGACAGACAGACAAATGGACAACAATGTGATCCTGTAGGGTACCGATTAAGATACGGTGTCTTAATAAAACCCCAAACTCTTTTTGCAGCCGTTAATTAACCTGGGGAGAGGGCGTGTTCTGCGTTTTCTGTAGACACGCTTCTGCTGCGGTACGGATAACAGGTTTATCGCAGTATGGAAGTGAAATGGCAACTGGAAACGTTCTTGAAAGCTGGAGTAACCAGAACGGTAAGATTGTTTTGGATAAAATGTCTGAATTGCACACAGTTTTCTGACTGTATATGGATCATATGCACCTTCGCGCCCAGCTGTAGGGAAAAGGTGCCAACAATTTCAACAATGTCGCACAGACGTAGACGATGCAAATCGCGAAGGAAGGCCGTAGTCATCGACCACAAGCGATAGTTTCCAGGCAATCAAGGAAATGATGAACAGCATTCGCAGATTTTTCCGGCGAGGACGTTTACGTAGCAGGTTCTCAGATGGCTCCTTGAACAAGGAGCGGGTTTCTAAGGTCAAGGAATTGAACGACTGGCAGACGTTCCGACTGGTGTTCACAGAGGCTTCATGACTGAGTAGAAAAATAGTATCGCTCATCTGTGTCATTCCGAAGTGTAGTGCAGCATTCAACAAAAGTTATCTGGTCTGCCATAATAATGTATAACGTGCTGCTTGAAGCCTCCTCGTATAGAGGGGACCGACCGCTTAGATGCTTCAAATTTAATGTTTCTTGTGCACATGAGCGAAGTTTCGAACAATCCCGACTGACGGCAGAGCCGTATTGAACCATCAAAACGGTGTTTACGCAAGAACCACGCTACAACAACGTGTTGCAGCTGAATTTTGGTTGGGGAAAAACAAACCGAGATGAACATTGATACATGTCTATGTGCAGTGTATTGCAATGCTGCAGTTGGCACGGCTGCTGCCTGGAGATGCCTTTCTTTTTAAAATGAACTATAGCGTCATGAAGTGCAGCAACTGAGCTATATGATCGACTTCGTTCATGAAGTCGAAATACAGCCATTGCTCACGACTTGGTGAACGGGGCGGATGCCATTATTAGCGCAGTCCGGCGCATGGCGACTCGACTACTGGCTCTACGGCTATCGGTGCGCGTTGGAAGGCGTGTACATTGCTTGCGACTCTTGGACATTCAAAGGTGTGCTCACACGAATGCCCACAATAGGCCACAAAATTAAAATAAAAGTCATTTGAAATGTCGCAGAAATTTGAGGTGAATAGAGAACCCTTTCTGTCACGGATAGATCAGTTGACGCAATCAGGGTGCGTCACTTTGAGCCAAAAACAAAAAGAAAGTCACCTCAGTGGCGCCAAAGGCGATCACGAGAAAAGAAGGTATTCAAGGTACCTGCCTCTGCTGGCGAAGTTATTATGATACCCTTTTGGGATAGTAATGGTGCTATACTCGAGGATGTGTTGCCAAAAGCGTCAAACATTAATTTAGATAAGAACCGTTTCCGGAGTGCTCAGTCTGATAAAAAAACCAAATTAATCTTTCTGCAACACGACAATGCTTGTCTTCTAACAAGTCTCAGAATCCGCGAACGCTTCGCAAAATTGGCTTGTACACATTTGCCTTATCTGCCCTATAGCACAGGTTGAGCGCTGTTTTACTTCCATCATTCTGAAAACACGATGAGAGCGTAATTCATGCAGAGAAAACATGGCTACTGATAGATGCGTGCGTAGATTACTCGTAGGCCAGTTGGTAGTAAAGGTGCAGTAGTTTAATACAATTCAAAAGGCGATCGTGTTAATAAAACAATAAATAAATATCGTGTTAGTAAAACAATAAATAATTAAACTTATGGAAGTCAGGTCGCGGTGTTCACGTTTAGGATGTTCA
Source organism: Schistocerca serialis cubense (assembly GCF_023864345.2). Classification (NCBI taxonomy): domain Eukaryota; kingdom Metazoa; phylum Arthropoda; class Insecta; order Orthoptera; family Acrididae; genus Schistocerca; species Schistocerca serialis. Next base: position 257,335,650 of record NC_064639.1, on the reverse strand, counting down.
TATGTCTATAAATAAATCCATAAATAAACTATTTCCATACTCTAGATAGATAAAGAAGGTCGTTACAAAATGTATGTAGCATGTGGGATCAGGTAAATATATGAGTGCTCTGAATGGCGTAGGAGGTTTCGTTTCCACCTCTCCTCACATTATGCTAGTGAGACCGCTATAAAGCAAGTACAGATTGCTATGCAGCTGGCCTTACACTGGTTTCTGATACTCCAGCAGCAAAACTGATTGCTCTGTAATCGTCTCAGAAATCTAAAGCTAAACGTACCTTTGCAGCTCCAGGAGCAATATGAACCGAACTTCTTAAATGTATGACGAACCCTGGGATGTTGGTGTGAGTTACAACGGCGTTAATTTCAAGTTTAATTTAAAAGTACAATTGGAATTCTCTTTATCCTTTTAGATGGGACTAAACGTGGTAGAAATCATTTCCCAGTACTGTTACGTCATGAGAAATCGGGATTAAAAAACTAATCCTGTATGAAGATTAGCAATGAAACACTGCAAAACAGGGTAGAAATTAAATTCCAGAGGCAAACACCAGTGGGTATGACTTCTACCATGTTAATGGTTGGCAGTTTCTCATTGCTTTTTCAGCTGCTCCTGTTGCGGTGGAAGGATGCTCGGATGAGGTAGTACATTATGTGCATCAAGTTACATTTCTATAAGCCCATTATTGCTATAGTTAATCAAATGTTGCCGCGTGGAGAGGCCGCAGGGTTTGAGGCGTCATGTCACGGATTGTGCGGCCCCTACCACTGGAGGTTCGAGTGCTCCCTCGGGCGTGGGCATGTGTGTTGTTCTTAGCATAAGTTAGTTTAAGTAGTGTGTAAGTCTAGGAACCGATGACCTCAGCAGTTTGGTCCCTTAGGAATGTACTCACATGAGAACATTAGAATCAAATATTGATTTAGATAGTCTGTAAATGTTTAATATAAAATGAAAACACGTGAGTCGTATTAGAATACCTTTGTGTTTGACATTGATGGATGTCTGTTAAGTTCAAGTACGATGTCACATGGTCTCCAGATACACATTATGAGGAGAGAGGACACATGACAGCATAGAAGAGGCCAGGGATTTTGCTTGGGGAAATACGTCATTTTCTTGGGATACGCTTGGGGGACGGACAGACGCACACGAAGAGCTAGTAAACAAAACAGTGCTCAGTGTTAGAAGGTTGACAAGAAAATGACCGCCACCTTCCTGTTGATGTACGTTCCTGCCTTTCTTCAATTTAATTATCAGACCCGTACAAAAAAAGATAAGTGTACCTTTTGACACCGCACAAGGTGTCACTTTTTATAAAAGAAAAAAAAAGGTCTTGCCAAGGCGACAGTCGCATTGTGTGCTATAAAAATGTCAAAGACCACCTCGGACAACTGTTGTCGTGCAGATGCAATTTGCTAGAATTAAATTGTTTGATTTCTTTCCCAAATTGAAGGATTGTTACAATCCCAAGCTCTCTTAAAACTTAATTTCTTTCCGTCCTTCCTATCCTAAAATGGCGCTGCTCTGACATCTGTAACCATTGGTATTTCACCACTCATGAGTGTTCTCCCTCCCCCTTTAATTTCTTGTTATTATCCCAGCTAGCTTACCCTTCCCTTTCCTGTTGAGGCGATGGAAATGTCTAGTATAATCCCATCTAATGACAGACTCAACAGGAACCACGTCAATATCTGACCCTGTAACCAATCTAAGCACCCGTTCCAACTCCAAATTAACTTCGTCGACAGAATATTGTAGTTCAAATGAAGATGCAGAATAGATACAAACTCAGCTTTGGTGTGTCTCGTTGCTGATCCAATCTTTACCAGGTTGGTAGCTTCGTGGGAGGGGACCAAACAGCGAGGTCATCGGTGCCATCGGATTAGGGAAGGATGAAGAAGGAAGTCGGCCGTGCCCTTTCAAAGGAATCCGGCATTTGCCTGAAGCGATTTAGGGAAATCACGGAAAACCTAAATCAGGATGGCCGGACGCGGGCTTGAACCGTCGTCCTCCAGAATGTGATTGTGGTGCGCTAACCACTGCTCCACCTCTCTCGGTAATTTTTACCAGGTCACAATTTCTATTGTACCGAGGATCTCTGTCAATACTACTGACCGGCTCACTCACTGTAACCAACGTGTCTTCCTTGATGAACTCTTTACAAAATGATGCTAAATCCTCTCACTTGCCCCGGACCACCGCTAGAATTAAAGAAATTGATGACTTGATATTTTGATCATAGTTCACCCTTAAAAATTTGGACCTCACCTCTAACTTGAGTACTATCTGTCAACAAAACTTTCTCTCTTTACTGACTTCCTACTTTCTTACTTTTCGATTTATCACTGAAAGTTAGTTGTGCCCTGTTTACACCTATATGTAATAGAGGCTCATTAGTTTCTAAGTGAAGCAGCAGGTCAAACTTATTTTTCACATTCACGACAAAACTGTCAGGGGAAGTTCTCAGACTGTTCCTTCCGTTACCTGTTGCTACATCTCGCCCCTCTTTACCTTCTCCCTCCTTAAGCTGTCAAGAAATTCCCTAGTCCTGTGTAATTCAGCCTGAAAGGCAAAAATTTTCCCTCCCATTGAAGTATCTTCCTATCTCTACTACAAAATCTTTAAAACCACTGAAGATCAACATTTACTTCCACAGTTCTCATGCTACTACAGTCATGACAGTGGAAAAAACTACAGCACAAACCAAACCCTAGAACTAACAATTCCACGGCAAGTTAGTCACACCAAACCCTAGAACTAACAATTCTACGGCAAGTCAGGCACTTTTTACACATAATAAAAATAAAACTTTAGTAAGAATAAGTAAATTAAAATACTGATAACAAGAAAAAACATTTAGAAAATTTTGCTTATACGTAACTGTATGTAAACAAATTACTTGTGCAAAATTACTTCCGGATACATGAACTAAATCACGAAGGGATGCACTCCACTTAAATTGCTGAGAAGAAAAAAGAACAAATAAACTAAATTCTGTAAACAAAATTAAGACCAAAACCCAACTTTGCGAGCCTGCAGCTCGTGTTCTGGTGGCTACCGTTGCTGCCTTGGGATCACGGGGTCCCGTGTTCGATTAGCGGCCGGCTCTGGGATTTTCTCCGCCTGGGGACTGGGTGTTTGTGTTGTCCTCGTTATATCACCATCATTCGGGGAAGTGGCGAGCCTAGACTGTGAAAAAGATTGGGGACCTTGTACGCGCGCTGATAACCACGCAGTTGAGCGCCGCACAAACTGAGTATTATCATCAACGTCTTTCCTGGAATAATTCGCAAAAAATATAACCATACACACTAATACACGCATTTCCTGATTAATATATACTAAATTTACTGTTATTACTATTAAATAACCTATTTTTACGATAGCACGAAATTCGCGCGTCTCGAAAGGTTGAAAGGTCTCTGTTGGATTCCTTTCATGTTAATTTCTTAAATCTGTTGTCATTTACGGCATAAATTCCTCTTGTAAATTTACTGTGGTGTTTCTGACTATCAGGGAGGAGACTGAGCAGTGGAACGTGTTACTTTTACACATAAACAAGAACGATCTGTCACACTACTACACTTTAAAACACAGTTTATACAGGTATGTAATTCATGTCACACAGTCTCATACGGAACCTACATCCGCTTTCTTTTATACATGGCTATTACAAATGATTGAAGCGATTTCATAAATTCACTGTAGCTCCATTCATTGACATATGGTCACGACACACTACAGATACGTAGAAAAACTCATAAAGTTTTGTTCGGCTGAAGCCGCACTTCAGGTTTCTGCCGCCAGAGCGCTCGAGAGCGCAGTGAGACAAACTGGCGACAGGAGCCGAGAAAGCGTATGTCGTGCTTGAAATGCACTCACATCAGTCAGTCATAACAGTGCAACGACACTTCAGGACGAAGTTGAACAAAGATCCACCAACTGCTAACTCCATTCGGCGATGGTATGCGCAGTTTAAAGCTTCTGGATGCCTCTGTAAGGGGAAATCAACGGGTCGGCCTGCAGTGAGCGAAGAAACGGTTGAACGCGTGCGGGCAAGTTTCACGCGTAGCCAGCGGAAGTCGACGAATAAAGCAAGCAGGGAGCTAAACGTACCACAGCCGACGGTTTGGAAAATCTTACGGAAAAGGCTAAAGCAGAAGCCTTACCGTTTCGAACTCATTGATGGGGACATGCTGCGCCGAGTGTGGGAGGAACTTGATTATCGGCTTGATGTCTGCCGAATCACTAAAGGGGCACATATCGAACATTTGTGAATGCCTAAAAACACTTTCTGAGTTTTTGTATGTGTGTGCAAAGCATTGTGAAAATATCTCAAATAATAAAGTTATTGTAGAGCTGTGAAATCGCTTCAATCATTTGTAATAACCCTGTATACTGTATATGATAAGATACTGTCATCCCCCTTCCCTTCTGTGTGAGAGGATGAATGAGCAAATGCATTTCTAGTTACATGCTTGATGGTAGCAGACAAGCCTGTCTGCTAGAGAACAGCAGGACCAACGTCGGAACAGGTAGCTACGCTTTCTAAGAGCAGAGAGGTTTCTATTCTTAGTATGGTCCTGTCCGTCCCTTGTCATGTTGGTATAGGAAGCTGCCTCTCTGGTCACTTCCGTTTGTATCTGTTAAGCACGCATGGTAGTCGCCCAGGTCAGTCTGTCCGTGGCGAGCGTCTGAAGTGGTAAGATCCCCGGCTAAGCGCATGTCTGCTAAGTCCGTAGGGCAATGGATTTCTTAAGTTCAGCCTAACTGAAAATTTAATCACCTTTATTTCAGGTTTAGCTCTAAAATATCTAATGTTATCTTAAATTGCAACGCAGTGTAATTCGAGTGTGAAGTTCAGAATGTCTTCCGGTAGTTGCTTTGTCACTACTTTGTGAGTAAAGTGGAACCACATGTTGATCAGTAACTCTAACTAAGATCATCAATCTTAAATGCGAATGTGCGTGAGATTTTAACGTCTCGTCTTGACAATATTTTTCAATATAGCAAATTTTCTTTATGTTCAACCCACGTGGGGTGTACTTTGTGAGACCAGTACCACGTGCTTATACAATTGTTTGTCCCATCAGGTTAATAGTAAGACGATAGTAACCAGTTCGAGGTTTTTCTTTTGTAAATTGCGTTTCGATGTAATTTATTTTAATTATCAAAATTATTGTGGAGTTACACTCTTTGTGTAAACCAAGTTGACCACGTGAAGCATGTGGTGTAAGCATCAAAGTAGCCCTCAGCTATTCTTTTCGGGAAGATTTCACAGAGAGTTAGTATGAATTCAGTATACCAGTGTGTGGTAATTTCATGACGGACAGGATTGCGCTACGAACGTAACTCCTTTGGGTGAAAATTGAATCGGTTGGTTGTGGTTAATTTCCTCTGGCATATGTTTCAACGTTCTTCGTGTGTTATTTTATGAATGCAGTGTTGTATGTAGTCTCCCAATCTTGGCTCCCTATTTGATGTGTTCCGTAAGATTACAAACTCACATTTACACAATCCCAAATAAGGCACCAGTTTAGTTATGAATCAAGTTTGATATGCTGAAATTTTAACGGAACAATTATCAATGTTAAAATAAATGTCCAAATATAAACTGATTTATTTCTTTTTATTTAAATTGTCTTTATATATATATATATCACAGGTTATCGTAAGATGAGTACTAAAAGTTTATAATTAATGTTAGTCTGGTTGGGAATTTGGTAAGCTAGACTGGGTACCTGGTGAAACAGTTGCGCAGTAATGCAAAGTTAACTTCCTCAGATAGCTCACAGCTCTTAACCCACTTTTATGGTCTTGAATATCAGCACCGCTTTCAGAACAAATTAATGCAACAACATTACAAGGTGCAGGACTGCCAACCCTCTGATCTGATATCAGGTCTACTCCTGGGTACGCATTACACTCCAGACCTGGTACTGGAATTTCTGTCTGGCCATGATTAATCCAAATGGAATCTTCCCGTGCCTCCTGGCCTTTTCATCCTCTTGTGAGTTTTGGACCGTGTATTCACAATTAGGTCTATTAGCTGAAATTTACTGCAGAACTCAACTAGTCTTACACCTCTCTCATTGCTACTACCATGCCCATATTCTCCCACAATTTTTTCTTCTATTCGTTCCCCTATCACCACGTTCCCGCCTACCATGTTTAATATCTGAATTCACTATTCAGTATCTTCACATACTTTCTCTATCTGTTTACCTTCTGCTTGTGACGTCGGTATGTATATCTGAAATTATTGTTGGCGTTGGTTTACTATCGATTCCGAGGAGAACAACTCTGTCAGTGAACTGTTAATGTAACTGGTTCTCTGCGCTATCTTCGTATTCGTAACGAATCCTTCTCCCATTATACCATTTTCTTCTGCTTTTAATATTACCTTACATTTGTCTGAACAGGAATCATCTTCTTACCATCTCACTTCACTGACCTCCACTATATCTAGACTGAGCCTTACTATTTCACTTTTCGTGTTTTCTAGCTTCCTTACCCTATTCAAACTTCTGGCATTCCACGCCCTGACCCATGGAAAGTCACCATTTCGTTGCTTATTCAGTTTTCTTCTCGTGGCTACCTCTCCCTCGGCAGTCCCCTCCCGGAGATCGAATCCAGAACCTTTTCAAAATTTAGAGATCATCGTAACACTATCGCAAAATTTTTGAATAATTTCAACAACGTGGTTTACGGCGGCCTGTTCCATTCGCTGTCCGGTTCATCCTCGCACAGCGCACAGCGGTCAGAACAGGAGAAAAGCGTCCCTCGAGACAGCTCCTTACTTGTAAGGGTAGCCGTATTTGGCACTGCCATCAATAATCTAAGGACCGATGTGAAAATTTTTTATTAATTGTCCCCCATTTGTGACAAACAGTGCTATGTTTTTCTCTTTCTCCAATCATTCAATGAAGGCGAAAATTAACATACTGTAGGAATGAACTCAACATATTGGCTTTCAATTCTCTACAGAGAGCGGACGACTTTAATAAATTATACATCTACATCTACATTTATACTCCGCAAGCCACCCAACCGTGTGTGGCTGAGTGCACTTTACGTGCCACTGTCATTACTTCCCTTTCCTGTTCCAGTCGCATATGGTTCGCGGGTAGAACGACTGCCGGAAAGCCTCCGTGCGCGTTCGAATCTCTCTAATTTTACAGCCGTGATCTCCTCGGGAGGTATAAGTAGGGGGAAGCAATACATTCGATACCTCATCCAGAAACGCACCCTCTCGAAACCTGGACAGCAAGCTACACCGCGATGCAGAGCGCCTCTCTTGCAGAGTCTGCCATTTCAATTTGCTAAACATCTCCGTAACGCTATCACGCTTACCAAATAATCCTGTGACGGAACGCACCGCTCTTCTTTGGTTCTTCTCTATCTCCTCTGTCAACCTGACCTGGCACGGATCCCACACTGATGAGCACTACTCAAGTATAGGTCGAACGAGTGTTTTGTAAGCCACCTCCTTTGTTGATGGACTACATCTTCTAAGGACTCTCCCAATGAATCTCAACCTGGCACCCGCCTTACAAACAATTAATTTTATATTATCATTACACTTCTAATCGTTCCGTATGCATACTCCCAGATATTTTACAGAAGTAACTGCTACCAGTGTTTGTTCCGCTGTCATATAATCATACAATAAGGGATACTTTTTTCTATGTATTCGCAATACATAACATCTGTCTATGTTAAGGGTCAGTTGCCACTCCCTGCACCAAGTGTCTATCCGCTGCAGATCTTCCTGCATTTCGCTGCAATTTTCTAATGCTGCAACTTCTCTGTATACTACAGCATCATCCGCGAAAAGACGCATGGAACTTCCGGCACTATCTACTAGGTCATTTATATATATTGTGAAAAGTAATGGTCCCATAACACTCCCCTGTGGCACGCCAGAAGATACTTTAACGTCTGTAGACGTCTCTCCATTGAGAACAATATGCTGTGTTCTGTTTGCTAAAAGCTCTACAATCCAGCCACACAGCTGGTCTGATATTCCGTAGGCTCTTACTTTATTTATCAGTCGACAGTGCGGAACTGTATCGAACGCCTTTCGGAAGTCAAGGAAAATGGCATCTACCTGGGAGCCTGTATCTAACATTTTCTGGGTCTCATGAACAAATAAAGCGAGTTCGGTCTCACACGATCGCTGTTTCCGGAATCAGTGTTGATTCCTACAGAGTAGATTCTGGGTTTCCAGAAATGACAATATACGCGAGCAAAAAACATATTCTAAGATTCTACAACAGATCGATGTCAGAGATATAGGCCTATAGTTTTGCGTATCTGATCGACGACCCTTCTTGAAAACTTGGACTACATGTGCTCTTTTCCAATCATTTGGAACCTTCCGTTCCTAACACGGCTGTTAGAGGGGGGCAAGTTCATTCGCATACTCTGTGTAGAATCGAATTGGTATCCCGTCAGGTCCAGTGGTCTTTCCTCTGTTGAATGATTTCAGTTGCTTTTCTATTCCTTGGACACTTATTTCGATGTCAGCCATTTTCTCGACTTGCGAGGATTTAGAGAAGGAACTGCAGTGTGGTCTTCCTCTGTGAAAGAGCTTTGCAAAAACGTCTTTAGTATTTCAGCTTTACGCGTGTCATCCTCTGTTTCAATGCCATTATCATCCCAGAGTGTCTGGATAAGCTGCTTCGATCAACTTACTGATTTAACGTAAGACCAGAACTTCCTAGGATTTTCTGTCAAGTCAGTAAATAGAATTTTACTTTCGAATTCACTAAACGCTTCACGCATAGCCCTCCTTACGCTTTGACATCGTTTAGCTTCTGATTGCCTTGAACTTTTTCCATAAACACTCAACATTGTCAGTGTCGGAACAGAAATTTTCGTTTTGATCTGTTAGGTAGTCTGAAATCTGCCTCCTATTACTCTTGCTGAACAGATAAACCTTCCTCCCTGTTTTCTATATTCCTATTTACTTCCATATTCAGGGATGCTGCAACGGCCTTATGATCACTGATTCCCTCTCCTGCGCTTACAGAGTCGAAAAGTTCGGGTCTGTTTGTTATCAGTAGGTCCAAGATGTTATCTCCACGAGTCGGTTTTCTGTTTAATTGCTCGAGGTAATTTTCGGACAGTGGACTCGGTATAATGTCACTCAATGGTCTGTCCCTACCACCCGTCCTAAACATCTGACTGCCCCAGTCTATATCTGGTAAATTCAAATCTACACCTAAGACTATAACATGCTGAGGAAATTTATGTGAAATTTATTCCAGATTTTCTTTCAGTTGTTCTGCCACTAATGATGCTGAGTCGGTAGGTCGGTAAAAGGAGCCAATTATTAATCTAGCTCGGTTGTTGAGTATAATCTCCATCCACAATAATTCACGGGAACAATCCACTTCTATTTCACTGCAGGATAAATTACTACCAACAACGACAAACACGCCACCACCGGTTGCATGCAATCTGTCCTTTCTAAACACCGTCTGTGCCTTAGTAAAAATTTCGTCAGAATTTATCTCTGGCTTCAGCCAGCTTTCCGTACCTATAACGATTTCAGCTTCGGTGCTTTCTATCATCGCTTGAAATTCCGGTACTTTACCAACGCACCTTCGACAGTTTACAATTACAATACCGATTGCTGCTTGGTCCCTCCATGTCCTGACTTTGCCCAGCACCCTTTGAGGCTGTTGCCCTTTCTGTACTTGCCCGCGGCCATCTAACCTAAAAAACCGCCCAGTCCACGCCACACAACCCCTGCTACCCATGTAGCCGCCTGCTGTGTGTAGTGGACTCCTGACGTGATTATGACTGCGCGAAGAGAATTAACAAACTTTGAGGGGTGATGGTGAAGGCTAAATGTATCAAGCTGAAGTAAGGGACTGTGGTCCAGAAACGAGTGAGTCGAAAGCTATAAGCGTAAATGTTTTGACAGCGGAAACGTGTACCGATACAGTTGCTGTTAAGGCTGTAGAGTATGCAACTTTCAGAGATGGTAGCCATTCGTAAATCACTCGCATTCTACAAAGTCACTTGTATGTCGCACGAAACAAGACCTAGTTACGCTTGCAGTGGGGCATGTATCAGTTTACACCTAGTGTCTGAGCCGACAACAGGGAGATGATTTCGGATAGTGTTCGCAAATAACGGTTTTATTATTTATGATCTTTGCAAATAGAGAGGTGTCCAAAAAGAGTGCCGCATATTTTTAGAGAAAATGGTACAGTTCACAAACAGAAAAAAAACTGTGCCCGGAAATAAACAATTGTTGAGACACGGGCCATTCTGTCCTGTGATACCCACTTGCCCGTTGACTCGTGCGAACACACACGGCTCCCCTCACACTTGGTCGCGTGTGTGTATTGTCAATGCGTGTGAAGTGCATGAGGGCCTTTGAATAGCCCCATAACCAGAATCCTTAGAGACTAGAGTCAAGAATAGAGGTCGCCCATGCTACGTGACCTCCTCGACCAGTCCGGCGCTCATGAAACATTTGTGTCAGGTACTGTCGATCGAGAAGTAGGCAGTAGGTTGGCACACCGTCGAGCAAACACCAACTTTCCATCTTACTGCAAGCGTAGCGCTCTCTAATAGCGTGCGTAATTTGTCGCACAGAAAATGGTCACAAACAGTACCTGCTAATTTGTTCTGTAGAGTGTATGGGCCTATGGTCAGTTATGCACAATTCTGGCCCACACATTTATATTAAAGGTAATTTATGCGTTTCTGCCATATTAGCTCGAGAATTTGCATCTGGTCACACGTGATTATTGCTGCAATTATTTAGCCTCGTCCTCGAACAAATTACAAGCCATGAACTATGGGTCTTCATCGCTTCGTTTTAGAATTCATTTACAGAACTGTAATTTCTCATGGTGCGTTGACAGATTACATAAACAGTAAGTAACATGGATGAAATAACTGCACCCCACTCCGTCCACGTAGGTTAAGACAAGGACAACAGAGTGTAAGGTGTCTGTTTCAGTCGAGATAATCTTGTAAATACGTATTTATAGTCTATATGTCACACTATTACTCTACAACATACCAACAATCAGTAACTGAACTGAAATTATGTAGAAGTGTTATCAAAAACCAATTACAAGTTTAATGACTTTTGAAATAAAAGCTTCTGGAAACTAAGACAAACTTGCATTTCAAAAACAATTAAAGCTGTTAAGACGTTAAAGAATTTCAGTTAATTTGCAAATATCACATAATCCTATTCAGTTTCAAGGTGTAAGATGCTGCAAGACGACGAAGTATGGCTTAACCGTTCGCAAGTTATGTAGCTAGATTTAAAAATATATAGAAATGTACTCATATAAAATACTTTAACATCTTCGAAATAGGTTTAATAAATTATACAGCACTTAAATGTGTAGACATCAAATTATTTAGAAAAGCTACTCAAAACACAACCTAATGTCTCAAAATATCAAAAAAGTCCAAAATTCCAAAAACTGTTTATGGCGATCTCTAGTGCACATCCCTTCACATGATTTCAAAATACGACCAAGAAACATCGTGCGTCATTAAGTACGCTATCCAAGGTACGACATTCTATCCTACGTATGTTGATGTTTGCAAAACGGAACAACTGAGATAAGGCACCTGTGCAAAATGGTTCAAATGGCTCTGAGCACTATGGGACTCAACTGCTGAGGTCATTAGTCCCCTAGAACTTAGAACTAGTGAAACCTAACTAACCTAAGGACATCACAAACATCCATGCCCGAGGCAGGATTCGAACCTGCGACCGTAGCGGTCTTGCGGTTCCAGACTGCAGCGCCTTTAACCGCACGGCCACTTCGGCCGGCGCACCTGTGCAAAACCAACTAAGTAAACTCATGTGGTATGAATGGCTGGAAGACCCCGAAGGTCAGGCTCAGGCACCTAATTGGAAGAATTTTCCCTATCATTCGCTCCCGCAGGCATCTTCCTTCGCGAAGAATGAGAACTGTGTGCGTAAGTGTACGTGTTAAGTGTAGGTGACTGTAATGGCTGTGTGCGGAGTGTATTGTCATGTTCGTGTTGGATATTATGACAGAAGGGAGAGACCGAAACCAGGTGCTGGCACATAGCCTACTCCTGTCGAGTAGCAACAAGGAGGCCGGCGAAGTTAACTTCTCATCCCAAGGACACATGCCCTCACTTCATGAGAAACTACGGACAGGTTTGGAATTTAAACAGGACAATGGGGCTGGGTCTGGTGATCAGAAACCGTACCCCACCACCTCTGCTTCTCTTGCCGGCAACAGACTGGCAGAGAAAATTTATTCCATCACTATGATGCGAACCGGCTTGCGTCCGGATTGAGCGCTATAGCACAGCAGGCATGCGTTAGCGACCTCGACAACGGAGGCGCGTGCGAACTAAGTAAGAAAGTACATCGAGAAGCTGGATTTTGTTCCAGTATATCTTGCATAAAATCAAAGGACAAGTTTTAGAAGTATGTATTTGAAGCCTTATTGCTTCATGTGCATTCATAAAATATGAGGAGCCACCACACTATGATTAAGCAGTCTTAACCATGAAACAAAGAAGCCCAACCCACAACATAAAAGAAACATGACAATGGACGAAAGGAGAATCGGAAAAACGTTAGTCTAGCACCGCACAGCGAACAATTACGATGGATAAACAATGCTGAATATATTAAAAATATATATTTATCGGCTGACCAAATAAATTTGCAAAAAAATTGATCATTTACTGAAGCATGCTTCCTGAGATACGCATTTGTTTTCAAGTGGCATCTTCTCATCTCAGCGAGCCTATAACCCTGCCTGGAGTAAATCAGCCTTATCCACTCTTTCACTATTCCTCGCAGAACCGACCAAAGGCGGCTTCTTCTTCTTTCTTTCTTTTTCTTTTTCTTATTCGTAACTGTTACCCCGCATACCACGTGGGGGGACAGAAACAAACTTGACAATCTTGAACTTGTGGAGAGTTAATCTTTGGCAAAGTGTGACAGAATCGATAGTTGAAGTTACTTGGAACAGCTAGCAGACGAAGTAAAGGAGAGACGCTATAAGTGAGATGCCAGAACAACTGATAATTAGTAATGGTACTGTGGAGGTGTGACTCTTCGACACCTGAAAAGAGGCAAGTTCATAGTCCAGGGTAGTGAAGCAAGAACTCCCTTAACAAAATGGCTCTGAGCACTATGGGACTTAACTTCTAAGGTCATCAGTCCCCTAGAACTTAGAACTACTTAAACCTAACTAGCCTAAGGACGTCACACACATCCATGCCCGAGGCAGGATTCGAACCTGCCACCGTAGCGGTCGCGCGGTTCCAGACTGTAGCGCCTAGAACACCACGGCAACAACGGCCGGCAAACTCCCTTAACAGATCCACGAAAAATACCTCTAAAACAACTGCAAGTCTATTGGCGACATTCATGTTCTTTGCTAGATTGCAAAAAAAAAAAAAAAAAAAAAAAAAAAAAAAAAAAAAAAAAAAAAAAAAAAAAAAAAGAAAATAAAGAAAAAAAAGCGACGACCTGATGGTCAGTTTGTGTATCACGTATCACACTAGAAACAAAACTAGTAACTAATGTGAAGACTGTGAGATCTTTTTACAGCAGTTAGTGAAGTAGCTGATGATGATAAACCATTCGCTGCTCAAAATATTGGTCACCCCTTTAGAAGAGCAGGCTAGTTGCTTTGTAGAGCTTACGTCAGTCGGTCATATAAGCTTACACCGCTGACGCTAGCCATGGCAGTGAAATGGCGTGTATTTTTCAGCAGGTTGTATGGAAACTGTGAAGTATGATAGATCGACAAGAAGACGTGACGTAATGGCAGAAAAAAGCTGTCGTATTTCAACGTGCCCAAGATTTCACCGTAAATGAGGTTGCCCGATTTATTGGTATAAAAACATGCACTGTCCAATGTCTGTAGACGGCCCGATACCAGTATTTGTAAAAGAATGCCAACCGATTACAGTTTCGCACGAGACATGGATTGCCGCAATGAACATTTGGTATCTGGAAGCTCGTAAAAAGGCCATTTCCCAAATCGGTACGTGATCTGCACCTCTTCAATGGGACAAACAAAGCCGAAACTGGACAGCAGGTGGTTGTACTTTTAGTGTGATTGGTAGGTCTAAGTTTCGCTTCTGTTCATATTATGGAAGACGTCGACTGCACCGACGATCCAGTGAGGTGTGTTATCTGCAGCCTGTGGAGGCCGTAGTACTGGCCGGATATAGAGGGTGAGCACAAAGTCTTGCCCTGATTATAACAATTTATTACGGAATAACCGTTTGACATAATAATTTACATTATATGCCGTTACATAGGTTAGTGTTACTAGTTTTTTTTAAGACTACTTACGTTAGTAAACCTCAACGTGTGCTCCCTTAGTAGCTCGGAGAATGTCGAGGCGGTATTCCAGTTCCCACCAGGTGTTCCATAACATGTGTTTTGTCACAGTACCCACGGCAGCTTGTATCCTAGCCTTCATTCCGTCGACGTCAGCAACTGGTGTGACGAAGACCCTGTCCTTGATATAGCCCTAGAAAAAAAGTCAAGGGGCGTAATGTCTGGAGAGGGGAGTAATGTTCGGATCGGTGGATTGGAACGAACGGTTCAACACCCTGTCCACCCCGCTCTCCAGACAGTATTCACACCAGTTGCTGACGTCGACGAACTGAAAGCTAGGATACAAGCTGCTGTAGGTACTGTGAGAGAACACATGTTACGAAACACCTGGCGGGAACTGGAATACCGCCTCGACATTCTCCGAGCTACCAAAGGAGCACACGTTGAAGTTTACTAACGTAAGTGGTTTTAAAGAAACTAGTAACACCAACCTATGTAACGGCATCAAATGTAACTTATTATGTCAAACGGTTATTCTGTTAAAAATTTTTATAATCAGGGCAAGACTTTGTGCTCACCATGCAGTTCTTTGATACTCTCGGGGTGTTTTTCGTACATGGCCCAAAGAATCAGGTTACCATGAACATAATCAGATGTTTATTTCAATATTTTCAATACCAACTGTTCCCTTTCTTATACGTCTTCATCAAGAGCATACTGTTGACACTCCCATCTTTCAAGTTCCGTGTTCACAGGCCTGCATGTACACGTTCTGATTTGACAATCGGGCACATTATCGTACCTCGACCACCACTTTAAATCATCCGATCTTAATCCTGTAGAAAATTCCTCCGACTATTTAGAACAGCAGGTGATACACAGCAATCAAGTTCTCCACAGTTCGTTAGCTCTACAGGACATACATTGATGATGATGATAATGTTCGGACTGTGGGGCGCTCGTCGGCGCGGTTATCAGCGCCGGTACAAATTACCTTCACCCAGTCCAATCTCTCCACTGTCAGCAATGATTAAATGATGAGGACAACACAAACACCCAGTCATCTCGAGGCAGGTGAAAGTGCCTGACCCCGCCGGGAATCGAACCCGGGACCCCGTGCACCGGAAGCGAGACGTACATTGAGGTGAGAGAAGCCATGGAAATTTGGAAATTTGTGGTAAGGTCTTATGGGGCCAAACTACTGAGGTCATCGGTCCCTAAGCTTACACACTACTTAATCTAACTTAATCGAACTTACGCTAGGGACAACACACACACCCATGCCCGAGGGAGAACTCGAACCTCCGACGGGGGAGCGGCGCGAACCGTGCAAGACGCCCAGACCGCACGGCTACTCCACGTGGCAGAAGCCATGGATTAGCAGTATGCACATCTACAGATGACGGTAGTATCTCGTATACAAGGTATAAAAGCGCAGATCATTGGCGGAGCTGTCGTTTGTACTCAGGTGATTCGTACGAAAAGGTAGCCGACCGCGCAAAGAGAATTAACAGAGAAACTTCCTGGCATATTAAAAACTGTGTGCCGGACCGAGACTCGAACTCGGGACATTTGCCTTTCGCGGGCAAGAGCACTTGCCCGCGTAAGGCAAAGGTCCAGAGTTCGAGTCTCGGTCCGGCACACAGTTTTAATATTCCAGGAAGTTTCATATCAGCGCACACTCCGCTGCAGAGTGAAAATCTCATTCTAGAATTAACAGACTTTGATTGCGGAATGGTAGTTGGTGCTAGACGCATGGGGCATTCCCTTTCGCAAATCGTTTGGAATTCAATATTTCGTGATACACTGGGTCAAGAGTGCGCCTAGATTACCGAATTTCGAGAATTACCTCTCGCCATGGACAACGCAGTGGCTGACGGCCTTCACTTAACGCTCCAGAACATGGCGTTTGCGTAGCGTTGTCAGTGTTAACAGACAAACAACTCTGAATGAAACAGCGGCAGGAATCAATGTGAGACGTACACGAACGTATCAGGGTGTCGAAATTTGGCGCTAATGCAGCAGACGACCGACGCTAGTGCTTTTGCTGAAAGCACGACATCGACTGCACCGCCTCTCCTGGGATCGTGACGATATCGCTTGGACCCTAGATGACTGGAAAATCGTAAACTGGGCCGATGAGTCTCGGTTTCAGTTGGTAACAGCTGATGGTAGATTTCGAGTGTGGCGCAGACCCCACGAAGTCGTAGAACCAGGTTGTCAACAAGGCACTGTGCAAGCTGGTGCTGGGTCCATAATGGTGTGGGCCGTGTTTACGCGGAATGGTTGAAATGGCTCTGAGCACTATGCGACTTAACTTCTGAGGTCATCATTCACCTAGAACTTAGAACTAATTAAACCTAACTAACCTAAGGATATCACACACATCCATGCCCGAGGCAGGATTCGAACCTGCGACCGTAGCGGTCGCTCGGCTCCAGACTTTGGCGCCCAGAACCGCACGGCCACTCTGGCCGGCTTACGTGGAATGGACTGGGTCCTCTGGTCGAATTGAACCGATTATTGACTATAAATGGTTACTTTCAGATGCTTGTTCCCAAACAACGATCAAGTTTTTATGGATGAAAACGCGCTCTGTCACTGGGCCAGATTGCCAAACATGAATCCCATCAGATATTTATGGGACGTAATCGAACGGTCAGTTCGCGCACGAATCCTGCGCCGGCAATTACAGACGGCTATAGAGGCAACACTTCTCAATATTTACCGAGCGAGGTGGCGCAGTGGTTAGCACACTGGACTCGCATTCGGGAGGACGACGGTTCAATCCCGTCTCCGGCCATCCTGATTTAGGTTTTCCGTGATTCCCTAAATCGCTTCAGGCAAATGCTGGGATGGTTACTTTGAAAGGGCACGGCCGATTTCCTTCCCCATCCTTCCCTCACCCGAGCTTGCGCTCCGTCTCTAATGACCTCGCTGTCGACGGGACGTTAAACACTAATCTCCTCCTCCTCCTCTCAATATTTACGCAGGAGACCTCCAACGACTTGTCGAGTCCATGCCAAGTCGAGTTTCTGCACTACGCCGGGCACGATATTTGTAGGTATTCCATGACTTTGTCACTTCAGTGTGATCATCACTGAATGGTTTTGGCTGGATATGACATGTCTGGAGAAACTTGTCAAACTTCTTCCTTGTCGAACTGAGAGGTCATCTTATGCATTATTTCCGTAATGTTTCTTGCGAGGGTGAAGACTGGTAGTTTTTTGATCTTCCATAGTAGTGCATTGAAAGAGCCACCTCCAAAGAAAAAAGCAAGAATAGATGCTTGGTTTCATAATGCGAAAATTTTATTGCGTGTAAAAGCAATATTAGATGCAACATAAGCCCATCAGGCTAGCGATACACGCTCGACTTGGCAAATAGGATAAACGGGTTTAAAACGTCGAGCATCTGCAGCGGGTGGAAATCGGCGCAGCTGCCACAAGCATGTTTCCCCATCGTGCTGAGCGCCGCATATAAATTCGGTAGGCATACATATTGAGAGCACAGTGTGGAAACAGCGGCGTCGCCGGGGCGGAACGCCATATGGCCCGGAGCGCTCTGCCCTTCGCGTCTACCTCCGCTATCGACCGACACCCCCTGCTCTCGTACAACGAGCCGCTCGTGTTCACCATCACAGACGACAGCCACTTTCAGTGGAAATTTAACCATCGCCCACTTAGAAAGTCAGTGCTCAGAACCGGTAGGTGGGATACTGGTGGGTTGTCTAGTTCCACCTGGTACAGGTGTGGCAGGTGGTGTCATCAATATTTGCAGGGGCTGCGCCGCTTAGTGGCTTCACAAGCAAGTTTGCGATTACAGATACAAATCGTTTCGGAACAAAAGTTTTCTGACAGTTACAGAGGGTGGTCAGGGAGTCCGTCTTCTGCTTTTGATTATGTAAAATCCCATGATGAAGTAACGCATTTGATTTTGTTGTCGATGTTTTAATCTTTTCCTTCACTATTCAGACGCACCAGTATATTCGATCAGCGGTAGATTCGTATTTTTTGAGATAATGGCCGATATTATCGTTCATATTAGAAAATCGACCGTGGAAGAATTCCTAATTTCTGATGGTAAAACTCCGATGGCTGAAGAATGTGTTTTGGGGGGCGGGGGGGGGGGGGGGGGGCGGGTGATACTGCTAGCACAGTGAGGTTCTTGATTCGCCACTGTATGGAAGCTGCAGGATCCATTTACTTATTAGAAACGATGGCGTTCTACTCATCACTACCGTGACTGTACCAAAATCTACTTCATCGATTCGCACCAACTGACATGTATCACTTGACTAATTTCCCGCAAGCTGTCTATCACTACAGGCAGAGTGATTGCTATTATCTTAAAACTGAGCCATTTAAATATTTCTGCATGCTGATTATAGCCAAAGTCAACTTACCAGCGTAAATAGACCAGAAAAGCACCAACTACTAGAGTCTTGTACGATTTAGACATAGAAGAAGTCGGAGTTATTAGCAGACGCTGTGGCAGGGGTCAAGACGTGGAATGACTTTTTGGAAACTGAGTAAAAAGACAGTTGATGATGCATATCACACTGCTTCATTAAAGGACAAATTCTAAACTATGGTGGCAACAGGGAGAAAGAAAGTCAGTGTATTTTTTTCCCTGATGGTACGCCTCCTAACAGTTTTATGTATAAAAAGTAAAAAATTCCGTGCAGTACATCAACGCCCTGAGGAAACTTTACACCTTCTTCGAGTTCACATTTTAGGAACTTTGGAGCTTATACTTGACAACAGACGATAACACACATAGAGACAAACCACTCCTGGGAGTTCAAAATTGGATTGGAAGAATTTTCTCATCACACATATAATCCAGACACTAAAGGGTGTTCTTTGCGTTCGTCGATATGGAGATTTTGCAAAATTCACCGAGACAGCAGCTCAGGAAGTATGGCCACGATATTTGCCAGATGGTGGTACATCCTCCTTGTTCAGAGGTGGATAAAATCTATCGAAGAAGACGGATATTATGACTAAAATCGAACGACTTCTTACGTAGATTCTCACTACAATTCATCTTACTGCATATTAAAAGCTAAATCAACAGAGAGACATTAATATCTGTTGGGCCCTCGTAATACGACTTTGACGTAAGACAGTTTAAAACGTATTTTAAGAATGATAAATTATTGTATGAAATCACCATCAAGAAATGAGAAATTAATAAGAAATTAAAAGGTGCCCATGACTTACAGCGATTTCAAACAGTAGAATGTTTAGAACGTGAACAAGATCCTTGACAGATTTTTCCAGTAGAACATAGCTTGTCATCAGCATCCACAATGGTGTATAAATGGTGTCAAACAAACGCAGTGTGCCACAGAGTAGAACGTTAGTCTTTTAAACGGCTGCAGAGCTGCATCCCATCGAGTCCAGGGCTCTAAAAGATCACAAAGTTCAGTCTGAAGAAATCAGTACGACACCTTGAAAAATAAGCATTTGTGGGGAGGGCGGAGCGCCCACTACGCATGATCCGTACTTCTATGAGTGTATCTAACAGGACTTCTGTTCTGTTGGCGCTTACAGTAAGCACACCCCTTTCACCAGACAAGCAGAAAAGTATTGCCCTAACAAATATGTTGATTAAACTACCTCCCTGCAATATGTAACTAGACTTTATGGACTCAAAATCTTCTTCAGGCTTTTCAGTTTAGTCAGTCACCAATGTTTTAATCAACCATCAATGCTACATTTCCGTCGCACCTCTGAAGAAAGTACCAGACTTCACCACAGCTTTAAGATTCCATAGAAAATTATTTATTATCAAATAACTGGCCGCGTAAATATTTTCTCGGGTTGGGAAAACCAGCCGCGCGGAGTGGCCGCGTGGTTAGAGGCGCCATGTCACTGATTGCGCGACCCCTCCCGGCGGAGGTTCGAGTCCTCCCTCGGGCGTGGCTGTTTGTGTTGTTCTTAGCGTAGGTTCGTTTAAGTTACTTTAAGTAGTGTGTAGGTTTAGGGACTGATGACCTGTGCAGTTTGGTCCCTTAAGATGGTTCAAATGGCTCTGAGCACTATGGGACTTAACATCTGTGGTCATCAGTCCCCTAGAACTTAGAACTACTTAAACCTAACTAACCTAAGGACATCACACACATCCATGCCCGAGGCAGGATTCGAACCTGCGACCGTAGCAGTCACGCAGTTCCGGACTGAGCGCCTAGAACCGCGAGACCACCGCGGCCGGCGGTCCCTTAAGAACTCACAGACATCTGAACATTTGGGAAAATCAAGGCCATGCAACCTACGTTAACAACAACACATCTAAAAAGAACTGCTGTCATAGAAGCTATAGTTAGACAGAGACTTCTTTACATACAGCTCTGTGATTTGTTTTCGTCTTTATAGTAGGCCCTCATGTACGACAAATAAGTGTGAGAACTATTGTACAGTCCTAATCTCTCTGTGCTGACCGAGATGGTTAAGATGTTTCTTTTGATCTGTGGCATACGTTGAAAACCGCCATCCTGTCGTTCATTCTTCCCTGCATGGAAATATCTTATACTAACTACCGCACGCAGTTATTTGTTGTAAGGGCACCTTCCCGCATGCCTGCTTTACACAGAGAATGAAAATGATTATATCTGTGCCCCACTTCATAATCTTATACAAAGGGTGCTTGTGATCACTTGAGGCCATCTGCACTGTTTCTCTTCAATGCACGATAAGAACAATACCGCCGTGTGTATGTAAAGCACCAGTTGTTGAACGAGTCGCTGCCACTAAAAGCCTAGTTCTCGTAATCGAAGTGTTTTGTTAAGGGTTGTCATTTTCTTCGTTAATTATGTTTTCTTCTGTAAAATCGTCGCAAGACAGAGATACGCGTGTGTGTGGAGCGTATTAGTGTGTCAGTGACTCATACTATTGGGCACAGAATAGAGCCTTAAGGTGTCACGTAAGTTGTAATTTTTACTAAGGAACTACTAGGTTCCGTGGAAACATGGCTTATGTTTAGTGCACCTGTCTGGAATCCCTGTATTTTCTTTAGTGGCATGCTCTTCCGCCATATTTTGCGGCTTCTGTGTATCCAGGAATACACACACACACACACACATACACACACACACACACACACACACACACACACACACACACACACACACCAAGTAACATTGAACAAACAAAGCTAAAAACTAAACTAAAACTCCCCTCGAGCATGCCATGAAAAGCCAACGGTACCGTCCGACCGCCGTGTCATCCTCAGACCACAGTCGTTACTGGATGCGGATATAGAGGGGCATGTGGTAAGCACAACGCTCTCCCGGCCGCATGTTGGCTTACGAGACCGGAGCCGCTATTTCTCAGTAAAGTGGCTCCTCAGTTTGCCTCACAAGGGTTGAGTGCACCCCGCTTGCCAACAGCGCAACAGCGCTAGATAAACCGGGTGGTCACCCATCCAAGTGCTACCCCAGACCGACAGTGCTTAACTTCGGTGATTTGACGGGAACTCGCTTTACGACAGTGGCAAGGCCGTTGGCTGACAAACAAAACACATGTAGATGAAATTACAGTCATCTCTTTTACAAAGTATATACGTTAGCGGCATGTTCGATCCCTCGCGTCGATATCAGCCTTTTTAAAATCCCAGTGATATTTTAATTTGTTTGCAAATAACAGTGGTTTTCATTTCGGCATACTTTCTGTGAAAGGAAAACTCGCTTTATTGACGTTTGAGCTATTTTCCCATTGTGCCTGCAAGCGTTTCTTCTATACTGCAACTATACGGGTGGCGGGGACTGTGTGGAGTGGACTCAGGAAACAACGGAAAGGATTTCAGTCTCAAAGGCTGCAGTTCAAACACATGACAATGGTTGACCTAGGAACCATACGTATTACAGTAGTAAATAGTCGCAGCTGTGTTGGAAAAGAACCAGAGCTCCCGGCGTAAATACTCGTGGGAACTACTGAAGCTCAAATCGTTATAGATACTGAAAGTTGGTTGAATCCAGAGATAAGTTCAAACCGAAACTTTGACAAATGACGTAACGGTGTTCAAAAAGGGAAAATTAAACACAGTTGGTGGTAACGTGTTTGTTAGTGCTAGAAACGGTCTAACATACAGTGAAACTGAAGTAGATAGTTCCTGTGAGTTAGTATGGGTAGAGGCTATATTTGACAATCGGAATAAATTAATAATTGGTTACTTTTATTGACATCCCGAGTCAGATGACACAGTTGCTGAACCGATCAAAGAATACTTGAGTCACATTTAAACTAAGTACCACATTCATAAAATTTTACTTTGTGGTGACTTCAATCTACCCTCGATAAGTTGGCGAAAATATGTGTCTAAAGTCGTGGGTAGGCATAAAACATGTCCGAAATCGTACTAACTGCCTTCTCCGAAAATTGTTTTGAACAATTCGTTCAGAGGCCTACTCATATTGTAAATAGTGGCGATAACATACTTGACCTCTTAGTAACAAATACTACTGAGCAAACAGAGGACTCGAAAACTAGACACCTAAGAAACTCATTACTTTTAAATTAAAAAGTGTCAGTAAAAGCGAGAGGAGGAAGTACCATCTGGCTGGAACTAGAAAAGAAAGACAAGACTGCTGTTTGTCTCCTTTCAATTCACGCTTAGTGTATGGAGCGTAAACAGTAGACGATTACACAGTGAAAAAGCGTTGTGTGGAGTGACGAATCACGGTACACAAAGTGGCAATCCGATGGCAGGGTCAGGGTATGGCGAATGCCCGGTGAACGTCATCTGCCAGCGTGTGTAGTACCAACAGTAAAATTCGGTGGCGTTGTTGTTATGGTGTGGTCATGTTCTTCATGGAGGGGGCTTGCACCCCTTGTTGTTTTGCGTGGCACTATCACAGTACGAGCCTACTCTGATGTTTTCAAAATGGTTCAAATAGCTCTGAGCACTGTGGGACTTAACATCTTAGGTCATCAGTCCCCTAGAACTTAGAACTACTTTAACCTAAATAACCTAAGGACATCACACACATCCATGCCCGAGGCGGGATTCGAACCTGCGTCCGTAGCGGTCGCGCGTTTCCAGACTGAAGCGCCTAGAACCTCTCGGCCACAACGGCCGGCTCTGATGTTTTAAGCACCTTCTTGCTCCCCACCGTTGAAGAGCAATTTGGGGATGTCGATTGCATCTTTCAACACGATCGAGCACGTGTTCATAACGCACGGCCTTTGGTGGAGTGGTAACACGACAATAACATGCCTGTAATGGACTGGCCTGCACAGAGTCCTGACCTGAATCCTATAGAACACCTCTGGGATGCTTTGGAATGCCGACTTCGTGCCAGGCCTCACCGACCGACATCGATACTTCTCCTCAGTGCAGCACTCCGTAAAGAATTGGCTGACATTGCCCAAGAAACCTTCCAGCACCTGACTGAATGTATGCCTGCAAGAGTTGAAAATGTCATCAGGGATAAGGGTGGGCCAGCACCATATTAAATTCCAACATTACCGATGGAGGGCGCCACGAACTTGTAAGTAATTTTCAGCCATGTGGCCGGATACTTCTGATCACATAGTGTAATGCAGAGTGGAAAACTATTAGAACACGTGCAAAGCTTTAAATACCTCGGAAACAGGATAGAAACGGGTCGGAAGAGCAACACAGAAATTAAAACGAGAATAGCAATGGCGAAAGAGGCATTTTATAAGAAAAGGAGAATTTTCTGCAGCAGTACGCACAAAGATTTGGGGATAAGGTTAGTAAAATGTTTTGCATGGAGAGTGCTGCTGTACGACGCTGAAACATGGGCACTGAGGAAGAAAGATTGAGCAAGGATGGACGTTTCTGAAATGTGGATATGGTAGAGGACGGGAATAATAAATTTGAAGCAAAGAGTGAAAAACGAAGAAGTACTGAGAGAGAGTGTGAGGACAAAGAGAATTACTAGATGTAATAGAAAGAAGGAATCGAAACATGATTGGACTTGTATTAAGGAAGAAGGAAGGACTTACAGAAACTGTATTGGAAGGGTATGTGGAAGGAAATAGGAGGCAAGTGAGGAAGAGATTTCAGATCCAGGATGATGTGATGGATGGCACCACATACAGCAACATTAAGAAGGAAGCAACCGATCGCAGGAAACGAAGACGCAAGATACCAGCTAATATAGTAGAAAACTGATGATGATGATGACAGATTTAAGGAGTAGTGAACACAACGTCGTTGTAGCGAGACTGAAGATCGTAACATCTAGACCATCAAAAATAAACGCAAAATATATGTGTATTTAAAAAAGGATATAAAAATTCGCTGGATGCCTTCGCAAGAGACAGCCTCTATCCCTTCTCTGAAAGTGAAGACCAGATGTTGCTTAGAGTCAAAGACATAGTATAGGTAAAAATGCAGAGATTTACACCAAATTAATTAATAAGAGACTGAATGGACCCACCACGGTATAGAAAACAGGTCAAAACACTGTTGCGGAAGCAGTGGAAAAGGATTGTCAAATTTTAAAGCAAGGAGAATCCCCAAGCTTCGTGAAGTTTTGCATAAGATCGATATTTAGCGTGAACTTCAGTGCGAAATACTTTTGACAGTTTCCACATCGAAACTCTGTCTCGAAATCCGGCAGAAAATCCGAAGAGATTCTGGTCGTTTGTGAAGTACACCAGCGGCAAGAGACAATTAATACTTTCACTGGTCAACAGCGATGGTAGTGTTACTGAAGATAGTGGCACTGAAGTCGAGTTGCTAAATACGGTTTTCCGGAATTTCTACACAAAAGAAGACGAAGTAAATATTCCAGAACACGAATCAAGAACTGCTACCAACATGAGTAACTTACAAGTAGATATCCTCGGTTCGTGGAAGTTGACGAAAAGCCATCGAGTAAAACAGAAATGATATCGGGCGTTCTTCAAACAAGTATTACAGGCCCACTGCTGTTACTAATACATTCAAGAGATAACAAACTGGTACACCTGCCTAATATCGTGCAGGGTCCCCGCGAGGACGCAAAAGTGCCACAACACGACGTGGCATGGTCTCGGCTGATGTCCGGAGTAGTGCTGGAGGGAAATGACACAACGATTCCTGCAGGGCTGTCCATAAATCTGTAAGAGTACGAGGGGCTGGAGATCTCTTCTGTACAGCAGGTTGCAAGGCACCCCGGATATGCTCAATAATGTTCACATCTGGGGAGTTTGGTGGCCAGCGAAAGTGTTTAAACTCAGGAGAGTGTTCCTGGAGCCACTCCGTAGCAATTCTGGACGTGTGGCGTGTCGCATTGTCCTGCTGGAATTACCCAGATCCGCTGGAATGCACAATGGACATGAATGGATGCAGGTGATCAGAGAGGATGCTTACATACGTGTCACTGCCAGAGTCGAATCTAGACGTATCAGGGGTTCCATGTCACTCCACCTGCACACGCCCCACACCATTTCAGAGCCTCCACCAGCTTGAACAGTCTCCTGCTGACATGTAGGGTCCCATGAGGTTGTGTCAACACCCATACAGGTCCACCCGATCGATACAATTTGAAACGAGACTTGACCGACAAGGCAACATGTTTCCAGCAACTAATTGCAACAATTGTTACCTGAAAACAAAAGAAAGAAGCGTATAGGAAATTAAATTTTTGGCAGAGTTTCTTTTTCACGAAACTCGACCGAAGATGGCAAATATGTCCAAATAAATCTGCAACGTTATTTAAAACGGTTGTTCTGAAATAAGTAAAAAGGTAGAGCTCCGATCGAAAAATATTAAATAAGGAAGCTGTAGGCCTTAAAAAGATACATATATTGCCTCTTTAAAAAAATCTATTACTTTCTATGTTCTGAGATACATCGAAAAAGCCGTTAAACACTGCGTACTCCACATATTGTTACTTGCTATTTACTGCAGGTATAGCCTGCAATAAATCTACAAGTACTTGTTTGAAAAACTAAAAAAAATTTTGATAATTGTTCGAGATACATCGATTTCTTGAAATCAACACAATCAAGATAAATGGCTAGATCTCACGGATGGCCCTGCAGTAACGGTTTTAGGCTTATTTTATTCGCAGAGAGTTGTGCTGCCACGGTGTTATATAATTTTTAAGATTTTATTAATTGTAAGGAACAAAAAAATGACTTCGAAAAGGTTGCACTTTTGTTGAGCCTCCTTTTTTTCACTAACTGTCTCCATTTTTATTTTATGTAAAAAGCTTTTTAAAAAAGAAATTGCTGCTATTTTTTCACAAAAGTAATTTTTTGGTCGTTACAATTCATAAAATCGTAAAAATTATTTAATAGCATGGCAGCACAACTCTTTGCTAACAAAATAAGACTAAAACCATTGTCGTGCCATCCGCTGAGAAGATCTAGTCAGCTATCGAGAGCGCTATTTTTTCAAAGAATCGATATATTTCGAACAATAATTAATATTTTTTATTTTTCAAACAAGTACTTTTCGATTTACCTCAGGCTATAAATGCAGTAAATAGCAAGTATGGGAACGTGAATGATGACAACTTACAGAGAACCGCATGTATAACTGTTTTTTAAATACCTCATATGTCTCTAAAGTAAGATAACAATCGATACTTATAAAAAAGCAATCGATAGAACTTTTTAATCCTAAAGCTTCCCTCTTTAATATTTTTCAGTCCAAGCAATAGCTTATTACTTATTTCAGAAAATCCTTTTGATATCCCCTTGCATAAGATGGTAAAGGAAAAGAACGCATGGAAGAGCGGGCCATCGACAATTGCGTCATTTGTCCTTTGTCAGTTTACATTTATTTACAGAATACATTACACTAACACACAGAATACAATATTAACCACGCCAAAGAACGAGCAACAGGAGACTTTTTTTTCAAATAATCGGTTTAAGCCACTGATCAAAGGCTCCAAGCAACAACCAGCAAGATCTCAGTAATAAATACAAAACTGTAAGACGCTGAGGTAAGACATTCCTTAATTAAAGCAATTTGGTCCTGGAATAATTAAAAAAATTGCTGCCCCAAAACCTAAAGAACAAATGGCCATTTACAACTCTTAAAGAGTTTTTTACAAAAAGAAATTTCAATTAATTTCAATCTCAATCAGACTTGCCTTTGAAAGGAAGGTCTGCAGTCATCAGAAGAGACAGACCAATGAAAGTTATGTGCCAACAGTTAGGATCCAGCAGCATGTTCTTTCACGTATATCGAATGAATATAGCATCGAAGTGATGGCAAAATAATTAGAAAAACAAGTCAAACTTTGACCACTATAGGAAGTAAGCTCAAAGTTTCCAAATATTAGCACAATAAGTACAAGCTGAAATAGTCTGATCTATAACATCTGGAAGATAGTCATAAATCGAATAATATTACACATTTCAGGAGAGTCGTAAAATATTTCGCGGAAAATATTAACGTAAGAGCTTGTAAATAAGAGCGTAGGCTAAACAAACTTAAGAAATTCACTGCTAGAGCGAACAGCTCCACTAAGGTAGCGTCAGGCAGCCACAAACACTCCCAAAAAACACCGTGTCGGTGCGTAACAGCAACAGATCCCCGCTGCCGAGCGCCGCTCCAAACAGTGGACCCACAACTCGTAAAACTAAGAACTGTTAACAAAAGCCGTTCAGGTGAAACATGAGCTAAACTATACAAGTTCAGAAAACGTAATTCGCCCAGGCCTTAGTGACTTAATGGCATAAAACCCTCAAATCTGCCATAAAAATCAAACAGTAACGTTACTCAAAATTCCACAGAACAAACACCGCTTAATAACATAAAACGGTAAAATGGTGGTGTATACGTCTCCCCCCAAAACAACGTAAGTGAGTAGGGTGAAGTCATTAATCGATGAAAGTTACTTGAAGTAGGAAAACAGTGAAGAAGTCACCTAAGCTACACAGCCAAAGACTTGTTTGCACGAAGCTGAAATTTATATTAGAAACTGAAGCATTCCTCTACAAGGTGGTACTTAATTGCTAGCACTTACAAGTAAGGGTCTCTTCCATGGCACCGAGATTTCAAAACGATCTAAAATACACATTAATTCGAAAAATTTCCTTAAAATGATTAAAAGATTAAACAGTAAACCCAAAAAAATATCCAGAGACGTTAAAAACAACCACTTAATAAACCAGATTTACCACAGAGCTTAAGAACAATTTAACAGCACAAAATACGCTTTTTCATTAAACAATTGGGTGATGACAAATTCCCTGTGGGCTCACAGGAAAATAACCCTGTCTTGAAAGCCATCAGATTTAAGGTACCAGACAGCTTGGGGCGTAAACAAGTAATAGTCAGGCAAAACTTCAAGTTACTCTTACAATGGTAGGCAACCACCGTTACACATGCGGAACAAGCACATATCATTAAATGGATTAACTCAAACAGACAAGTTGCGGTTAGCAATAATTACAACTGAAGGGAAATTTTTTTGCCATCCATAAAGTGAGAGTCACAGAGGCGGGCATATCTCAGCGCGAGCGATGCCAACCATTGCTACACCAAGAAGTCGTTATTCCATCATTTCAGCTCAGTGCAACACGTCAGCACCGAAAAGCTCACAGCATGGACATAAAGGAAGATAACTGAGCTGAAGCACACTGAAGGGCGTGGTGAAAACTTCGATGCAGCCACTAATTGTACACTCGCAACCAACCGGTCTCCGCACAAACAGAGCCAACGCCCCACAGCCAACGGTCTGATCACTGTCTGTCTTGTCATCTCAGTATGTACCCCGATGCCCCCCTGTCGACACGCTCCGGCGTGTTTCGCAGACTCCGCGGCAGCGGTAACACACAGGAAGCTAAGGGTAATGCCTGCCACCAATGGGGCGCCAGCAAGTGCGGGCTAAGAAAAAATGAAATGAAGCCGACACGAATCACCGTTTTTCACAACTCTGCGAGTTTATTTGGGCATGGATCGAGTTTTATGAAAAGGATCTCAACTTACAGTTTAACTTCCTAAACGCTCATATTTTTGTTTTCATGCAATCATTTTTGCAAATTTAACTTTTGGCCGTAACAGGATTACGTGAACTATTAGGCTAGCTCAGCACACCTGCAGGTCTGACTGACGATTTCACCTATAATGACTTACGATCACTACATCCCCGATCTTTTTTCCAAACATCAACATTTTCGCCATTAGGTTGTAATTATGTTTACTGTGTCCCAATACTGAATTTTAGACTTTGGAGTCGTCTTCAAATATGATACATCATCCCTCAGCACGTGTCAAACACTGCTTTAATTAACTGTTCTGTTGGTTCATGGCAGAATATTTTATACATTGCGAATGATAAACACATGACACTAGTGTAACAGTGTTCAACTAACTAGCTGGTTTTCGGCTGTTAGGTCATCGTCACGTGTAAAGTGCAATATGTATTGCTGTAAATTTAATGACATCGAAGGAGTTTCTCAGTTCGTTGTCACAGAGGACATACATGTCACAGAGAAATGTGTAGAAATGATTCACTTTAGCAAAATGAAAAAAATAAATAAATAAATACGGAGACTTTCCGTCTGGGACGCGATCTCTTCAAGCACCAATTTGTGTGTCGTAACAATTGTTACATTCGTTAGTACCTGTTATCATATTTGTTTCACGAAGTCCAATACTCTTTGTGCATAACGTTTTCCAAAGGAAAAATATTATCTCTGCTTGCAATCAAATAAAAAGACTGCTAAACGAGTCGTTCTCCAAGCAAACTGTGGGCCGTAGCTATTTTCAGAAAGCTATATAAAGAAAGCGACATTACTAGTAACTACTCCTGTACGTAATACAAATTGATTATGATAAATCAAAGAGACCCTAGTTCTCCTTACAACGTTTCCATCAAAGATAGAATTTTTTATAAGTGATTTACATAACTAAAATTTTACGATTACTACATTTAATAACTAAACTCAAGTTTTGCTTCAAATTAAATGCGGTAACATTAGACAGGTATCGAGAAATGCATTTGGCACGTATCACGCCCCAGTGGCACTGACGTAACATCTGAAGCACTTCCGATTTAAGCACCTCGGGAAAAAGCACTTGCGTCTTCCCCAATTTTGTATGTACGAGAATTATACCTTTTGTAAACTGAGAGAGCTTCTCTCATGTGCCAGTATGATTTCATTTCCGTTTTTTTACGAACTTTCTGCCTAAAAGCCCATTCTGTCTTAATGTACTGTTTAATCTTAGAGTAAGTCTGATCCTTTGCTGCAAGGGTTCCAATGAAATTAGAATTAAATAGAAAATGTTGCGTTGATAATTAAATCTAAAGAAAAACATACATCTGTTAAAGAAACAAAATTTTTGCCCTACCCTATTGGCAGTCGTGAAAGCAAATCTGTGTTGGTGTATTGAGCAGTGGACCTGATAAATTATTTCATAGTCATCATTTGACAAAGAAAGCGCCGAGCACCGCAGTCGTTGAGCTGTACTGGAAGGGACAGTATTTTTGGTCAAAAGATAGCCACTAAAAGCTTGTGGAATGAATCTATGGCCATTAAGACATTCATGATACTTTTTGACTATTGAAACAATCGCAAGAACCTCCTTCTCAATCTGACTGTGGGTCCGCTGAGCAACTGTTAACGCTTTTGATGCGTACGCTATCGACCGTTCAAACCCATGCTCCTGTGTGACAAGATGGTACCGATTCCGTATTCTAAAGCATCTGCTATAGTTATAACATTTTTTGTGCCTCATGCATCGTAAGACATTCGACGTTTAACGAACTTTGTTTCAGTTTATGAAATGTTAGCTAGCAATTGCTGTTCCAGTACCGTTTCGCGCTTTTACGTAATAATTTCTGAATTCATTCACTTATAGAATCCGCATGTGGGATGATCTTCCTGTAGTAATTAATTTGTCCTGATAATTATTTTAAAACGTAAGATTTATAATTGCTTCAGTACGTTGTGCCATCGACCTGATGCCACTTGCGGACAGGTTGTGTCCTAAGTATTTTATATGAAGATGGTATCTGTTCTTTCTGACATGTCCGAAAGAACAGATACTATCCTCGAAAGAACAGATACCATCGGTGACCATGCAGCTCGTTAGAATGAAATTACAATGAAATGATTACCCCTAGCTGCATACAGGCGTTGATATAAGTCAGCGGGGACAGTTGAAAATGTGTGCCCCTACCGGGACTCGAACTCGAACCCGGGATTTCCTGCTTAGATGTCCAAAAGAACAGATACCATCTTCATATATATATACCGGCCATTTGACCATCTTCTTCTGTGCGGATGCACAAATAGTGCCCGAACTTAAGAACCTTCAACATCGCAGCGCGTCAGCAATCGTTAGTTAATTTTTAAAAAAATTAAAAACCCACCTCGATTGCACTAGGTGCTTTTTTCGCAATCGAGGCGGGTTTTTAATTTTTTAATAAAGTGCCCGAACTCTTACGGGAATCGGCAAAAAGCCGCGAGTAATGAGTATAATGGGCAAGGCCACTACGAACGCCGGCACGGTAGCTCAGCGTGTTCGGTCAGAGGGCTGCTGTAATAAAAAAAACTGAGTAAAGGAATCAACGATCAGCTTGAACGGATGTCAAAAAAAAAAATGGATAGAGCGTCAGCCATGTAAGCGGGAGATCCTGGGTTTGACTCCCGGTCGTGACACACATTTTCAACTGTCCCCGTTGACTTTTATCTACGCCTGTATGCAGCTAAAGGAAATCATTTCATTGTAATTTCATCCTAAGTATTTATTGGAAACCTGACAACCAGTTTCTAACGTTAAGCAGAAATTTTAATACTGTATGCAAAGGTCTGGTATAATATTATGCTGGTGGTTGATAAAAATGAAGGGGATAAAGAAATCCAGAAATACTAGTTAAACGTTGCAGCGAGGCAGGCTAATCAGCATATTTGTTCGTGACAAGTTATTGACAACATTTTTTCATTTATCTGTCGGAACGGGTGTACTTACTGTAACCAATAACAGAAGTGATGCTTCACACACTCATGTTAGTACTTAAGGACGCCTCTACCTGACCATAGCTTTAAGGAACACAGCTTTTAGATGTGGCGTTCTTAATGTAGGTAGCATGCCCTGGATTTTCCCAACTCGAGAAGACATTTACACACCCAGTTATTTGATAACAGATGATTTGATATGGAATCTTACACTGAAGTTTTCATACTTTATGTACACGCCTGGTAGTCTTTCTGAGGTGCGGCAGATTATTGTGTAGGTGATTGATTAAATTGGAGGGCATCAAGTGATTCAGAAATACTAGTTAAACATTCCAGTGAGGAATAGCTGGATGTTGAGACAGAGAGCAGAATAATGAGAATAGCATGTGATATGTTCTTAACTCTGGTTTACTTACGTTCATTGCGGCAAGGCCAGTTTATACCAAGAGTTCCTTGACACAAGCAAGTTCGTCGTAGATAATAACACAGATGGAGAGGCTAACTAGTAGGCTTCGAATGCACCGAGTGATCTCCACTGGCCGACTGTATGGAATCGCTGAGGCGTCTTATTAGTCAGCTCGGTGTTGGCGCTACTCGCACGGGCAGCAGAGGGTGTTTCTTCGAGCCGGCCGCGGATTGGCTGGGCAGTCACATGAGTTTCTGCTACTCTCTTCACGTTGACAGCCTAGCATGGTGTCGATAGTGTACAACACAGCATAACACTTTTCTTTGGAAGAACAATTACTTTTCTTTCTTAACTTTTAAACATACCGCTTGTATAATTTTAAAGATAGATTCCAAATTACGTAACGGCTCTTCCGGATTTTTTTTCCAGTGACAATATAGTCGTCCAAGTAGTTCACAGCGTTTGGAGCTTTCCCATTAATAGTTCTAAGTATCACGTAAACAAATTCGGTGGACTGGCAATCCCAAATGAATCTCTTGTAACGGAATAGACCAAACCGAGTATTTATGATTATGAATCTGGGAGCTTTGCCGTCCTGAGGTAATTGTAAATAGGTCTCCGTTAGGTCAAGTTTTGCACAGTAAACATTGCCAGACAATTTACACATTATTTCTTCCAATTTCGGAACTGGATAAGTATCAGATATGGATTGCGCATTGAATGCCGCTTGGAAATTTCTGCAGATGTGTGGTGTGCCATTCGTTTCCAGTACTACCCATGATTGTCGCTGCTCATTGACTACTAGTTATGAATTCCCTACTACCACTTTGTTCTATGCGATCCAGCTCGTGTTTGACTTTAGCCTTTAACACAAAGAAATTTTATCACGTGCTTTGCAAAATTCTGGCTTAGCGTTGGGCTTCAGTGTAATATGTGCCTCGTAATTTTTAATGCTACTTGTTCCTTCTGAAAAAATATTATCATACTTTTGCTACTTTTCCGTTGGAACATTAGTATCAACCTCATTTGACACTTTCATGAACTGTGAAACTTAGTGTGTTAAACAGATCAACGCAGAGAAATTTTGTTACTTTATGTGTAATGACAAGAATGAATGTGGCCTGTTTGGTAAAGGCTTATATGCAATATCCATTACAAATTAAATTTTGGCTGGGACCTGCTGGTCGCTGTAGCTAAACAGCGAACTCTGAAACTCTTTTAATTTCTTTTTGAAAGATATAACCGCCATTTGATTTTACAACAGATTTTATTCCACAGTCTAGAATTCGGGCTGAGGCCACTTTCAATTGTTACAAGTATCAAACATCACCAGACTCGAAGATCGAGAAAAATGTATTTAAAGTTTCCGGCTAAACTTTTTGTAGTTTAGTTACACATATCTCTATTCATAGACCCTTGGACGACATATAAATACTTCCAGATCAAAAAGATGCCCTCTTCCATCTTCTTAGTGGTCATGGTGGTCCTGTGGGCCTCTCTGGCAGCTTCTGTCATCCGCTGCTCCGCTTGCTAGAAAGCTCTTCATGTGCAGAAGTCGTAAGTGGATGGTTCGATCTCAAATTCGAGAACTTTCATAATTTCCATGATTCCAGTTAGGCCGTCGATGAAATTACGTGCTGCCATGTCGGCGGTTATGTCGACTTTCTTTTTTTTTGCCAGCTGTGAATGGTTTTCGGAGACACTTTCTCACAGATCGCCTTGTAATTCTATAACAGAGTTTCTGGCGAACTTGGGATGAACTCTACAAAAAAGACGACGTCACAGAGAACATTTTAACAAAAGAAAGATTTTAGAAATTCTCAAAGAGAACTACATCCTCAAGAGAGATAAAGCGATCAGAGAGGTAAACCTGACGGTGTGATTGATAATGAAAGCAAGGCTTAAGGAAAATCAGGATACCTTCATAGTATCTGCCGACTTAGAAGGAGCTTTCAACGGTATAAAATGGTACAAGATGTTCGAAATTCTCATAAAAATAGTTTTACGCGATAGGGAAAGTGGAGTAATATACTATATGTACGGAAACCAGGAGAGAACTATAAGAATGGAAGATGAAGGACAAAGTGCTCGGATTAATAAGGGTATAAGGCAGGGGTGCAGTCTTTAATCCGTACTGTCCAGTGTATATCTCGAAGAAGCAGTGATGAAAATAAAAAAAAGGATCAGGAGTGTGTTCAAACTTAAGAGTGAAAGGATATCAATGATACGATTCGCTGATGACCTTGTTATCCTCAGTGAAAGTGAAGAAGAATTACAGAAGGTGAATAAAATGAACAGTCTGATTATCACGCACTATGGATTATGAGAAAACTGAAGGAAGCCGAAATTCACTATGAAACAGATGATCGGAATGAATTGTGGTACCTTGGAAGAAAACTAAGACGTGATGGACGAAACTAGAAGAACATAAAATAGCCGACTAGCACAGCCAAACAGGACATTCATGGAGTGAAAAATTCTGCAATTATCAGACATCGACCTTAATTCGAGAAAGAAATTTATGAGAGTGAATACTTTGTACGGAAGTGAATAATGAACTGTGGGAACAGGGGAAATGAAAGGAATCGAAACATATAAATTGGTGCTAGAGAAGGTCGTGCCAAGTTAGACGGAGTGATAAGAAATGAGGAGGTTCCCCGCAGAATCGGCTAGGAGACTATCATGCGGGAAACACTGAAGAGAGCATTGGACTGGATGATAGTATAGATGTGCGGGTTCCGTTGTTCTCTTTCAAAAGACCGAACGTGACGATAAGGGTGGTAGAAACTGAAATGGCTGTCTAGCTTCCGATTCCCAGTTAACAGGTACATTTCACCTTACCTGCTAATCTTCTGCTGTCTTGACCTCATCTCTTTTAGCAGGGATTTCTGGTTAGCAATTAAAAGATTGTAGGAGGCAACAAGGGAATTCTACAGGCCAGAAGTCGGACAGATCTGTTAAAATCTTGCATATATTTCCATAAAAGTACACATGAAAATGCGGGTTAGTTTGTTACAATGAAAAAATCTGATCGGATACTACATACATAAGAATAGCACAAACCTGACACAGAAAACGATTTTGTTCAGGACAAGACAAGGGGAACAATTTGCAACATAAAAGAGCGTCCTTTTAACACGTTCAGCACTTGATCAGAAAGAGAGAGAGAGAGAGAGAGAGAGAGAGAGAGAGAGTGTACACTGGGAGATAAATGGTAATGATTATTATTATTGACGAGAAAGAATAAACGGAAGCGCAGGCAGGGGGTGTACATAGTACCACCGAGCAAACAGGGTTAGCTTTGCCGCGCCTAACGATCAATATGCGAACTGTTGCATTTGCTGTGGTTCGCAACCGAAATAATCGCAGTTGCATTATCATTAACGCGAAACGGCTGGAAACAGAGTTGTAAAGTCCTTGGCTGCTACTGAGAACAGTAAACAAGCACAAAGAAATACAAATGGCGGCAACGACTGTGCTACTGAACTCCACGGACCTGCATTGCTAGCAGGTGAAGGTGAGATGGCCTCCCCCGTCAGTTTTGTTACTTAGAGCATTGCAACACAGTAAGCGTCTGCTGGCAGAAAGAGGAGCCCGTAGCCAACATAACCAGAGCGACGGTTATGTTTTGTTATGGCTTTCAAGACCTGGTCTCACGCTTCCGAAGTTGGTTTCCCTGGAGCGGCGGCAACTCATCGAAAGTGGAGGGACAGAGTGATGTCCCTCCGCCATGAAGAAGTCGTGGTCTGAAATTTAAAATAACGGCTCGAATAGCCTTCGTGGCTATTCGCCAAATTGGAAATTATTAGATATATTTAAGCCAAGGCTCGGATGATTACTCTGCCCCCACGAGACAATAGTCCTCTGCTTAGACAAACTACTGTGATGTTTGTTATTCCATTCTTTGATCACAATATGAATTCTTTAGACGAAGACCGGTTTCAGTCCGTAATGACCATCCTCAGATCTTTCACAGTCATTACTGCAATAATGACTGTGTGGACGATGCAGCCTATACTACACCTCATTTTAGATCTATATGACGATGCTATGCTGATTATATTTACGTGTTTTGACGACGCCATTATGACCTTATAACTTTACGACATGGTGTAAAATAGATCTGAGGATGGTCATTATGGATTGAAACCGGTCATCGTCTAAAGAATTCATATTGTGATCAGAGACTGGAATAAAAACATTTGACAGTATTGGTTCACTATTTGTATACGCGACCATGTCGTAGTTGGTGAAACTCCTGTGATACCTGGCTCCTGTGGAAAATTAGTTTGATGTGGCTTAATTGATGATTGATTTCATCGACTTGTTGAATATTAATCGAATCGACGTGTATCATATTGCAAATGAATCGTAAATTTGGATTTAACTTGAATCTTCTGTGATAAAAGTAAAATGTATTTTGTTATGACACTTTCCGTTTGTCAGAGAGGCTGGACTGATTGGCAGTCGTTCCTACTGCACACCTGCACTCTGCTCTACAATGGGACAAGTGTTAAAGACATGAAGGAATAACTTCTATGGCAATTGAGGGAGCTGTCGGAGGTAAACACTACTGAAGCAGACAGACATTGGAATATATCCAACAGATAATCGACAACTCGAGATGAAGAGCCTGACACTGGAGAGGAAATCGTAGTGGGCTGCATGAAATCAGACAGAATACTGAAGATCCAAAAGTTTAAAGAAATAAAAATACAGTCTTAAGGAATAGACGCAATATCTGCAGCTGTCTCCACTCTGCAGTTACGGTTTTCGAGGCTATCGATACAGTGGAAACGGAGGACAAAGGCTTGGTATCGCACGTCGTGAAGACGCCACGCAGGGATTTCCTGGAGCGGGCGCAGAAGGAAGTAGAAACAGCGAGGCAGTCGCAGAGGATCAGGCGGCTCGGTGTCGTTTGTGGAGGAGCGCCGCGGCCACGGTCGTGCTCGTGATGAGATGGTGCGCGGGACCCCGCTGTCAATCCGGGGGATTACAGCGGCAGGGCTGGGAGAGGTGGTGGGGGCGGGGGTGGCAGAGGGGGAGGAGAGGGAGCGCATCGATCAGCGACGGGCCCGCCGGCGGCTTTGTTCTGGCAGGGGGCCACAGCCGGTAGGAGCAAGCCGCGACACGCCGCGGCTATGCGGGCGCAGGTCACAGCGCCAGGGGCTGTGCGTTGGCGCTCCACTTGAGCCAACCACTCGGCTGCTCACTCTTCTCTACTGCTCATACTCGTACTCGTAGTCTCCACTTCCTCACAAAATCTTCACCATTCTACCGCGGCATACTGTTTGGACTGTTAGCTAGTATCCAAAGTATTGATCGAAGTTGTCTGGATACCCCAATGTAATGCGGAATTGACCACTACATATCACGACATGTGGACCCACTGGTATAAAGGAGGTGGGAAGTATTACGTTGTAGGTATACAAACAGACTGGGTCAGCCAGGAAAGCTCAGTGAATTCGAATGTGACCAATCACAAAGAGAGTCCCACAGTGTTTAATTTTGAGACCACTGCTATTCCTTATACAGGGTGTTACAAAAAGGTACGGCCAAACTTTCAGGAAACATTCCTCACACACAGAGAAAGCAAATATGTTGTGTAGACATGTGTCCGGAAACGCTTACTTTCATGTTATAGCTCATTTTATTACTTCTCTTCAAATCACATTAATCATGGAATGGAAACACACAGCAACAGAACGTACCAGCGTACTTCAAACACTTTGTTACAGGAAATGTTCAAAATGTCCTCCGTTAGCGAGGATACATGCATCCACCCTCCGTCGCATGGAATCCCTGATGCGCTGGTGCAGCCCTGGAGAATGGCGTATTGTATCACAGCCGTCCACAATACGAGCACGAAGTGTCTCTACATTTGGTACCGGGGTTGCGCAGACAAGAGCTTTCAAATGCCCCCATAAATGAAAGTCAAGAGGGTTGAGGTCAGGAGAGCGCGGAGGCCATGGAATTGGTCCGCCTCTGCCAGTCCATCGGTCACCCAATCTGTTGTTGAGAAGCGTACGAACACTTCGACTGAATGTGCAGGAGCTCCATCGTGCATGAACCACATCTTGTGTTGTTCTTGTAAAGGCACATGTTCTAGCAGCACAGGTAGAGTATCCCGTATGAAATCATGATAACGTGCTCCATTCAGCGTAGGTGGAAGAACAAGGGGCCCAATCAAGAAATCACCAACAATGCCTGCCCAAACGTTCACAGAAAATCTGTGTTGATGACGTGATTGCACAATTGCGTGCGGATTCTCGTTAGCCCACACATGTTGATTGTGAAAATTTACAATTTGATCACGTTGGAATGAAGCCTCATCCGTAAAGAGAACATTTGCACTGAAATGAGGATTGACACATTGTTGGATGAACCATTCGCAGAAGTGTACCCGTGGAGGCCAATCAGCTGCTGATAGTGCCTGCACACGCTGTACATGGCACGGAGAACAACTCGTTCTCCCGTAGCACTCTCCATACAGTGATGTGGTCAACACAGCTGCAACTTCTCTGACGCTGATATTAGGGTTATCGTCAACTGCACGAAGAATTGCCTCGTCCATTGCAGGTGTCCTCGTCGTT
Organism: Schistocerca serialis cubense; assembly: GCF_023864345.2. Classification (NCBI taxonomy): domain Eukaryota; kingdom Metazoa; phylum Arthropoda; class Insecta; order Orthoptera; family Acrididae; genus Schistocerca; species Schistocerca serialis. Next base: position 257,296,440 of record NC_064639.1, on the reverse strand, counting down.
CTAGGTCTTCCCCAGTCGCGAGTCATAGGCTGGAATGTTCCGTGCTCCCTAAGAAGCCGATGAATTGCTTCGAACGTCATCCTGTCGGGACACCTTCGTTCTGGAAATCTGTCTCGATACAAACGTACCGCGCCACGGCTATTGCCCCGTGCTAATGCAAACATCAAATGCGCATCTGATAACTCCGCATTTGTAAACATTGCACTGACTGCAAAACCACATTCGTGATGAACACTAACCTGTTGATGCTACGTACTGATGTGTTTGATGCTAGTACTGTAGAGCAATGAGTCGCATGTCAACACAAGCACCGAAGTCAACGTTACCTTCCTTCAATTTGGCCAACTGGCGGTGAATCGAGGAAGTACAGTACATACTGACGAAACTAAAATGAGCTCTAACACGGAAATTAAGCGTTTCCGGACACATGTCCACATAACATCTTTTCTTTATTTGTGTGTAAGGAATGTTTCCTGAAAGTTTGGCCCTACCTTTTTGTAACACGCTGTATATGTGAATGTCCTTCCACCTAACATTTAACAAACAAAATTGGTACTTTTGAAAACGGTTCTACTGTTAAAATAAATCCCATTAGAGACAAAGCAACAATAAAGTTGCTAAATGACATTTTCCAACGAATTATTACGCTACTGGCCATTGAAATTCCTACACCTCGAAGATGACGTGCCGCAGACGCGAAATTTAACCGACAGGAAGAAGATGCTGTGATATGCAAATGATTAGCTTTTCAGAGCATTCACATAAGGTTGGCGCCGGTGGCGACACCTACAACGTGCTGACATGAGGAAACTTTCCAACCAATTTCTCATACACAAACAGCAGTTGACCGGCGTTGCCTGGTGAAACGTTGTTGTGACGTCTCGTGTAAGGAGGAGAAATGCGTACCATCACGTTTCCGACTTTGATAAAGGTCGGATTGTAGCCTACCGCGATTGCGGTTTATCGTATCGCGACATTGCTGCTCGCGTTGATCGAGATCCAATGACTGTTAGCAGAATATGGAATCGGTGAGTTCAGGAGGGTAATACCGTACTGGATCCCAATGGCCTCGTATCACAAGCAGTCGAGATGACAGGCATCTTGCCCGCATGGCTGTAACGGATCGTACAGCCACGTCTCGATCCCTGAATCAACAAATGGGGACGTTTGCAAGACAACAACCATCTGCACTAACGGTTCGACGATGTTTGCGACAGCATGGACTATCAGCTCGGAGACCATGGCTGCGGTTACCATTAACGCTGTATCACAGACAGGAGCGCCTGTGACGGTGTACTTAACGACGAACCTGGGTGCACGAATGGCAAAACGTCATTTTTTCGGGTGAATCCAGGTTCAGTTTACAGCATCATGTTGGTCGCATCCGTGTTTGGTGACATCGCAGTGAACGCGCATTGGAAGCGTGTATTCGTCAACGCCATACTGGCGTATCACCCAGTGCGATGGTATGGGGTGCCATTGGTTACACGTCTCGGTCACCTCATGTTCGCACTGACGGCACTTTGTACAGTGGACGTTACATTTCAGATGTGTTACGACCCGTGGCTCTACCCTTCATTCGATTCCTGCGAAACTCCACATTTCAGCAGGATAATGCACGACCGCATGTTTCAAGTACTGTGCGGGCCTTTCTGGATACAGAAAATGTTCGACTGCTGCCCTGGCCAGCACATTCTCCAGATCTCTCACCAATTGAAAACGTCTGGTCAATGGTGGCCGAGCAACTGGCTCGTCACAATACGCCAGTGACAACTCTTGATGAACTGTGGTATCGTGTTGAAGCTGCATGGGCAGCTGTACCTGTACACGCCATCCATGCTCTGTTTGACTCAATGCCCAGGCTTATCAAGGCCGTTATTACGGCCAGAGGTGGTTGTTCTGGGTCCTGATTTCTCAGGAACTATGCACCTAAATTGCGTGAAAATGTAATCACATGTCAGTTCTAGTATAATATATTTGTCCAATGAATACCCGTTTATCATCTGAATTTTTTCTTGGTGTAGCAATTTTAATGACCAGTAGTGTAAATGGTTCTCTGAAAATCTAGTCTCCCTAAATTTTGAAAAAACACATTATATTCAGTTATGTACAATGAAATATTCTTACCAATAATTGTTGCAGCACATGAGAGAGGGACAGTAAATAGGGTAGAATGCTCCAAAGTTGTGGGTAATCATACAGATGAAAATGTGTACTAGAAGAAGAATATTACTAAGCTCCTCAAACAATTAACGAACTTGCAGCACGTTGGAGTAATTGTAGTACAGCTACTTGTTTTAATCAGCATACTGGAAAACACTTAAAGTTGCAGCTTTCACTATTATATACTTAATGACTAGTTTTGGGTCGGCATCCATTTTCAAATCATCACGATTGTCAAAATACTATTTCCTAAATTATAAGAACTGTATCAAGATAACAAACATATACTGTTAACAACGTGCATATGAACAGTTAAATAGCATGCAGATAGCAGAGTTATTGCATACTCTGGAACTTTTCATTTGCACTTTGTTACACGTATATGTTTGTTATCTGGACTTGATTCTTATATTTTGAGAAACACCATTTTGACAGTCTGGATGATTTGAAAATGGGTCCCGACCCGAAGCCGGTCATCAAGTAAATGTAAGTGAAATTTGAAACTTTGGCTGTTTTTCTGTTGCACTGATTAAACAGTTAACTTCGATGCTTTTATTCTTGCTTTTCAGAAACACACGTATCAACCTCATGATTTATTTCGCAAATTTCCACTCAATAAAGTAGTACGGATTAACTTTCTGGAGGAACCCACGACCGAGAATGAAAGTACTTCCACAAAAGAGAGCAATAAGAATAAGATGATGTGTTCACCCACGGACGTCTTGTGGATACCTCTTCAAGAAGATAGGCATTTCAATTGCGCCGTCACAATACATATAGTCGGTAATGAAATTCGCCATAAATAATCCATCACAGTTTGAGACGAAAAGGGATGTACAATCTACAACGCTAGAGGGAAAAATGACCTTATTACCCATTGTTAAAGCTGTCATTAGCTCAGAAAGCAGTCGAATGTGCAGCAACAAAAATTTTCGATAATTTGCCTAATAATATAAAATGACTGACAAGTAGCGAAACAAGTTTAAAATTTAATTTAAAATTATTTCTCCTGGATGACTGCTTGTATTCCACTGACGAATTTGTACTTAAAAACTGGTGTCTAGTAAAACTAAAATAAAATAAAAAACGTAGTAGTTCATGTTTCTGCATGAGTAGGGCTAAAAATAATAACGTGTTCATTAATGTTAACACTAACCATGTATTCATATCCTGCAAACTGGTTCGTTCAAAATCAGTTCTATAAAAGAATCGTTCAAATGATCTATGCAACATGTAAGTAACTAACTAATAACTGAGTATGCCGGCCGGGGTGGCCGAGCGGTTCTAGGCGCTACAGTCTGGAACCGCGCGACCGCTACGGTCGCAGGTTCGAATCCTGCCTCGGGCATGGATGTGTGTGATGTCCTTAGGTTAGTTAGGTTTAAGTAGTTCTAAGTTCTAGGGGACTGATGACCTCAGCAGTTAAGTCCCATAGTGCTCAGAGCCAGCCAATAACTGAGTATACATTAGGTTTCACCTGAGTAACGAATCCATCAGGGACATCTGAACTCTTCCAAAGTGCAGAAGTCAGCTGTTGGTGATGTGACTGTAAAGTGAAAATGCAGGTGAACCAAGAATAGGCAGACCTCATTTGCTGATGTACACAGAACGTCGAGTCTTGATGGGATGGTTGTAAAAAGTAGTGTGAATTCAGAGAGAAGAATCACACGTTAGATCCAAAGTGCTATCACCAGTCTAGCTAGGATAACGATTGTGCGAAGGGCGTTTGAAAGAGTGGTGTGCAGTGGTGGAGTACCTCCTTATTAGCCACACGTAACTGTAGTCAACACTATGTGACGTTTGAGGTGGTATAAAGAGTGTAGCCACTGAACAGTGGATGATTGATTTGGAGTGATGGACCACGCTACATCCCATGGTAATCCTATGGCGTGGTCTGGTTAGGCGAATGCATCAAGGACATTGCAGTATTACGTGTAATGTCAGTAGTGAAGTGCAGAGAAAGTGGTGGTACTGTGTGGAAGTGTTTCTCAACATTACGATGTGGTCCCTGTATATTGTTTAAGAGAATGCTAAATGTGGAAGTGTATGAACGCATTTTACAGCATTGTGTAGGTGTACAGTAGGAGAACAGTTTGGAGACGATGATTGTTTTCTATCATCATGAGAATGCACCCTGGCATAAAGCAGCATCTATGAGGCAACTGCTTGAAGATATCATCCTCAAAATAGGATGACCTGCTCGTAGTCGCGATCCCAACCCCAATAGACCACCTTTGGGATGAGTTGGGACGTGGATTTCACTCCAGACTCCAGCGTCCAACATCACCATATTCCCTGACTGCGGCTCTTGAGAAAGAATGGGCTGCCACTTCTCCAGAGACGTACATGCAGCATGTGGGATGGTTGGAAGTGTCCTCAACAGAGTTCAGTCCACCATAAAGGCATATCCCAGATTAATGTCTAATAACAGGGGTACAGATACATTTGATCAGACAGTGTAGCTGCCGCTTGCAAGACATTTAGCGGCTGGACCGTGGTCTACAGGGTACAGAGCCTGCGACAGCCTAAAGATAACCTGTGTGACGTCACGAACCTACGTGGACCTCACTGTAGTCTTGGAACCAGCACAAGGTAAGCCCAAGGCCTAATCATATTGAGTTTCAGTAACCGTTTAACGCTTTGTGGGAGGGCTATCGGCAGCGTTCGAACTCTGTCACAGCTGACAAACTACACAAGCCACCGTATGGTGCGTGGCGGAGGGTACCCTTTACTACTTTGGCCTTTTTTTTTCCCGTTCAACTCGCAAATACAGCGAGGGGAAAAAAAGAAATTGTAAGTAATCAATATATATTAAAAAAGTGTAGAATTTGGGTGCCGCTAAAACTCAGGAACGAGTCCTGATACGATGGTGTGGTAGCTGTCTATCCCCCATCCATGAAGAAGGTTCCCTTTTTTACATGAAGGGCGTGCTTTTGAAGATACAAGTACAGCCTGGAGTGTTCGAGAACATTCCATAACATCCGAGAGTATTCGAGAGCATTCCACTACATTCCAGAATATTCCGGAATGTTCCACAATAATAAGGGGTGTTTGGGAATGTTCGGGAATACCCTTCAACATTCGGGACGATTCCAGAATGTTCGGTAACGTCCAGTAACTTCCCACATCAATGTGGAACATTCCAGAGCACTCTAGAATGTTGTGGAACATAGTGGATCATTGGAAGCCTAGTTCGTACGTTCTGGAATTCGCCACTCGTGGGGCTATCCACTGGCAGGGATACATAAAGCAAGACCCGTCGTGCGTTCGAACGTCAATTCCTTATCAGCGACGAAAGGAGGAATACAAGTACTGCATTGAGGGAATAAAACAAACAGTGAAGCGTTAGTAGTCAAAGTGATAGAGTGACTGAATATAAATCGAAAATAAGATGTGAGAAGTGTGTAAAGTGTACTTAGTGTATTTGTTGATAAGCACAAAGCACGTTTAAGTTCCCAACGAACGAGAACGATCATCGTCAGAAATAGAGAAAACGAAGAACAGCGAAATGAACGGATCGAAGAATAAAAAATTACCACACAATCTTATAATAAAAAACTGCGAACTCAAGCCAGCCATAAAATATCACCCTAGGAGAAGCGTGGATGGAAACAAGTAAACATTATAATCTAACAAATGAACCATTCAATTACGACCCGACGAAAGAATGTAACAAACACAAGCACGTCGCAGTCGGAAAATTGGATGACATCTGCAAATTTTGCAACGCGAAAAAGTTCAGTAAAGAAACACCAGGATTCTGTTGCTTGAACGGAAAAATTCAATTACTAACTGCCTGAGCGAAATGGGTACCTGAGCTAGTATGTACTAAAACTTACATCTGTTTTGTTTGGGGACTTCTACGAAGAAGATCTGACGGTGAGTTTTGTAGAAACGCCTGAGAAACAAGTGTCCGATAGGCATTTAAAGCACCTAGATGAACATGTAAGTAAAATAGAAATCTTTCAGAACGACTTGTCTGTACCGTTCTAGATAGGGAGCTACGTATCGCTTTACTAATAAATTCATTGATGGGTGCGATAAGTGTAGAGTTGTTGTTGCGTATGGTGATCAGTTCACTGCAAGATACATAAATAAACTACTGGCCATTAAAATTGCTACACCAAGAAGAAATGCAAATGATAAAGGGGTATTCATTGGACAAATATATTATACCAGAACTGACATGTGATTACATTTTCACGCAATTTGGGTGCAGAGATCCTGAGAAATCAGTACCCAGAACAACCACCTCTGGCCGTAATAACGGCGAGGATACGCCTGGGCACTGAGTCAAACGGAGCTTGCAGAGCTTGGATGGCGTGTACAGGTACAGCTGCCCATGCAGTTTCAACACGATACCACAGTTCATCAACAGTAGTGACTGGTGTATTGCGACGAGCCAGTTGCTCGGCCACCATTGACCAGACGTTTTCAGTTGGTGAGAGACCTGGAGAATGTGCTGGCCAGGGCAGCAGTCGAACATTTTCTGTATCCAGAAAGGCCCGTACAGGACCTGCTGAAATGTAGGGTTTCGCAGGGATCGAACGAAGGGTAGAGCCACGGGTCGTAACACATCTGAAATGTAACGTTCACTGTTCAAAGTGCCGTCAATGCGAACAAGAAGTGATCGAGACGTGTAACCAATGGCACCCCATACCATCACGCTGGGTGATACGCCAGTATGGCGATGACGAATACACGCTTCCAATGTGCTTTCACCACGATGTCACCAAACACGGATGCGACCAACATGGTGCTGTAAACTGAACCTGGATTCATCCGAAAAAATGAAGTTTTCCCATTCGTGCACCCAGGTTCGTCGTTGAGTACACCATCGCAGGTGCTCCTGTCTGTGATGCAGCGTAAGGGTAACCGCAGCCATGGTCTCCGAGCTGATAGTCCATGCTGCTGCAAACGTCGTCGAACTGTTGGTGAGGATGGTTATTGTCTTGCAAACGTCCCCATCTGTTGACTGAGGTATCGAGACGTGGCTGTACGATCAGTTACAGTCATGCGGGTAACATACCTGTCATCTCGACTGCTAGTGATACGAGGCCGTTGGGATCCAGCACGGTGTTCCGTATTACCCTCCTGAACTCACCGATTCCATATTATGCTAACAGTCATTGGATCTCGACCAACGCGAGAAGCAATGTCGCGATACGATAAACCGCAATCGCTATAGGGTACAATCCGACCTCTATCAAAGTCGGAAACGTGATGATACGCATTTCTCCTCCTTGCACGAGGTATCACAACAACGATTCACCAGGCAACGCCGGTCAACTGCTGTTTGTGTATGAGAAAAAGGTTGGAAACTTTCCTCGTGTCAGCACGTTGTAGGTGTTGCCACCGGCGCCAACCTTGTGTGAATTCTCTGAAAAGCTAATCATTTGCGTATCAGAGCATCTTCTTCCTGTCGGTTAAATTTCGCGTCTGTAGCATGTCATCTTAGTGGTGTAGCAATTTTAATGGCCAGTAGTGTACATTAACTCATACTTACTCTAGCTGTGCAGAGGCGCCTTGAAGCACGCATGTGATTTACTATTTCAAACAGTCGTTGAACGATATCAGTTGTATGGAACAGTTATATTAGATGACACTTAAAGTTTGATCCGAAGCACCGCTTATCATATGGAAGTGTTTAAACACCTTTTGGAAACTGCAGTTGACTAAATACTTTAGTGAGACATGTACTTGTAAACAAGAAAAGAAAATCACTTCGAAAACTTTTTTCTTGGAAATATTTCCACAAACAATTATCCTACAATAAGGAAAAACCATCTTGCAAACAACAGTAGATAGAAACTAGTAATATTTTCGAAATAAATCAAAATTTCTTCATAATGAAATGTCTTTTTCCTTGCTAGTTCTCCCTCCTGAATGTGTACTTATCTGTACCACACCATATAAAAACTGTATTTTTTACATTATCTCATGCTCCAAGACTGCACATTTTACAAAACTCGAAAATGAAGCTATTAAAACTATAAATATCTCATGGCATTCTTGGTTAGGATATCCCAGGGATGGGTTCAGCTGCCTGTCGGAATGGGTGCTCTTCCTCCGCGCTCATGGGCTGATATGTCAGACCTGAGCCGATTGAATATATGTGAAGTGTACTCGACTGTAATGGATGCGTCCGTACTGTGGTGCTGTGTTGGTGTTATGTGATAATGAGAGAAGGAAGAGTGTAAAACCTGGTGTCGAAACATAGCCTAATCCTTTCTAATAGCACCAAGGTGGCCGCCGAACTTTACGTCACCATCCGACGGCCTGGCCTGGTCACCAGCAGCAATGTCACGTGGCCTTATTCATAAGGCACTATTGCAGTGGTCTGGGATTTAATCCAGAACACTGGCGCCACCATGTCTTCTCTCCTTGCCGACCAAATACTGACAGGGAAAATTTCGTCCACCACCAGTTGTTGTGATGCCTCGTGTAAGGAGGAGAAATGCGTAACATCACGTTTCCGACTTTGATAAAGGTAGGATTGTAGCCTATCGCGATTGCGGTTATCGTATCGCGACATTGCTGCTCGCGCCTGGTCGAGATCCAATGATTGTTAGAAGCATACGAAATCGATGGGTTCAGGAGGGTAATACGGAACGCCGTGCTGGATCCCACCGGCCTCGTATCACTAGCAGTTGAGATGACAGACATCTTATCCGCATGGCTCTAACGGATCGTGCAGCCACGTCTCTATCTCTTAGTCAACAGATGAGGACATTTGCGAGACAACAACCAACTGCACAAACAGTTCGACGACGTTTGCAGCAGCATGGACTATCAGTTCGGAGACCATGGCTGCGGTTACCCTTGACGCTGCATCACAGACACGAGCGCCTGCGATGGTGTACTCAACGACGAACCTGGGTGCTCGAATGGCAAAACGTCATTTTTTCGGATGAATCCGGGTTCTGTTTACAGCATCATGATGGTCGCATCCGTGTTAGGCGACATCGCGGTGAACGCACATTGGAAGCGTATATTCGTCATCGCCATACTGGCGTATCATCCGACGTGATGGTATGGGATGCCATTACTTACACATCTCGGTCACCTCTTGTTCGCACTGACAGAACTTTGAACCTAAGGACGTTACATTTCAGATGTGTTACGACCCGTGGCTCTACCCTTCATTCGATCCTTGCAGAACCCTACATTTCAGCAGGATAATGCACGACCGCATGTTGCAGGTTCTGTATGGGCCTTTCTGGATACAGAAAATGTTCGACTGCTGCCCTGGCCAGCACATTCTCCAGATCTCTCACCAACTGAAAACGTCTGGTCAATGGTGGCCGAGCAACTGTCTCGTCACAATACACCAGTCACTACTGTTGATGAACTGTGGTATCGTGTTGAAGCTGCATGGGCAGCTGTACCTGTACACGCCATCCAAGCTCTTTTTGACTCAATGCCCAGGCGTATCAAGACCGTTATTACGGCCAAAGGTGGTTGTTCTGGGTACTGATTTCTCAGGATATATGCACCGAAATTGCGTGAAAATGTAATCACATGTCAGTTCTAGTATAATATATTTCTCCAATGAATACGCGTTTATCATCTGCATTTCTTCTTGGTGTAGCAATTTTAATGGCCAGTAGCGTAGTTTTATTACACCTTACAGTTCCTCTACAGCGTAATGTAATCTGCGTAAAATGCCCATTAGATGATGGTTTCTACGTTTGCACCAGTATTTCATACCTCAAACTGCACCGTGAGCTGCTAGCGCCACCGCTTCTGTGCCTGTGCGAGGCGCTCAAGTTGTCACGTCATTATAGGTAGTCAGTCCTCCTTTCACGTATGCCTCGAACAGCTGCACCGGAGATGGCTCAGTCGGGTGCTGACAAGCCGTGTTGTTAGTCTTATGGAAAGTATCAGGACTTTAAACTAGGAGAAACCAGAAAGAATATCCGATAGTGGAAGATATCTGAAGCACATTCCTGTGTGTGTGTGTGTGTCTGGTCGATGTCATTGTATACTATCTTTTGTTTCCTTTCCTTTCTCACTCTGTTTTTTCTGTTCTTATGTCTCGTATGTCTTTTTGTGTGGGTGTCTGTCCTTGTATTGAGGACACTTGAGGGCTTACTTTATTTCTGTTTATTAATTGTATTGTTCAACTTTCCTACCAAATTTTGTTTGTATCCATTGTTAGCGGCTATTTGTACTGTGGCAAAATTTTTTTAACTTTCATGTTTTTTTTTTCGCTGTGCCCTATGGTCATGTGTTTATTCTGTGGAGAATGCATCTAAGTGCTGCTTGTTTATGAGAGTTTGGGTGACTTAATGTCTGTTGTATTATTATTCTGCTGTTGCAAGTTTTCAATATACACTCTAAGAAAAGAAAAGGAAAAAAAAAACACGAAGGAATTATTCGATTGGGATGGAAATCGGTAAATGTAGTGTACATGTACAGCGAACAAATAATTACAATTTCAGAAACATTGCATTATTTATTGATTATTCAAGAAAAAGAGCTTCACAAACTGAGCAAGTCAATAACGCTTTGGTCCACCACCGGCCCTAATGCAAGCAGGTATTCGACTTCAGACTGGTGTATAGAGTTGTTGGATGTCCTCGTGAGAGGTATCGCGCCAAATTCTAATTTGGCTCAGGGAGTTAGTAATCGAATTTTTTTGGTCAAGCAACAGAATGGAACGTATTACGAATACATAGAAAGAAGGATCCTTTATTGTATGATTATACGGTAGCGGAACAAGCACTGGTAGCAGTTACTTCTGTAAAATATCTGGGAGTATGCGTGCGGAAACTAATTTTTGGTAAGGCGGGTAACAGGTCGAGATTCATTGGGAGAGTTCTTAGAAAATGTAGCCCATCAACAAAGGAGGTGGCTTACAAAACACTCGTTGGACCTATACTTGACATATTGCTCATCAGTGTGGGATCCGTACCAGGTCGGGTTGTCAGAGGAGATAGAGAGGATCCAGAGGAGAGCGGCGTGTTTCGTCACGGGGTTATTTGGTAAGCGTGATAGCGTTACGGAGATGTTTACCAAACTCAAGTGGCGGACTCTGCAAGAGAGGCGCTCTGCATCGCGGTGTAGCTTACTGTCCTGGTTTCGAGAGGGTGCGTTTCTGGATGAGGTATCGAAATATTGCTTCCCCCTACTTATACCTCCTGAGGAGATCACGAATGTAAAATTAGAGAGATTCGAGTGCGCGAGGAGGCTTTACGGCAGTCGTTCTTCCCGCGAACCATACGCGACTGGAACACGAAAGGGAGGTAATGACAGTGGCACGTACAGTGCCCTCCGCTACACACCGTTGGGTGGCTTGCGGAGTATAAATGTAGGTATAGATGTAGATAAATATTATTAGAGCAGAAAACGTGCAGGGTGGCGCTACATCAATCATTAAGCCACCTCACACTACGGCAGCTACCTTACACTACTCCAATCATTGTCCAGAGTGTCTCCAGAAACGTCTTTGTTGATCACTGGAGCTCAGTTCCTTCCAGCCAGCTCGGGATTTTGATGATTGCTTGAACAAAAAAATTTGATTACTAACTCCCTGAGCGAAACCGAGTACCCGAGCTAGTTTGCACTAACAATTACATCCGTTTTGGTTTAAATGGTTCAAATGGCTCTGAGCACTATGGGACTTAACATCTGTGGTCATCAGTCCCCTAGAACTTAGAACTACTTAAACCTAACTAACCTAAGGACATCACACACATCCATGCCCGAGGCAGGATTCGAACCTGCGACCGTAGCAGTCGCGCGGCTCCGGACTGAGCGCCTAGAACCGCTAGACCACCGCAGCCGGCTCTTCAGAGTACATTATTCATTTGTACCTCTTGATATGCTCTTCACTTGACCGTTGGCAGTTTTCATCAAGCGAGCCTAAAATTGGTACCGACATCGAAAACAGACACAATTTTTCTCTTTAACTTTGCATTCACTGTCATCTTGTTGAAGTTTTTCTCACTTGAAAGCACGTTAAGGGAAATAAATAGCAGCTTTTATAAGCGTGCATTTTCATTCAAAGATGTCTCCCTTAACTAAAACGTTGTGTCGTGTGGTGGTTGACCTGTGTATTTCATTCATGACTACTAACTCTTAAAGGCGTGTCTGCCCCTGTTAAATTCAGAGTTAATAAGACGTTATCCGTTGTGCAACTTGTTTCACTATCTTTTAAAAGTAAATTTACATGATTGCATATGGAGCTTCATTCCGTTTACCGATCACGAGAACATTAATTTTGCATCTCAGGAGTATGTACACTACAACCACAGCCACCCCACCTCACAATGCGGCCTGAGAACCAGTAGTGTTGATCTGGAGTGCCATTACTTTTCATATTAGGACCACTTTTGTTGTCATCTGCGGCACCCTTACAGCACACTGGTACGTCTACACCCTATTTTGTTGCCTTTCAGGGGCAAGCTATCCTGGCCTTACATTACAGCAAAATAAAACCTGCCCACGTTCGGTGAGAGTTTCCATTGCTTTCCTTAGTGCTTACCAAACCCGAGCCTGGCCAGTGAGGTCTCTTCCCGACTGAGAGTGATTGGAGCATTATGGGCAGGGACCTCCTACCAGCTCGGGATTTTGACATTCTAAGGCACCAGTTGGACAGAATTTGGCACGATATCCATCAGGAGGACAGATAAAAATTCTGTTAATCAATGCGAAGTCGAATAACTGCTTGCATAATGGCCAAGGTGGTCCAGTGCTTTAGTGATTGTTCAGGTTGTGAAACTCTTTCTCTTGAATGAATCGCCAGTTTTTCTCAAATTGTACTTATTTGTTTGTCTGTATATGTTCAACACATCTGCCGATTTTCGTCCCATTCGGATAATTCGTTCGTAGTGCATGGTTTTCCTTTTTTCTTCTTTTCCCTTAAAGTGTAGATGTGATTGCTTCCCACATGTGATTGCTTCCACTGATTGTTCGACAATCGTACAGTTATACAATAACTGAGTATTTGAGTATTTATGTGTAATACGTTACAATTCGAACCAGCTCCTGATTTTGACATTTTAAGAGACCAATTGGACAGAATTTGGCACGATATCCATCAGGTCAACTGCCAGTTCCTTCATCAAGCGTCGATCCTATGCAGATCTTCCAGCATTTGGCTACAGTTTTCTAGCGTTGCAACTTCTCTCTACACAACAGCATCATCTGCGAACAGCCTCATCGAGCGTTCAACATTATCCACTACATTATATGTGTTATGAATACGACTACAGCGTTTCCCTGGTGTACAACCAAAGTTACTTTTGATTCGGAAGATCTCTCTCCGTCAAGAATGAATGCTGTGCTCTATTTCCTAGGAGCTCATTAGTCCAATCACACGGATAATCTGAATCTCCATATGCTCATATTTTGTTAATTATGCGGCAGAGTGGACTGTACCGAACGCCTATTGGAACTGAAGGAATTCGGAAGCTACCTGGGTGCCGGTATCTGCTGGCTTTTGACTCCCGTGGACGAGCAGATTGATATGAGTGTTACGTGATTTTTGTTTGGGCAATCCATTTTGTTTCCTACAGAGGAGATTTCCTGCCTCCACAAACATCATAACAGACGATCCTAAAACAATTCCAAAGTTCTTCAACAGGGTTGAGGTCTGCGATATAGATCTATAGCTCCGTGCACCTATGCAATGAACTTACTTGAAAATGTATATGACCTGCGCAGATTTTTTGATCACTTCATCCGTTCACCGATTTACATTGGATTGCTTCTAGAAGAGGAATAAGTTCTTTTACATGCTCTACGTAGAATCGTATAGGCAGATCTTCAGGTCCAGTCGCCTTCCCTCTCTTGAACAATTTTAGATTTTTTAACGTGGTGTCATTTATTTCGATATCTGTCATTTTATAGTTCGTACGGCGATTAAAAAGAGAAACTGCGGAACTGAATGGATGGCATTGTCCTATTTACTGATTTCCAAGATCCCGCATAGTAAAATGAATGGGATAAGTATACTTTTCTCCAACGTGACCTAGATACAGGCTGATACAGTAGGGTAGCGCTAGTCTTTCTTCCACGTGCCATCAGCAAAAAGAATTGCAAGGTAAGGACTTCCTGGAAAATTTTGCAAACATTTTATTTAAGAAATAACAACATTCTGGTAATATGCTTCCCTCTCCATTCACCCCCTCCACCTCTACCCTATAGACACCTCAGCTTGTTTTTAAAAAATCCTGGCTAAACCTGTTGGCTGAGTATCTTCATGGTAATCGTTAAATGTTTCATACGATTTCAATTACATTTTTGGATAGTTATCATGCTGAATGTGGCAGTTTTATAGATACATTTTTGGTAAACACTATTCTATACAAGTGACTCCTGGTTTCCCTTTTCTTTTAAGATTTGTTTTTATGAAATGTTTTTTCGTAATGAATTTTTTTTTTTTTTGCAACTTAGTTATAATAATGTTTGTATAAAAAAGAATGCTGGGTTTGAAGAAGTCTTAGAATTAATTCTTAGCATTGTAACTAATTCTGTATGGGATACACTAGACAGAAATTAAGTATTACATTATCGATGTTACAGCTACAGACGTTCTCTCGCGATCTTTATCCAAGATTCATAGCAATTTGGCTTAAATCTTTGTGTTTAAATTTTTTTTTTTTTTTTTGCTCCAAATTCATTACATTTTTCTTCAATTTGGAATATATGATCGTCTTGTGTGCGTCTCTTACATACCAGCGTGTTTTGAAGAGTATTTATTCTAAGGGAAGCTATGTTTTTCTACCTAAATCTAAGTTGTTCACTTCAAATGTTGTAGTGGCAAGCTGGCTACGTTTTGTAAACAATTTCAACGTTATTTAACGCCATAATTTTTATTGCTTCACCATATTGTGATCTGTCCACTTTAAAGGTTTAGTCTGTGCATTAGGTATACTGATCGAGAGCGGTAGTACTGAGCATAAAAATAAACAGCTGATGGTCATCTGCAATGTTGTTTTACTATTCCAGAGTTCATCAGTTGAGTGGCTGGCAAGTGGTGGTATGATAGTTCTGGGCAACTCGTGACTAGATGTTTTCAGTGGATGAGCTGTCTGGAGAATTTGATGCCACGGCAACAATCGAACACCTTCAGGAAATGGTATCTTAAGAGAGCACAGATAATGTGGTATTATGTTACCTTGTTGAAAGATAATATCATGGAGACCTTGAAGATACGACTCAGTCATCAGCCTTAATATGTCAGATGTGTAATGCCGGCTGCCCAAGTTACCGACTGTGCGAACCGGATGTGATTGCATTAAGCGCATAATACAACCCCAAAACATAACGATATTTTCTTGGTCGGTATGACGACGACAAATGCTATGTTGCAAAATTCGTTCTCTACAGAGCCTCGACTTATAGATAAGTCAATATTAATACTATGCACCACACCATAACTGATCTGAAAAGCCTGTGCAAATCCCATAACGAATGGTGTTATTGGATGCACGACTGTCAACATACCTCACGCTACCGCCATATCAAGGAGAGCCGTACTGGTCCCAGCGTTGGCAGTTCATGGCGCTCCAGATGTCGTCACATAGACCATGTGGATACTTGGCTTGATGCAAACAAGCCGATTTTCTGATTCAAAGTGTGATGTGGATGTAGAATATTGCACTGCCAAGCAAACAGTATGCCCTTTCAGACGCTAGGCACGTGAGGCCATTGAGATATTGCATGATGTTGAGTATAGCCTTCCTAAACCTATCGAGTCCATGTTCAACAGACACTTGTTGTATCCCGCCGAATGTGAGAATCAAGGGCTTTGAACGACAGAACACAGGTTCAGCAAACCACTTTTCTAGATATGTCATATTCTGAGAGCAGGTGTATAATGAGGGTATTGGACCAAATATGCACACTGGTAGAGGCTCGAACTTAGCAAAAAAAAAAAAAAAAAAAAAAAAAAAAAAATGGTTCAAATGGCTCTGAGCACTATGGGACTTAACAGCTGAGGTCATCAGTCCCCTAGAACTTAGAACTACTTAAACCTAGCTAACCTAAAGACATCACACACATCCATGCCCGCGGCAGGGTCGAACCTGCGACCGTAGCAGTCACGCGGTTCCACACTGAAGCGCCTAGAACCGCTCGGCCACACCGGCCAGCTCGAACTTAGCAGGCAGAGGCCATGCCCTTCTGATGTCACAATCCAAGATGGCGGAAAGTACTGCCCCTCCTCATCTCTGATATAATCAAGTCACATACCCCCTCTTCTTCCCCTCAGCAAATCATAAACCAAGACGGAAAAACTAACCCAGTTGTCCTAACAGGAAATTATAATTAAATTCCAAGATGGCGCAACTAGCCCAGTTGTGCTTTATACCACTTTCCCTCTTCCCACCTCCCTATCGAGACAACGAAGTGAAGTGTTAAAATGAGGAAATCAATCGGAATGCAGCTGGACGCTTCTAGCACCAAGTTTAAAGATATTCATATTCAACTACATGTGAAATATATGTACAAATGTTAAATTCGTGTGAAATATATTTAACATTTACGTTAGCGAGAAAAGCCGTGGATAAAAAACTCATCTTAAACCCCTGGAACGATTTGGATGAATATTTGATACACACTTTAGTACAATCTGGAAATATATATTACAGGGATAAGAACCACCAGACTCATAAAGAAGATGAAGGTGACAACTTTGAGAGGGAAGATGGGAGGAAGACATAGGCAGAAAGAGGGGAGGAGGAAATGGACAGAGAGAGGGTAGAAGGTGAGATGGACAGAGACAGGCAGAGAGATGGGGGAAGGGGAGAATGAACAGACAGAGAGAGGAGGAAATTCACAGAGGAAGGTTGTTGGATAGAGAGAGAGGTTTGTAGAGATAGAGAGGGGGAGGGGTGGAGGTTATGAACAGGGACAGGGAGATGAACAGAGAGAGGAGAGAGGAGGGATGGATAAAGAGAGAGTGGATGAGTGTTGTGTCTTCGGTGGCTCAGGTGGATAGAGATCTGTTATGTAAGCAGGAGATCCTGGGTTCGTGCCCCGGTCGGGGCGCACATCTTCAGCTGTCCCTGTTGACTTACAGCTAGGGGTATTCATTTCATTGTAATACTAAATAGTTATTTGGATAGTCTTTATAGGACCCAGTACGTTGTCCTCGATGGTGAGTGTTCATTGAAGGTGGGGATATCATCTGGAGTGCCCCAGGGAAGTGTGGTAGGTCCACTGTTGTTTTCTATCTACATAAATGATCTTTTGGATAGGGTGGATAGCAATGTGCGGCTGTTTGCTGATGATGCTGTGGTGTACGGGAAGGTGTCGTCGTTGAGTGACTGTAGGAGGATACAAGATGACTTGGACAGGATTTGTGATTGGTGTAAAGAATGGCAGCTAACTCTAAATATAGATGAATGTAAATTAATGCAGATGAATAGGAAAAAGAATCCTGTAATGTTTGAATACTCCATTAGTAGTGTAGCGCTTGACACAGTCACGCCGATTAAATATTTGGGCGTAACATTGCCGAGCGATATGAAGTGGGACAAGAGTGTAATGGCAGTTGTGGGGAAGGCGGATAGTCGTCTTCGGTTCATTGGTAGAATTTTGGGAAGATGTGATTCATCTGTAAAGGAGACCGCTTATAAAACACTAATACGACCTATTCTTGAGTACTGCTCGAGCGTTTGGGATCCCTATCAGGTCGGATTGAGGGAGGACATAGAAGCAATTCAGAGGCGGGCTGCTAGATTTGTTACTGGTAGGTTTGATCACCACGCGAGTGTTACGGAAATGCTTCAGGAACTCCGGTGGGAGTCTCTAGAGGAAAGGAGGCGTTCTTTTCGTGAATCGCTACTGAGGAAATTTAGAGAACCAGCATTTGAGGCTGACTGCAGTACAATTTTACTGCCGCAAACTTACATTTCGCGGAAAGACCACAAAGATAAGATAAGAGAGATTAGGACTCGTACAGAGGCATATAGGCAGTCATTTTTCCCTCGTTCTGTTTGCGAGTGGAACAGGGAGAGAAGATGCTAGTTGTGGTACGAGGTACCGTCCGCCAGATGTAGATGTAGATGTAGAGTAGAGAGATGGGTAGGAAGAGGTGGATAGAGATACGGGAAAAATGAGATGGACAGATAGAGGGCCAGGAGGAGTGGTAAGTAAATTTCGCAAGGTGAATTTTGGTCAGTTGCTTTACATAAAGTTTGTATTGTTGTGGTCAGCTATAAATGTTGATTTTTTTATCAAATTCTGCCATTGTGTGACCACTGAACAGTTTTCATTAATGATACTGTGGTGATACGAAATGGTAGACTCCGTGGAGAGAAGAGAGATAATCGCTGATCTATGGGATATTCATCAATTGTTGAGTGAGACCCGATACTTCTGAAGTTAGAATTTACTACTGTATGTGATATTAAATGTAGACAACAAATGTTATTTATAGCATATATGGATAAATATTATACGAAAGAATACCAAAATGGTGGAAGCTTCATTTAATTTTTAAAAATGTCTGCAGGTATATCTACTACCGTACACTAATTTCAGTTAAAAAAAAAAATTGCTCCTTGACAATGAAAAGCTGCCGATGTCGTCGAGGTACATGCAAGCCTAGATTTAGTGTGGAGAAACTTCTAACATGATCAGATACAGACTATCAGCGACATATAACCTATCAAGTTAGGAGCATAAACAGAATGTACTAGATTATCGAACGTTTAACTGCAGTGTGTAAGTGTCGTGGTGATACTGCAGTAGTCTACAAGTGGATAATTATTCGATAATTCGAAAGATACTCCGTTATCTATTTCCTTGGTATTTATCAGCGTAGATTTCAGGCTGCGGTAGTGTTCCTCGACGCGTCTGCATTACTTTAGAATCCGTTAATATCGATTTATAGTGCGGTAGTATTTATGCACGGAAAATAACTTTTTTCTCCGTTGACGTACTTCGATTTTCATCATTTCTTTTACTAATAAATAAATACAAGTGAGTTTACAGTTTAGCTCTTAGCACAAAAACCAGCGCTACACGGAGGTCACATAACATTCCTAGTTCAATATCTGTAGCATGCGCAGTACACTAAACTCGCTTGATTGATAGTCCTAACAGACACTACTCCATCTGTATGATTTTGTTACTTCTTCATTTATGGAGTGTTTAACTCCTTGCCGTTTACCATTTGCTATTTACCATTTAACCATTTAACACTTTAACTGTTTAAGTGGTTATTTCTTTACATTGTTGTATACCATTTAACTGTTGTGTGTGTGTGTGTGTGTGTGTGTGTGTACGTCATTCAGAGGCAAAAATCTCACGCTGTTTTATCTAAATATCTCTGACTTTAAAGAATACCACTTGGCATCAATAAGTTGGTTCCAAATAGGCTCAAATGGCTCTGAGCACTATGGGATTTAACTTCTAAGGTCATCAGTCCCGTAGAACTTAGAACTACTTAAACCTAGCTAACCTAAGGACATCACACACATCCATGCCCGAGGCAGGATTCGAACCTGCGACCGTAGCGGTCGCGCAGTTCCAGACTGTAGCACCTAGAACCGCTCGGCCACTCCGGCCGGCTCCAAATAGGCTCATTTTCACGTTATACGATATGAAAAATTATGTGATTAGTTAGAGACAATTAAAGGAGTAGCTTACGAATAACCTTACTGTATGTAAAATTCGCGAGATTCACATTCCGTGAAGCTGCATGGATGAAAACGTATATCCATATTAATGCTGAGAAACCCAGAGATGCAAAGAAGGATTTCGAAATAAATTCCTTCAAACTTATGAATAGAAGTGTTTTCGGCAAAACTATTGAAAGTGTGCAGAAAATGAGTAATATGAAGCTAGTAACGAGTTGGAAAGGTAGATAGGGAGCTGTTGCTCTGATTGCAATACCGAATTTCATGCCCATTGTCCATTAAATTAATATTTGGTTGCAACTGAATTGAGCAGCAAAAAATATATTTCATCACTCGCATTTCGCTTTTATTTATAATCTTCCGTTTTCATTCCGAATATATGGGTACATAATGTTGTTGTTGTTGTGATCTTCAGTCCTGAGACTGGTTTGATGCAGCTCTCCATGCTACTCTATCCTGTGCAAGCTTCTTCATCTCCCAGTACCTACTGCAACCTACATCCTTCTGAATCTGCTCAGTGTATTCATCTCTTGGTCTCCCTCTACGATTTTTACCCTCCACGCTGCCCTCCAACACTAAACCGGTGATCCCTTGACGCCTCAGAACATGTCCTACCAACCGATCCCTTCTTCTAGTCAAGTTGTGCCACAAACTTCTCTTCTCCCCAATACTATTCAATACTTCCTCATTAGTTATGTGATCTACCCTTCTAATCTTCAGCATTTTTCTGTAGCACCAAATTTCGAAAGCATCTCGTCCAAACTATTTATCGTCCACGTTTCACTTCCATACATGGCTACACTCCATACAAATACTTTCAGAAACGACTTCCTGACACTTAAATCTATACTCGATGTTAA
Organism: Schistocerca serialis cubense; assembly: GCF_023864345.2. Classification (NCBI taxonomy): domain Eukaryota; kingdom Metazoa; phylum Arthropoda; class Insecta; order Orthoptera; family Acrididae; genus Schistocerca; species Schistocerca serialis. Next base: position 257,275,820 of record NC_064639.1, on the reverse strand, counting down.
CAAATTTCTCTTCTTCAGAAATGCTTTCCTTGCCGTTGCCAGTCTACATTTTATATTCTCTCTACTTCGACCATCATCAGTTATTCTGCTCCCCAAATAGCAGAACTCCTTTACTACTTTAAGTGTCTCATTTCCTAATCTAATTCCCTCAGCATCACCAGACTTAATTCGACTACATTCCATTATCCTCGTTTTGCTTTTGTTGATGTTCATCTTATATCCTCCTTTCAAGACACTGTCCATTCCGTTCAACTGCCCTCCCAAGTCCTTTGCTGTCTCTGACAGAATTACAATGTCACCGGCGAACCTTAAAGTTTTTATTTCTTCTCCATGGATTTTAATACCTACTACGAATTTTTCTTTTGTTTCCTTTACTGCGTGCTCAATATACAGCTTGAACACCAACGGGGTGAGACGACGACCCTGTCTCACTCCCTTCCCAACCACTGCTTGCCTTTCATGTCCCTCGACTCTTATAACTGCCATCTGGTTTCTGTACAAATTGTAAATAGCTTTTCGCTCCCTGTATCTTACCCCTGCCACCTTCAGAGTTTGAAAGAGAGTATTCCAGTAAACATTGTCAAACGCTTTCTCTAAGTATACAAATGCTAGGAACGTAGGTTTGCCTTTCCTTAATCTAGCTTTATAAGATAAGTCGTAGGGTCAGTATTACCTCACGTGTTCCAATATTTCTACGGAATCCAAACTATTCTTCGCCGAGGTCGGCATCTACCAGTTTTTCCATTCGTCTATAAAGAATACGCGTTAGTATTTTGCAGCTGTGACTTATTAAACTGATAGTTCGGTAATTTTCACATCTGTCAACATCTGCTTTCTTTGGGATTGGAATTATTATATTCTTCTTGAAGTTTGAGGGTATTTCGCCTGTCTCATACATCTTGCTCACCAGATGGTAGAGTTTTGTCAGGACTGGCTCTCCCAAGGCTGTCAGTAGTTCTAATGGAATGTCGTCTACTCCCGGAGCTTTGTTGCGACTCAGGTCTTTCAGTGCTCTGTCAAACACTTCACGCAGTATCATATCTCCCATTTCATCTTCATCTACATCCTCTTCCATATACATAATATTGTCCTCAAGAACATCGCCCTTGTATAGACCCTCTATATACTCCTTCCACCTTTCTGATTTCCCTTCTTTGCTTAGAACTGGGTTTCCATCTGCGCTCTTGATATTCATACAAGTGGTTCTCTTTTCTCCAAAGGTCTCTTTAATTTTCCTGTAGGCAGTATCTATCTTATCCCTAGTGAGATAAGCCTCTACATCCTTACATTTGTCCTCTAGCCATCCCTGCTTAGCCATTTTGCGCTTCCCGTCGATCTCATTTTTGAGACGTTTGTATTCCTTTTTGCCTGCTTCACTTACTGCATTTTTATATTTACTCCTTTCATCAATTAAATTCAGTATCTCTTCTGTTACCCAAGGATTTCTACTAGCCCTCGTCGTTTTACCTACTTGATCCTCTGCTGCCGTCACCACTTCAGCCCTCAAAGCTACCCATTCTTCTTCTACTGTATTTCTTTCCCCCATTCTTGTCAATTGTTCCCTTATGCTCTGTCTGAAACTCTGTACAACCTCTGGTTCTTTCAGTTTATCCATGTCCCATCTCCTTAAATTCCCACCTTTTTGCAGTTACTTCAATTTTAATCTACAGTTCATAACCAATAGGTTGCGGTCACAGTCCACATCTGCCCCTGGAAATGTCTTACAATTTAAAACCTGGTTTCTAAATCTCTGTCTTACCATTATATAATCTACCTGAAACCTTTCAGTATCTCCAGGCTTCTTCCATGTATACAATCTTCTTTTATGATTCTTGAACCAAGTGTTAACTATGATTAGGTTGTGCTCTGTGCAAAATTCTACCAGGCGGCTTCCTCTTTCGTTTCTTACCCCCAATCCATATTCACCTACTGCGTTTCCTTCTCTCCCTTTTCCTACAGACGAATTCCAGTCACCCATGACTATTAAATTTTCGTCTCCCTTCACTATCTGAATAATTTCTTTTATTTCATCATACGTTTCTTCAATTTCTTCGTCATCTGCAGAGCTAGTTGGCATATAAACTTGTACTACTGTGGTGGGCGTGGGCTTCGTATCTATCTTGTCCACAATAATGCGTTCACTATGCTGTTTGTAGTAGCTTACTCGCATTCCTATTTTCCTATTCATTATTAAACCTACTCCTGCATTACCCCTATTTGATTTTGTGTTTATAACCCTGTAGTCACCTGACCAGTAGTCTTGTTCCTCCTGCCGCCGAACTTCATTAATTCCCACTATATCTAACTTTAACCTATCCATTTCCCTTTTTAAATTTTCTAACCTGCCTGCCCGATTAAGGGATCCGACATTCCACGCTCCGATCCGTAGAACGCCAGTTTTCTTTCTCCTGATAACGACATCCTCTCGAGTAGTCCCCGCCCGGAGATCCGAATGGGATACTATTTTACCTCCGGAATGTTTTACCCAAGAGGACCATACAGAAAAGCTGCATGCCCTCGGGAAAAATTACGGCCGTAGTTTCCCCTTGCTTTCAGCCGTTCGCAGTACCAGCACAGCAAGGCCGTTTTGGTTAGTGTTACAAGGCCAGATCAGTCAATCATCCAGACTGTTGCCCCTGCAACTACTGAAAAGGCTGCTGCTCCTCTTTAGGAACCACACGTTTGTCTGGCCTCTCAACAGATACCCCTCCGTTGTGGTTGCACCTACGGTACGGCTATCTGTATCGCTGTGGCACGCAAGCCTCCCCACCAACGGCAAGGTCCATGGTTCATGGGGGTAAGGGGTACTTAATATGTCTATGCATTTAAAAACAGCATTTTCTAATAAAACTGACGTAAAGTTTACTTACGTTACCTTTGTCTCGTTTTTTCAAGATTCTACATTGTCACAAAATTCTCAGAATGTCATATAACTTAAGATATTTAGAGAGGTAATTTGCCTTGGCTTATGGCCGAAACTCTGTGCAGCTTTTTCACAAGGAGAACTTGAAACCTCCCCTTGGAAAAATTAATGAATTACTTTGCTGGTAAACCGCTTACGTTATTTTATTTTCAAACAGCTGATCAAAACTGAACGTACTCAGAAATTTCTCTCTTTACTTATTCTGATCATCACTAAACTGACACACAATATTTTTAGCTCAACGCAATCTGACTTTCAATAATCCCTACAAAAGAATGGCCCTGACTAACAATAACCTTTAACTTTCATGAATCACTTACCTCTCAAAAATCTTCGTTACTCGAACTACCGCAGTACAGCGAGCGCCAATACTGCCAGATTAATAAAAGATGCTAACTACTGAAGGTACTAACTACTGATAGGTATAGTTAGCAAATGAAAGATTTTTATAGAGAACAAACCATGTATTTACCTTAATAATGTTCAAAAGTCATCATATGTATATCAGTTCTTCATATCCAGTATTACAAATTTACTCTTTCTGATGGACATACGTCCAGATCGCCCGCTCTCAAAATTCTGTCATCTCTCTCCCCACATCCACCACTGCTGGCGGCTCATCTCCAACTGCGCAACGCTACGCGCTGTTCACATCCAACTGCCCAACACTACAATAGCAAATATTCTAAGAATGCAAGTCAGCTACAGACTGCACACAGCACAGTCAGTGATTTTCATACAGGGGGCTATGTGGCGTTACCAACATAAAAACCTGAACAGCCTACTTACAAACTTGTATCAGAAAAGCTTTACTACACGAGTGAACAAACATATCAATACACAGAAAATACAGCACAATTATGTATGAAGAAACATGGATATCGATCTTCAGTACTTTTCGAGATACCAGAGTGTACTTTCCGAGATACGTGCGTGTATTTGTACACTAATCACAAGGGAGAATGAGTCTGAAAAGAAACATACTAATTCTGTAGCTTACAAAACCATACACCAACTCTCTTGCTTTCTGAAGAGTCTCGTAATTAACATATAAAATATGGCGGCTAAAGTACGTCATGGCACAGCAGTAAGCGCTGAATACCGTGCAACAGGCTCTCTGTGTATTCCTGCCTCTATGAAACGGCATGAGTGCCGAATGCTGGGTGTGCACTCCTGTTCCTCAGTGCTCACGCCAAAGTCGCCCTTGGCCGAAGTTGTGACAAGTTGACTGGTCGTTGGGAGCCAGGCTTTTGTGAGTGAAGGCTCTGTCTCCATTAGCCAGGCCGTGGGCCATTCGTTGTTCAACTGCCTCCTTTAGAACACAAACCCATAAAAGACGGCGTCTGTCTCAACACTTTCGTTTGTTCATATTTCATTGAGGCCCCTGTAGCTACGTATTGTTCCGCAACCACCTTTAAGGCCACGGTTGACGACGAGATAGAAAGAAAGGTGCGGATCTCTTCTCGTTGCATTCCACTACTCTCATTTGGAGTCGGCACAGTATATTATTTACATCGCTATACTTTCATCAATATCGGCACTAGGGTTTTGTTATGGCCTGAGAATTTTATGGTATTTCAACTTCATTCGAAGACAGCGAGGTGCACGAAGCATTTGACCTTCCACTGTAAACACCTTGGGTGTATGTTGCTCCATCCGGGAATTACGGAGTGGATTCACAAATATATGAAAGCAGAAGACAAGTAGGGATTATTAAACAATTGATAAATGTTTCGAAACCGAAACGTTATCATGATTCAAATCGATTGTACGAAGAGGGCACAGTGCAGGGGCAACAGCGCGAACTGCCTCGTGTTAAGCATGCCACAACCGTGAATATTTAGGCAGAGAAGGTGAAAACATTCTTCTAGCGGAAGCCACTCCTCAGCGGTAAATGAGCGGCACTCTTTGATCTGTTGGCGTCCGAGAAGACAGTGTTTATATTAGGCAATTTGTAGGGTTTCTTTGAACAGAAACGTGGGGATCTCTTCTCGTTGCATTTCATTACTCTCATTTCGATTCGGCACAGTATATTATTTACATCTATATACTTTCGTCAATATCGGAGCTAGGTTTTTGTAACGGACCGAGAATTTTATGGTATTTCAACTTCATTTGAAGACAGCGAGGCGCACTAAGCATTTGACCTTGCACTGTTAACACCTTGGGTATATGTTGCTCCATCTGGGAATTACGGATTGGATTCACAAATATATGAAAGCAGAAGACAAGTAAGGAATATTTAACAATTTTTTTTAAATTTTCATTTTCATCTGAAATACTGTGGATGACAAGTTTATGAGATAGGTTTCAGCGTATGACAGAGTTTCTGACATAGCTTCGATACTTATGCACTTCAGTCAAATGATCGTACACTACATTTACCCCGACTTAGCTCTTACATCAGAATAACTTTTAAGGGCCAATCAGTTGCTAATTTAAAATCACAGTGAACATTCGATGAAGCTTTGTGCAGATGCGTTGCACAGTGTGTCTAGTACGTCCGTCGACCGTATCACGTCACACTTTTCAGTTCTGAGCACACGTGTGAAGATGTCAAGAACAACAGTGTCCCCACCAAGTGTGAAGTGCGTGCTGTAATTCGATTTCTTCATGCTGAGAGGTTCCACCTGATTTCATTCAGCCTGCGTAACGTAACTGTCATGCATGACAGCAAAGTGTGGCAACGGTGCAGGAACTTCAAAGCAGGACGTACAGACGTTCATGATGTAGATGGTTAGTGAAGGAAGCGAGTGTCAAGCGATGATGGGCAATTCAAAATAAGCGAAGAGGAATTTTCGTAACAGGCATTGTACTTCAACGCGATAATGCTCGGTCACACGCTGCAGCTGCAACACAGACGCTTCCGCAGCGTTTTCGATCGAATGTATTTGATCACATACTGCACAGCCCACACTTAGCTCCCTCTGATTTTCATCTCCCCACATGAACCGCTGGCTATGAGGAGAGCATTTTTGCACAGACAGCGGGATGCAGAAGACCAGCTTAGAGAACTGGCAGAAAGCATGGGCGTCTGCCTTCTATGATGAGGGTATTGGAAAGTTGCTACTACGCTACGCAGATGTCTGAGTCGGGGTAGCGACTATATAAGAAGTAGCTAGTAGTTGTAGCTAAATCTCTCAAATAAAAAAAAATTAATTTTCTCAGTGGTTTCCATTTCGCGACGGATGGGACCTTGAAACAAGAATAGCTCTCGTATTAGAACATCTTTCGAAAAATACACTACTGGCCATTAAAACTGCTACACCACGAAGATGACGTGCAACAGACGTGAAATTTAACCGACAGGAAGAAGACGCCGTGATATGCAAATGATTAGCTTTTCAGAGCATTCACACAAGGTTCGAGCTGGTGGCGAAACCTACAACGTGCTGACATGAGGAAAGTTTCCAACCGCCCGCATCTCGTGGTCGTGCGGTAGCGTTCTCGCTTCCCACGCCCGGGTTCCCGGGTTCGATTCCCGGCGGGGTCAGGGATTTTCTCTGCCTCGTGATGGCTGGGTGTTGTGTGATGTCCTTAGGTTAGTTCGGTTTAAGTAGTTCTAAGTTCTAGGGGACTGATGACCATAGATGTTAAGTCCCATAGTGCTCAGAGCCAAAGTTTCCAACCGATTTCTCATACACAAACAGCAGTTGCCCGGCTTTGCCTGGTGAAACGTTGTTGTGGTGCCTCGTGTAAGGAGGAGAAATGCGTACCATCACGTTTCCGACTTTGATAAAGGTCGGATTGCAGCCTATCGCGATTGCGGTTTATCGTATCACGACATTGCTGCTCGCGTTGGTCGAGATCCAATGACTGTTAGCAGAATATGGAATCGGTGAGTTCAGGAGGGCAATACGGAACACCGTGCTGGATCCCAACGGCCTCGTATCACTAGCAGTCGAGATGACAGGTATCTTATCCGCATGGCTGTAACAGATCGTGCAGCCACGTCTCGATCTCTGAGTCAACAGATGGGGACGTTTGCAAGACAACAACCATCTGCACGAACAGTTCGACGACGTTCGCAGCAGCATAAACTATCAGCTCGGAGACCGTGGCTGCGGTTACCCTTGACGCTGCATCACAGACGGAAGCGCCTGCGATGGTGTACTCAACAACGAACCTGAGTGCACGAATGTCAAAACGTAATTTTTTCGGATGAATCCAAGCTCTGTTTACAGCATCATGATGGTCGCATCCGTGTTTGGTGACATCGCGGTGAACGCACATTGGAAGCGTGTCATGGCCATACTGGCTTATTACCCGGCGTGATGGTATGAGGTTCCATTGGTTACACGTCTCGGTCACCTCTTGTTCGCATTGACGGCACGTTGAACAGTGGACGTTACTTTTCAGATATGTTACAACCCGTGGCTCTACCCTTCATTCGATCCCTGCGAAACCCTACATTTCAGCAGGATAATGCACGACCGCATGTTGCAGGTCCTGTACGGGCCTTTCTGGATACAGAAAATGTTCGACTGTTGCCCTGGCCAGCACATTCTACAGATCTCTCAGCAACTGAAAATGTCTGGTCAATGGTGGCCGAGCTACTGGCTCGACACAATACGCCACTCACTACTCTTGATGAACTGTGGTATCGTGTTGAAGCTTAATGGGCAGCTGTACCTGTACACGCCATCTAAGCTCTGTTTGACTCAATGCCCAGGCGTATCAAGGCCGTTATTACGACCGGAGTTGGTTGTTCTGGGTGCTGATTTCTCAGAATCTATGCAGCCAAATTGCGTGAAAATGTAATCACATGTCAGTTCTAGTATAATATATTTGTCCAATTAATACCCGTTTATCAACTGCATTTCTTATTGGTCGAGCAATTCTAATGGCCAATAGTGTAGATTGAGCATCTAGGTAAGGGGAAGCAGTTTCGATTATGAATATAATCGTATGAAAACTATGGACATAAAAATATCAAATGGCGAGAAGATGTAAGACAAATGCTTTACAACAAAAGGAGAACAGTTTTCTATCGCATAAGAACTTGCCCGCTCACACTGAGCATTAACGATGTCTCGCAGTCCATGCACACGGAGCTACCGCGAGAATGATTGCTGCCTGTTGGCGTAAGGAAAGTATACAAGCGGAACAGGCTCGAACGGGGAATCATTCCAGCGATGATATGGGCCGAAAATGGAGAAAGACGCTATCATAAGCGGCTTTGATTCTAGGCAGACTGTTATGGCCCGTCACCTGGAAACTAGCATCTTGGAAACGGCGAATACCATCGGTTGTTCAGGCACTTTGCACATCAGAATTTATAAAAAGTGATTGAAGGACGGTAAACAACGGATAGGCAACAACAGGTTGTATGTCCATGCCTCATCACAGAACATGGAGGTCGGAAGTTTGTCCGCTCGGCAGAGGAGGATAGGCGGTGATCTGTAGCAGGTGTGATGACAGAGTACAGTGATGATTCCGGCCCAAGTGTTTCGGAGCACACGGCTCAGCCCACAGAGTTCAGTGTGGGATTCTGCACCAGCCGACCTCTATGCGTTCCCGTCGTGACCCATCGACATCGTTAGTTACGACTGTAGTGTGCATGGGGTTACCGAGGCTGGGCCGTGGAAACGGATAGCTTTGTCGGATGAATTACGTTTCTTGTTGCAAGACATCGATGGTCGTGCCTGGAGACATCATCGAGGCGAACGGCTGCTCGAAATATTCCCCGCGCTACGGCCACAGGGGAAGGGGGGGGGGCAGTATAATGCTATGGGGGATATTCACCTGGGCTGTGATGCTATTTGTGTTAGTAACCAAATGACTAGTACAGATGCGGATTACTTGAACATTATTGCAGACGGCCTGCGTACCGTCGTGCTTGACGTCTTCCCCGATGCCAGTGGCATCTTCCGGCAGGATAACTGCCTCTCCGTGTTGAAAGGCCAGAACTGTGCTACAGTGGTTTCGAGAGCATGACAGTGAACTCATGTTGATGTCTTTGCCACCAAATTCACCTAATACGAAACCAACGGAACACAGCTGGGACGCCATCGCGTGCCAGCTCCATGCCCGCAAACCACACGCTCGTAATTCACGAGAAGTGCATGACCTGTCTGTAGACATCTGGTGCCACATACCTCCAGAAATATACCAACGATTTCTTGAATCCATGTGACGCAGAATCACTACTGTATTGCGTTTCTAAGATGGACCAGCACGCTTTTGCACAGGTGACCGTAATGTTTTGGCTCATCATTGTGTGTTACTGGTCCATGTAAGTCTCTGAGATGTAAACCTCTTTTATAGGCGCAGATCAATTAGCACTCTGGCGGTATACGTGAATAACTTTTTCTCCCACTCTATACCGTGAATACCGATACCGCAGTCCCCAGATAATGTTATACCATAAGCTGAAAGTTTGCGTAACTAATTTAAAACAGAAAATTGTAATCTGAAATGATAATTAAATGGACACCCTAGCTGCAAACAGGCGTTGATGTACTTCATTGGGGACATGTTAAAAACGTGTGCCCCGACCGGGACTCGAACCCGGGATCTCCTACTTACATTAGGCCCACTACGAATGTAGTGGTGTGGACATGTTGGGAACGTGGGTCTCATGGGGATCGTGCAAGGGATAAGTCCCTGCAGGCGCACTACCCTCTGTGCCCTCGGTGGCTCAGATGGATAGTGCGTCTGCCATGTTAGCAGGAGATCCCGGGTTCGAGTACCAGTTGGGAATGTGGGTCTCACGGGGAGCGTGCAAGGGATAAGTCCCTGCAGGCGCACTACCCTCTGTGCCATCGGTGGCTCAGATGGATAGAGCGTCTGCCATGTTAGCAGGAGATCCCGGGTTCGAGTACCAGTTGGGAATGTGGGTCTCACGGGCAGCGTGCAAGGGATAAGTCCCTGAAGGCGCACTATCCTCTGTGCCATCGGTGGCTCAGATGGATAGAGCGTCTGCCATATAAGTAGGAGATCCCGGGTTCGAGTCCCGGTCGGGGCACACATTTTCAACATGTCCCCAATGAAGTACATCAACGCCTGTTTGCAGTTAGGGTGTCCATTTAATTATCATTTCATTTCTAGCAAATCCGCATGGTCATCAACGGTAACTGTTTTTTCGGGAACAGATACTACCGTCATATATAGTTAAATTGTAATTTTCTAAATGGTATTGTATATCTTTAAATTTAAAGCATAAATATATGTAAATTGTATGTCATAAACCGAGTGAGATGGCGCAGTGGTTATCACACTGGACTCGCATTCGGGAGGACTACTGTTCAAACCCGCATCGGGGAATCAAGATTTAGGTTTTCCGTGATTTCCCTAAGTCGCTCCAGGCAAATGCCAGGATGTTTCCTTTGAAGGGCACGACCGATTTCCTTCACCATCCTTGATTCACTCCGAGCTTGTATTCCGTCTCTAATGACTCGATGTCGGCTAGACGTTAAACCCAACCTTCCTTCCTTCCTTTCTGTGTATCATGAAATCTAAACTTGTATTTGCCATGTAAGGAGTGTGATGCAAAACACATGTACTGAGGAGTGTTCCAGTAGGCATTATAGAAGTTTGAAACTAGTGGGCCAAGGACTGAGGTTTACGGCATGGTGTTCTAAACCAATAGCGTATCTGAATGGACGAATACTACTTTTCTGACTATGATTAATCACAGGCTCGAACTCGACGAATATATGAAAAACGTCAATACCATTAACTGGAAAGTCCGAGACCACTGTGAAAATACTTTTTCCTTTTTATTTTAGATATGCAACAAGTATTTATTAGTAACATTATAGATTATTGGACATAGTAACATTATTATCAGAAAATTTACAACCGCTGGTGACCCGAGGGGCAGATTTACATACTTAAGCTCGGGGGCCGCCTAGTCACGTGACGTGATAGCACCGCTCCCAACGCATAAATTCAAAACTATAGCGTCAGCGATGTTAATGTTTACGGTGTAGAGCACGAAAGTTAATGGTAGGGTGGGAACTAGGATTTTTGCCAAGTGGGACAAGCTCAAATTCGCAGTAACAGTAATTTTGATAACACATCTAATAACATTAATTTATTTTACTGTTTGACTTACGATCAAAGTCAAAACAAACAAAAAACAAAAAATAAAGCATAATTTCTCACTGTACAATTAATAAATTTAAAATTTCACTTTCTGAGCTTTTTTTACAACAAAAATGTTTATGATCTCATCACAGTTTTTGGAAGATCTGTGGAGTTTATATTAAGATTTTTTAAATCTTTATACATATGTATCCACCAGCTGCTTCGTCCTTTCAGTCCTCCACTTCCATTTCTTGAATTTGGGCACCACACAGAAAAATAAACTTTACATTAATTTTCTCCAGTGCCTTAAACCTGGTGCTCAGCTTCATTATCAGACTGTCAGTTATTTCCAAGACAGACGTCCTGAACAAAAAAATGGTTCAAATGGCTCTGAGCACTATGGGACTTAACATCGGAGGTCATCAGTCCCCTAGAACTTAGAACTACTTAAACCTAACTAACCTAAGGACATCACACACATCCATGCCCGAGGCAGGATTCGAACCTGCGACCGTAGCGGTCGCGCCGTTCCAGACTGAAGCGCCTAGAACCGCTCGGCCACACGGACGGCCATCCTGAATAAATCTTCCTGTGAATATCTGGATGCTTCGATGCTTCGTCTTCACAAAGCCCTTCGGCCATTTTTTTTTCTTTCTTCTAATTTTCTTCTGAAGATGCCATTGATATCTCACTATTTCCTGCTAACACTCTGGCCTCAGAAAGAGCTTCGCGAGTACAAAAACTAACAGAGCTCAATAGGTACTGAATATTTCGAGCAGCTTTATCCATCGTAAGGTCTTCCCTGTGCTGAAACTGATACATACGAGAAACAGCGATAGACTAATTAAAGCAATGAATTTGAGTTTTGTCGTATTCTTTAAAATAGAGTATGCCCCAGTTTTTGTTTCTGATGCTGAAAATTTATAAGTTTCAGCTTCTTACAGAGTCTTCATAACTTTATCAAAATGCTTGTTAACAGCTTCCATCCCCTCTCCTCTTGCAGACCATGTCCTCGTGTTCTGATATTTTAATGTTCTGGATAAATATTTTTGTAAGATTTCCCATCTTGAAGTTGAAGGCTTAAAGAATAGAAATAAACAATGAATAATTCTAAAAAGTCTGATCTTCAGCAGATGTATCGGCTGCAAGAGCTCCTACTAAATTTAAAGAGGGAGCAAAACGTGGTAAAAAATAGGCCACTTCATTCTTCTCAAGTACTCTTAACTGGACCCCTTTGTACTTTCCAGTCATATTTGCCCAATTGTCATAACGCTGTCCTCTGCAGTGTCTTCTGTTCAACCGATATTGTTCTATTTCTTGAACTATCTTTTGACTAAGGTCTTCTCTTGTTTTGTCTCTAATTGTAAAAAATCAACAGAACTTTCCACAACTTCTGAGCCGTTTAACTTGACATAGAGAGCTACTTAAGTCAACTGCTCATTCTGACTGACATCTTCAGTGAAGTCAAAATCAATTAACCGAGCGAGGTGGCGCAGTGGTTAGCACACTGGACTCGCATTCGAAACCGAGCGAGGTGGCGCAGTGGTTAGACACTGGACACGCCTTCGGGAGGACGACGGTTCAATCCCGCGCCCGGCCATCTTGATTTAGGTTTTCCGTGATTTCCCTAAATCGCTCCAGGCAAATGCCGGGATGGTTCCTTTGAAAGGGCACGGCCGACTTCCTTCCCCGTCCTTCCCTAATCCGATGAGACCGATGACCTCGCTGTCTGGTCTTCTTCCCCAAAGAACCCAACCCCTCGCATTCGGAAAGACGACGGTTCAAAGCTGCGTCCGGCCATCCTGACTTAAGCTTTCTGTCATTTCTCAAACTCGCTTCATAGAAATGCCAGGATGACTCCATTGAAAGGACACGGCCGACTTCATTCCCCATACTTCCCGAATCCGATGGGACCAGTGACCTCGCTGTTTGCTCCCCTCATTCAAATCAACCAACCGATCAACCAAAATAAATGAAACGTACTTAGCATCTGAAATACCTTTACTTGTTTCTTGTCTTACTTCGTTGGCAATTACAGCAAGAAACTCATCTTGTATATTTTCGGAAAAATAGCTAATCTACCCTTCCTCGTGGCTTTCAGTATGCTGACAAAGGAGGGCACTGTAGTGTTATATGAGATTTATGCTATTTTGAAATTTGCCGCTCTCCATATCACCAAAAATCACGAAATTCTTATGTTCCTATAAACGGACTGTCTTGCCTTGCTAGAAAAATAACAGCATCAATGATACGAGTCAACACTGCTCTTCAATGAGATTTCTCTATTTATTGTCTTCTAACTCTTTGTCTAAGTCCTCCTTTCCGAGAGAAGACTAATAGTTTTCCACAAACAAAAAGGAAGCTTATGGTTTGGTGAAATTTCATGCTCAGCCAATTTTTTGCTAAGCTTTTTCCAGTTAAACAGAGATAAGAATGATTTTGACTCGAAATTTGAACTTACTTGGTAAAATAATCAGCAGCGGTTACAGTATAAAACATTATTGCTCTCATGATAGCCTAGCCATTATCTGTTAACTTGCGTCCCATTTTTAACCCCTTTCGAAACTAATCCTTGTTTAAACTGCGACGTTCTCTGTAGCTTTCACTGATGTCAGGACAATATTCGTTTTCTGCTCTCATTTTTATAACAGAACATCTTTCGATGTCAGAAAACCTCTTCGGCCATGTCCCTGAGCACTAAAATCAAATTACAGCTTACAAGTTTCACCCTTTTGATGAAGACCAGCTGATGTTCCAGGAATTGGTGATTCATACGTCACTGCTGTATGTACTTCCTTCTCACTTCTTTCGTCTTAGTCGTTAACTTCAATTTCACCTGAAACCAAAAAATTTAAAATTCATACTGAATTTTGAGATTTAGTGTCCTGGAGTAATCTGTTTCCGTCATTTTCTATTGTGGATTATTACAGTAACGGTAAGGGGTTGATCCCTGTTAAAAATGCCGCATAAAAACTCATACGGAAAGAAAACTATGTGTACATAGTCCCTTACTGTCTTGTAATTTACGTATACAAACTCCTCGATAATGTAAAAAAACTATGTTATTGTATAAGATAGAACAACAAAAATCTACCGTTATTTGCTTCAATCTTTGATGCATATTTTCATTAGTAAATTTCTATTTATATTTATACTCTATTTCATCTTCTATTTCGTATCTATTCTTCATTTTTAGAACATTCAGAAGTCAAATCCATTTTTATATGCTTCGTATTTAGATATGAATGGATACGTTTATGTATGTACATCTTAAAACAGAAACTATTTAATACCTTATGTTCTTCAAATCTTTCACATACGCAAAGATAATGCAGAGTCGCGACTTGGATGTGAACAACCAAAATAGAAATTAAACCAAAGCACATGGTCTCATGGTTTGTATACATTTTGTCTTTCTCTTTCTTGTGCATAGCATCCATTTCGATCGCTTGAATTCGTTAAAAAAAAGTATCACGCAATAAAATCAGAATAAAAATAATTATAAATGTGATTTTAAAAACACGTAAAATGCCGCAGCCGCAGTGGTCCACAACCCCACGACGACTACCGCAGTCCACTTCACCCCTCCGCCGCCCACACCGAACCCAGGGTTATTGTGCGGTTCGGCCCCCGGTGGACCCTCCAGGGAACGTCTCACACCAGACGAGCGTAACCCCTATGTTTGCGTGGTAGAGTAATGGTGCTGTACGCGTACGTGGCGAACTTGTTTGCGCAGCAATCGCCGACATAGTGTAACTGAGGCGGAATAAGGGGAACCAGCCCGCTTTCGCCGAGGCAGATGGAAAACTGCCTAAAAACCATCCACTGACTGGCCGGTTCACCGGACCTCGACACAAATCCGCCGGGCGGATTTGTGCCGGGGACCAAGCGCTCCTTCCCGCCCGGAATACGCAAGGGGTAGTTAACCTTTTTACCTAGCGCCCAATTTGTTATCTCTGTTAGTAGTAAAATTTTCTAACCGCCCACCGGTTCCACAGTAAAGGTAATTTATTTACTCGAGAAGTAACTCTACTTTATAAAAGGTAAAAAGATACAGCAATTTAAAGGATATTATAATAATTACTTACAAACACTTTATTTCAAAATTTTGTGAAATCCTAATCAAAATGTTTTTAAAATCTCTACCGTCTACCGCCAACTACGAAAGCTGGAACGCTCACTAATGGACGGTTGGGACCAGGTTGACTACCACTAGATTAGGCTCTGGTCACGTTGCAGCTTAGTCACTAGCAAGTTCAATCACAGTTAAACAACGACTATACACAATTACCATCAAAATTAGCATTGTAATGCAGTACACGTTATTCTTCTACTGCCTGAAAATAGTATCTCAGTCTTGAAAAATAATAATAATGGCATGCATGAGCCGTTATTAGTATCTAAACAGATATGGCCAATTGAAGAAAGAAGCGCACGAGATGTACGTGCATGTCCTTGGCTCAGACTGGTATTCAGAATCACATTCCATTGCACCAGAAGGTATTATTTGAAATTTTGAACTGCGCTGACCTATTACGTGGTACTTACGTAGTTGGCATTGTTTATCTTGGTTAGTGTAGTGTATACTCAGAAATGTTTGACTGCGACAGTACAACTGACATGTATTTGTGCTATGACGAATAAGTGAATGGATGTGAGCCTTATTTCTCCTTGTTTGCTGCATTCCACCTGATGAAAAATTACGCATTTCTTAATCGCTTTGCCATTATATGTGTTAAATGATTATTGTTTTGTTTCAAATTACATAGGAATGGCTACACTAGATTTACGTGCATAACAGTGTAAAATGAGTTTTTTGGAGGCATTATTGTGTGCGTTTTTACTGAACCTTTGAGTTTGAAAGACAACGTAACAATTATTGGTAGCCTATGGCACTAGAAGTCCTTGTTAGACGTAATTAGCGACAGTTAGAGATAGTAGTTAGGTATTTAGAGGAAACCGCAGTAAATACGTGTCACTTCATTTTAGATTCCTGTAATTTAGTCACACAATTAGTGGCGAAAGCTATTTGTATTTCGAACAGAGTGGTGTTGCATATCTTCAATACTGTCTTTTCCTTTTTGTCACGCAAGCTGCAACCAGTAACAAAATTTGATATTATCTCTGTGTCTGCGTCGTTAGCCATCTTTCTCTTACACCAACATAAGAGCTGTTCTACGGCAATGGCATCATTCTAGATATGTTATCACTTTCTCTGGAGCAGTGAGAGTTTCCTATACAAGATTGCAACACAAAACCCGTCATTAGAACGCTTTTGAGGTGCAGGAAGACCGATGACATATTCACATATTTTATTTCGAAAGATGGAGGATATTTCAAAAACATAGCCTAATGTTATGCCTTTCGACTAAATAAAGATTTATCAGCAAGAAATAAACAACACCTTACATGAAGTCTCCTCGTTCTATCTACAATACTCACGGTTAGGACTCGAAAGTAAGACGATTTCACTCGTCATTGCTACTGTTCGCTAGGTTTATTCGTCATAGTGAAGACTACACACATTAGTCAAGAGCTAACAAACAGTTTCCAGTTACATTTTGATGTCTGGGAAATCCTGCACTCAGCACCTGTAACCATTATTTGAACAACACATATATTTTCACAGTATACCTATTCATTCGTGCTGCTAAGCCACGCAAATACCTCTGTGTGAACACAGTAACCAGAGGGGAGGGTAACAGAGTAATGACCTGGCGGGAAGCTTGCCCTGTGGAGAGGCAGTCGCGCGGTTCAGAGCGAGGACATCTGTCAGGATTTCTGCTGCTGCCTGCTGGCCCGGCTTATCTGTATAATTTTGATTAATGCAGGAGACACGTGGCCAGGGTCTCAAGCGCGCCCATTTGTAACGCACGTCCGTGTGGACAAGGGATCTAGCCCGTCAGCACGCGGAATGATCATCTTCAGAGACACTAGAGAGCGCTGACAAAATACTGCCGGAAGATCTACTGCCAACAAAAATTGTTCAGACATCATTAGTCAAAAAAGGTAACGCACTGAGCACAGACGATAAAGTCATTCCCCAGCCCTGTATTACAAACTTATACACACTAAGACAAAAGAAGACGCACCACGAAGGAATTATCCGAATGGGACGGAAATCGGCGGTGCAGCCTACAGACAAATAAATGACTACAACTTCAGAAAAATTGGATAATTTATTTGAGAGAAAGAGTTTAAAAAAATGAGCAAGTCGATAACACGTAGGTACACTTCTAGCATTTACGCAGGCATTGACTGATATAGTTGTTGGATGTCCTCCTTAGGGGTATCGTGTTCAATTATCACTAATTGGCGCGTTAGATCGTCAAAATCCCGATGTGCTTGGAAGTCCCTACCCATAATGATCTAAACTGTAGGACAGACACTCTGGGATGATAATGGCATTGAAACAGAGGATGACACGCGTAAAGCTAAAATACTAAACACCTTTTTCCAAAGCTGTTTCACAGAGGAAGACAGCACTGCAGCTCCTTCTCTAAATCCTCGCACAAACGAAAAAATGGCTGACATCGAAATAGGTGTCCAAGGAATAGAAAAGCAACTGAAATCACTCAACAGGGGAAAGTCCACTGGACCTGACGGGATACCAATTTGGTTCTATACAGAGTACGCGAAAGAACTTGACCCCCGTCTAACAGCCGTGTACCGCAAGTCTCTAGAGGAACGGAAGGTTCCAAATGATGGGAAAAGAGCACAGGTAGTTCCAGTTTTCAAGAAGGGTCGTCGACCAGATGCGCAAAACTGTAGGCCTATGTCTCAGACATCAATCTGTTGTAGAATTTTAGAACATGTTTGTTGCTCGTGTATCATGTCATTTCTGGAAACCCAGAATCTACACTGTAGGAATCAGCATGGATTCCGGAAGCAGCGATCGTGTGAGACCCAACTCGCTTTATTTGTTCATGAGACCCAGAAAATATTAGATACAGGCTCCCAGGTAAAAGCCATTTTCCTTGACTTCCGGAAGGCGTTAGATACAGTTCCGCACTGTCGCCTGATAAAGTAAGAGCCTACGGAATATCAGACCAGCTGTGTGGCTGGATTGAAGAGTTTTTAGCAAACAGAACACAGCAGGTTGTTCTCAATAGAGAGACGTCTACAGACGTTAAAGTAACTTCTGGCGTGCCACAGGGGAGTGTTATGGGACCATTGCTTCTCACAATATATATAAATGACCTAGTAGATAGAGTCGGAAGTTCCAAGCGGCTTTTCGCGGATGATGCTGTAGTATACAGAGAAGTTGCAGAATTAGAAAATTGCAGCTAAATGCAGGAAGATCTGCAGCGGATAGGCATTTGGTGCAGGGAATGGCAACTGACCCTTAACATAGACAAATGTAATCTATTGCGAATACATAGAAAGAAGGATCCTTTATTGTATGATTATATGATAGCGGAACAAACACTGGTAGCAGTTACTTCTGTAAAATATCTGGGAGTATGCGTACGGAACGATTTGAAGTGGAATGATCATATAAAATTAATTGTTGGTGAGGTGGGTGCCAGTTTGAGATTCATTGGGAGAGTCCTTAGAAAATGTAGTCCATCAACAAAGGATGTGGCTTACAAAACACTCGTTCGACGTATACTTGAGTATTGCTCATGAGTGTGGGATCCGTACCAACCAGGTCGGGTTGTCAGAGGAGATAGAGAAGATTCAAAGAAGAGCGGCGCGTTTCGTCACAGGGTTATTTGGTAAGCGTGATAGCGTTACGGAGAATTTTAGCAAACTCAAGTGGCAGACTCTGCAAGAGAGGCTCTCTGCAAAGCGGTGTAGCTTGCTGTCCAAGTTTCGAGAGGGTGCGTTTCTGGATTAGATATCGAATATATTACTTCCCCCTACTTATACCTCCCGTGGAGATCACGAATGTAAAATTAGAGAGATTCGAGCGCGCACGGAGTCTTACCGGCAGTCGTTCTTCCCGCGAACCATACGCGACTGGAACAGGAAAGGGAGGTAATGACAGTGGCACGTAAAGTACCCTCCGCCACACACCTTTGGGTGGATTGCGGAGTATAAATGTAGATGCAGATGTAGATGAAACTATCTCAATTGGGAACAGATCTGGTGACGTCGCTGGCCAAAGTAGGATTTGACAAGCACGAAGACAAGTAGCAGAACCCCCACCGTGTACGGGCCGACATTATCTTGCTGAAATGTAACCCCACGATGCTTGCCTGAAGGGCAACGAAACGGCGCATAGAATAGCGTCGACGTACCGCTGTGCTGTGAGAGTGCCGCGGTTGACATGACATCCTACCGCTGACTGGGGCCTTTCCAGACACATCTTGGTTGGTCATCGGGGCTCAGTTCGAGGTGGGACTCTTCACTGAAGACAATTTTACTCCAGTCAAGGAGATTACACCCCAAAGACGCGTCTGGAGACGCCTGGACAGGGATGGGATACCAGCATGACTTTCGCCTGCCATACGGCCTGATAACCAGGAGTGGTGGTCTGGGTTGCCATTTCGTTTCATAGCAGGACTTCTTTCGTTGACATCCGCGGCACTCTTACAATGCAGCGGTACGTCGACGAGATTCTACGACCCACTTTGTTGTCCTTAATGGCAAGCCATCCAGGACTTACATTTCAGCAAGGTAATACCCTCTCACGCATGGCGAGAGTTTCTGCTGTTTGTCTTCGTGCTTGCCAAAATCTGCCATGAGCAACGTCGCTGGATCTCTACCCAGCTCACAACGTTTGAAGCATTATGAGCAGGGCTCTCCAACCATTTCGAGCTTTTGGCGGTCTAAAGCGCCAATTGGGTAGAATTTGGCACGATATCCCTCAGTAGGACATGCAAAAACTCTATCGATCTATGCAAAGCCGAATAACTGCTTGCATAAGGGCCAAAGGTGAACCAACTTTTAATTTACTGACTCAATTTGTGAAACTTGAAAAGTATGTGCTAAGGCCTGGTCAGGGTGGATCCAGAAAATAAAGTCGGTAGTTGCCAACCGCAAGGTGGAATGAGTATAATATCTTTGAGTAGGAGGGTCTTTGATGGTTAAGAGAGCCCGGCGCGAGCAGTAAAAAACTCGTGAGTCGCAGCTAGGTGCCCGGAGGAAGCAGACGTGTGGTGACAGCTTTAAGGTAGGACTCGCGCTCGCAGAGCAGTTACACTGAGCGAACTTAAGCACTTAAATGGGAGAAGATATATAATGATTTCAAAATGGGTTTTGTTAGATAATGTTCAGATTTAGGAACTGTATGTCCAAGGTTTGATGCAGTAAGCGTTTTGTAAAATTTTTTGTAAGAGTGATTCGTGCTACAAAAATGTTGGAAATGGTAGGTTTTGTGTATGATTTAAAATTTTAACAATATATATATAACATCAGATTATGGCAACTATCGCATCTTTAAGAGCAAGACGGATAAACGAATCGGAAGAGGAGCCCCCCATCTCGGGATGGCGTTTATCATACACAAGAGCGTGCTCAGCTCCATCAAGAAAGTTACTCCCGTAAATAATAGGATAATGACGATGCGCTTACAATGTGCCAACAAAACATACACAATGGTTAATGTTCATGCTCCCACAAATGGAGACAACAAGAAAAACCCCATAGAAACAGAAAAGTTCTGGGAAAATTTGGAGAATATAATGGCCAAGATTCCAAAAGATGATACAAAAGTTCTACTCGGCGATTTTAATGCCCAAATTGGTAGAGAGAAAATCCACCAAAAAACCGTAGGCAAATATCCTGCACATAAATTTACCAATAAAAATGGTACAAGGCTCGTCGAACTATGTAAGCAGAATAACCTGAAGATAATGTCAACATCTCTAAGAAAATGTCCAAGAAAACAAAAGACATGGAGATATCCTATACAACAAATTGGCGAGTTTCAAATAGATCATGTGGCGATTTCATACCCAGTACAAAAAGAAATTTACGACGTCCAAGTACGCAGAGGAGCAAACATTGATTCAGACCATTACCTAACTAGAATTAAAATCAAGTTTACAGCACGAAGAAGTCATCAGAAGAAAACAGAAATACAGAAATATGACACCAAGAAGATTAAAGAATCTAAAGTAAAAGAAGAATGGGAGAAGGAAAAGGCAAACACATGGGAAGAATTTCATTCTAAAATCACACGAATAGCTAAGGAAACTATTCCCTTGAAAAAGATATTCAAACACCCTTGGTGGGATTCAGACTGTGAAAATGCATTGGAAAGGAGAAAAAAGGCATTTCAAGAATATAACAGTAAAAAATCACAAGAAAGTATACATTTATTTAACGAGGTTAGAAAACAGGTTTCAAAATCTATTAGGCAAGCAAAAAGGAAGTACACAAAGGCACAACTGGATGCCATAGAAGAAAATTTCCAAAACTATAATACAAGAGACTTCTACAGAACTTTCGCAGATAAAATACGAGGATATATCCCTCAAAATTTATGTTTCAGAAAACCAGATGGTTAATTAGCCCTAACAAACCAGGAAAACTGTCAAGTATTGGCTCAATATTTTTCTAACCTACTAAATTGCCCAGAACCTAGTTTAAGGTTTCCCAAAGAAATCAGTGCCAACGCTCAACCGGATTCATTACCACCAACACAGGAAGAAATCAAATGTCACATTAAAAACTTAAAAAATAATAGAACATCCGGCGAAGATGGCATTGTTGCAGAGCTATTAAAAAACCTAGGACCAAAGACGTTGCAAGAGCTCACAAAAATAATAACAAAAATATGGGAAACAGAAAAATTACCAGAGGATTGGAAATGTGCCCTTATTCACCCGTTACATAAAAAAGGAGACAAAACAAATGTCAATAACTACAGGGGAATCTCACTTTTACAAGTCACCTACAAAATTCTCTCAACATGCCTGCTGAAAAGAACACAAAAGCAGCTGGAACGCCAAATTGGTGATTATCAAGCAGGCTTCCGCCCCGGTCGCTCATGCATAGAACAAATATTTAATTTAAAGACAATATTAAAACACAAAGCAATTAGAAATGCCCCCATAATTTGTACATTTGTAGATTTTAAGAAAGCCTATGACTCAATTGACCGGCAATCTTTGTTTAACATTTTAGAGGAACTTGGACTTGACTCCAAAACACTAAGGCTTATCAAAGAATCACTGACAGACACTGTATCTAAAGTTAAATTCAGGGGAGAATTCTCTGAACCTTTTCTCATAAAAACTGGAGTACGTCAAGGTGACGGGCTATCTCCACTTCTGTTTAATATAGTCCTGGATAAAGTCATTAAGGAATGGGAAAAAGAATTAAAAAATCAATCCTACTGGAAACCAATCCATCTTGGTAGAACCAAAGACAACGTGGAGATATCTTGTTTAGCATTCGCGGACGACTTGGCCATACTTGCAGATGATGAAGAAATCGCCACCAAACAAATAGAGATCCTTAAGGAATGCGCGGATAAAGTATGTTTACAAATTTCGTTTCAAAAGACAGAATTTTTCTGTACGAAATTCCATATACACAGTTTGAACACGAAACATGGAAAAATAAATAGAGTAAAACATTTTAAATACCTAGGTGAAATTTTGGAGCCAACTGGAGGAGAGAAAGTTGCACAGAAGATCAGACAACAGAAAATGAAGAGAGCATATGGTATGACACATGAAATATACAATAAAAAATGCATCTCCTCGAACACAAAAATCAGACACTACTGCGCAGTAATTAAGCCAGCAGCACTATATGCTAGTGAAACGCTCACACTCCACACAAAATGTGATTTAGAAAAAATACTAAAAGAAGAACGCAAAATTATGAGAAAGATTTTAGGTCCAAAATTAACAGAAGGAGGATACCGGATACAATCAAGAAGAACCACAGAAACTATATCAAACCTGGCAGCAGACATAAGAAAGCGAAGATTAAAATTTTATGGACATGTCACTAGACTTCCCCCCACACGACTCACCAACAGAATTCTCACTTACATAGAAAAAGTCAAATCAACAACACCATGGATTAGCCAAGTAAAATTAGATTTACAAAAAGCAAATATTGAACTTAAAGATGTCAAAGGTAGAAAAACTTTTAGAAATAAGGTGGAAAAGTGGATTGTATTGTCGGAGAAGGAAGCACTAAAGAGACCAGGAACAAAATGGACAGAAGAAAGAAAAAGAAAACATGGAGAACGAATGAAAGAAGTATGGAAGAAACGACGTCAGAAAGCTTTGCGTGATCCTTCTGGGTCCATTCGCGATAAGTAAGTATATATATATATATATATATATATATATATATATATATATATTGTGTTTAAATCTAACAGCCTGAATCATAATTCACATCCTTTGCTTGTAATGAATATGAAAATGAGTAGTAAAGTAAGAGTTACCAATCAATAAAACAACGTAAATAAAATGAGGCCTCTATGCAATATATATATGCAGTTCATAGTTTGAAATCGATTTTGGTATAACTAAAGTTATCAGAGCAACGTTTTTCAAATAACAAATTTTATGCCATTGCACAACTGGTATTATTCAAGGCAAGATATAATTTCATTAAGTAAACATCAGGGCCAAAAGTTAATTTTTCAGTACCATTTTAATGTTATTGTACAAACAGCATTATTCCTTTAAACTTGATTGCTGAGTCAAATACATGTTTGATCGCTGGAAAAATGGAGGAGTGCACGAAACAAGTTCGCAGACGCAGTCAGATGCAGGTTTGTTGAATAATTAATTTGCAACAATCGTATCATTGATAATTAAAACGGAAACAATTTTGGTTAGATACTTTCAAGCTCTCTCTCTCATCCAATATTTCTGAAATTGTAATCATTTTTTTGGCTGTATATGTACATTACACCTACCGATTTCCGTCCCATTCGGTTTATCCCTTCGTGGTGCGGTTTTTTTCCTTAGAGTATATACATCGGTCGAAAAGAACACCAACATAGACATAGAGATTACTGCACATTTTTGGGTAAAATACTAAGTCTAAAGATCACGAAAGATAAGCTAGACGAAGCGAACCATGGTGGTACGGACAACAAGAGAGCAGAGTTTTTGAACTGTGGTGTAACAGAAGAAGGATACTGAATATTATTTGGATAGGTCGGATGATGAATAAAGAGGAGTTGAATCGAATCCGGCAGGCAGAACTTCATATTACAACTTAACTGAAAGAGCAAATACGATGGTAGCACATACCTTGAGGAAAAAGGAATGATCTGGTAGTGGAGAGAAGTACGGTTGGCAGAAAGTGTAGACTGAGATCGAGATTTGATTTCAGTAACAGTGTCTCAATAACCTTGCTCGCTGAGTGTACCGTATTCAAAGATTTGGAGGTCAGTATGCCTATCCAGCCAACGGCCTTGCCCCAGTGGTAACCTGCAGTCATGGACTGTGCGGCTGGTCCCGGCGGAGGTTCGAGTCCTCCCTCGGGCATGAGTGTGTGTGTTTGTCCTTAGGATAATTTAGGTTAAGTAGTGTGTGAGCTTAGGGACTGATGACCTTAGCAGTTAAGTCCCATAAGATTTCACACACATTTGAACTTTTTTTTTTTTCAGTAGTAACGCCGGTTCCCGCCAGATGACCGAAGTTAAGCGCTGTCGGGCTGGTGAGCACTTGGGGCCGGCCGCGGTGGTCTAGCGGTTCTAGGCGCGCAGTCCGGAACCGCGCGACTGCTACGGTCGCAGGTTCGAATCCTGCCTCGGGCATGGATGTGTGTTATGTCATTAGGTTAGTTAGGTTTAAGTAGTTCTACGTTCTAGGGGACTGATGACCACAGATGTTAAGTCCCATAGTGCTCAGAGCCATTTGAACCATTTGAACCAGCACTTGGGTGGGTGACCATCCGGTCTGCCGAGCGCTGTTGGCACGCGGAGTGCACTCAGCCCTTAGGAGCTATCTGATTGAGAAGTGGCGGCTGCAGTCTCGGAAACTGACATACGGCCGGGAGAGTGGTGTGCTGAACACATGCCCCTCCATATCTTCAGCCAGTGACGCTTGTGGTCTGAGGATGACACGGCGGCCGGTAGGTACCTTTGGGCCTTCATGGCCTGTTTGGGAGGAGTTATGCCTATCCAACATCATAGCCCCACGCGACCAAATCGAACATGGTCGACAGTGTTGCTTTCTGCACTGTGTGTTCCCATCCCTCACCACATAAAGGAATGTCCAGCATTGTCGGACATGGTCGTTTTTGTGGTCCAGGTGTTGTGGTGTGGGGAGGTGCAGTATTTCGTGGACGTACTAACCTCCAAATATTTGAACACGGTACGCTCACCTGTTAGCGTTATTGTGCCACTGTGCTCCTTCCCTATGTGCATATAGTCGGGGGTGCATTTGGTCCTCACTTCATTTTTATGGATGACAATGCGCGACCGCATCTGCGCTGATGACGGAGGTCCTGGATCGACAGGATATTCGGCGAATGGACTGGCCTGCTCTTTCCCCCGACTTAAGTCCCATCGATCACGTGTGGGATGCGTTAGGGAGACGTTCTGCAGCACTTCCACACGCACTACCGACCATCCAACAGTTGTCAACCGCGCTGTTGTAGGAATGGAACGCCCTAACACAAGAACTGCTAATCAGTTTTGTGGCCAACGTGAGATCACGTTGAAGAGCTTGCGATGCCGTCCGTGGTGATCGCACGCCCTATCAAGAACCATGTCCCGCTTTTTGCAGTGTCCAGAGGACCATCATACATCGAGGTGACTTCAGTGTAACAATTGTCTTATATTCAAAGACTATACTATAGCAGTTGCGTCTATGTACGGTCCAAATTTCATCGAACGGTGTTGCTTGGGAGTGACACATCACGCGGCAGTTTTGTACAACAGTGAAACAATGACAACAAATATCAAACGACATGAGAGACAAACAGGAAAAATCGCAACGGATCAACATATCTCGACAAAATCGTAACAATAGGTGCTCGAGAAACTCAAATGGGAATCTTTGGAAGTAATAAGACATTACTTTCGAGATATTTATACATTTCTGAATAAGTTCAAACACATTATGACTCAGTAGGGGAAATAACACATTATTTCGATGTTCAGATGTCTGATATACTGTTTGAAAATGGCATTGTCATCATGAAGAATGATGCAGCATTTTTAATTGTTTTTTCATGATTTCAACAATTACTGGTAGTATGCAGGTTGCCTAGCCATTTAGGGGTATCACGAATTTTTATTGTTATTTCCACATTTTTTACTACTTAAATTTTCGTTTGCGACTTTCGAGTAGAAGTCATTGCCGGCCTACATACTGAGTAGTAGCATCACCTGAGCAGAGGATATTTGCTGGCCAGAAAGACTCTAAGCGCTTCTTTTTGAACAGCGAATAATGAGCGTGCGAGAGAAATCATGTGTTGGTTGCAGGGGGAGCCAGATCTTCATTCTTCTGGTACCGGCTCCAGCTAGCCTCTCCTCGGTCTCATGATTGTCATTGAAGAGGGTTATAAGCAAAAATAAGAGGACGACAGTAGCATTGCAGAAATGTTGCACTGTCCACCACAAAACAACACGCAGGGAGCTCCATAAACTTGGAACTGCAAGGTGAGATGGCATTCCAAAACCACACATCACTGATGCAAATGCCCGTGTCGGTGGTGATTTCGGCAGCCATATCGTGATATTCCGTGTGCCCCAAGGTTGCTATGCAGAGTTGCCATTTTTTGTGTCCATTTTGGCTGATCAGGTCCATCCCATGGTACAACGTCTGTTCCCCAAATGTGGTGCTGTGTTCCAAGACGACAAGCCCATGTTCACGTAGCTCATATCAAAAATGGTTCAAATGGCTCTGAGCACTATGGGACTTAACTTCTGAGGTCATCAGTCTCCTAGAACTTAGAACTACTTAAACCTAACTGACCTAAGGACATCACACACATCCATGCCTGAGGCAGGATTCGAACCTGCGTAGCGGTCGCGCGGTTCCAGACTGTAGCGCCTAGAACCACTCGGCCACTTCGGCTGGCGAACTCACATCATTCAGGTCTGTAGCGAGGAGAAATTTTCGCATCTCCCCTGGCCACCACACGCACCAGATCTCAATATTATTGACCCTTTGGATCTGCTTCGGAGAGAAGCGTGCTTGGTCGCTATCCACCTGCAACATTGTTAACTGAAATTGCCATTATTTTGAAGAAAGAATGGTATAAAATTCCCTTAACACCATAGAGGACCTGAATTTATCCATTCCGAGACTGGAAACTGTTTTAGATGCGAACGGGTTTATCATGCCCTGTTAGGCATGTTAATGGGTTGCATTTTTCGTCTTGCCTCATTGTTGTCCACCCCTGCATGTTTAGTGTAACCAAAGGCAAAAGCGATAGATACCTTCAGGCGTTTCGTGAACCACTTCCGCTGGTTTTAATTCATTTTGGAAAACCCAAACAGTTAATGACTTCTTGGGAACACTTGTTCTCCATTTCTTCTGTCGAATTCGTCACGTATTTCCCCACAGGAATTGACACGAACCTGTATTTCAACTTCGCTTAGATTGTGCGAAATCCATCGGTAGCAGATCTTTTTCACACATGAATCTGCACGCAAAATCGAATGTACTGTAGTTTCAATTTGCCTAAAAATAGGGCTCTGTCTCACGGTAAACCACACACTTGTTCTCTTCGACGATAATTCGAAGATTATCGCTGATTTCTGGAACAGCAACATTGTTTGGTCGACCACAAAATTAGTCTCTAACGGAATCAAGCTCAAAAGAAAATTCTGCAAACCAAATGTAAGCAGTCTTTTCAGAAGGTGCACAAAAGCAAATTTTAAAAAAAAGTCTATTCTGAAGGTAATTAACTACCAAAAGTTGAACGAAGTGAGTCGAAGGCCGCGCGGGGTAGCCGCGCGGTACGAGGCGCCTTTTAATGGTTCGCGCGGCTTCCCACGACGGACGTTCGAGTCCTCCCTCTGGCATGGATGTTTGTGTTGTCCTTAGCGTAAGTTAGTTTAAGTTAGATTAAGTAGTACGTAAGCTTAGGGACTGATGAAAAGGTGTGAAATCTTATGGGACTTAACTGCTAAGGTCATCAGTCCCTAAGCTTACACATTACTTAACCTAAATTAACCTAAGGACAAACACACACACACACCCATGCCCGAGGGAGGACTCGAACCTCCGACGGCACCAACCGCAGGGACTGATGACCTCAGCAGTTTGGTCACATAAGACCTTACCACAAATTTCCAATTTTTTTTTCTCTCTCGAGCATGGGTGCCTGTGTTGTCCCTAGCGTAAGTTAGTTTAAGTTAGATTAAGTAGTGTGTAAGCCTAAGGACCGACGACCTCAGCAGTTTGGTCCCATAGGAGCTTACCACGAATTTCCAAATTTTTCACACAGCACGTCACTGGTGTTGTCGAGTTGCGCTTGAGACATAATTATTTAAAGTTACTCCAGGAATGGCTAAGAAAATGCACTGTCGTAGGCAGTGGTGTTGTTGTTCCGTGTGACGTCACCACTGATTGTCGTCGTGTCAGCGTGACAGCTGCATACTCTCCGCCTCCCCCTCCCCTACGAGTGCTGGCGGAAGTGGATGGCAGACGCCTGCCATAAAGCGCAGGGTGAATCTGACGCGTTTTTACAGCCGCCTGTATTCCGCTTCCCCAGGTTCGGCGTCGCTTTATAGAATTTATGGATCAACACTGCATGCGGCCGGACAGTTAAACGACGCCGTCTGCCGAGATAAACCCGAAAATAAAATAACGACCCGGGAGAGCACAGCCACAGGGGCAACTCCGGCACTGGTATCTGGCGCGTTTCCTTTTACTGGCGCCAAACAAAGTTACGAGCGCGATGACGGGCTGCCGACTGCCCAGTCACAGGAGCAAAACAAAACAAACGCCAGGGGGATTATGCCCAGCTCTCGCGGTACTCGTGTGCTTATGCAGGACGGAGCTTACCAAACGCCCCACATAGTATTCAAATGTTTTCGAATGATACGAGGGTCACCTTTTAAGTATATAGACGAGCTCTACAGAAATGACCTTACTACACTACTGGCCATTTAAATTGCAACACCAAGAAGAAATGCAGATGATAAACGGGTATTCATTGGACAAATATATTATACTAGAACTGACATGTGATTACATTTTCATGCAATTTGGGTGCATAGATCCTGAGAAATCACTACCCAGAACAACCACCTCTGGTCGTAATAACGGCCTTGATTCGCCTGGGCATTGAGTCTAACAGAGCTTGGATGGCGTGCACAGGTACAGCTGCCCATGCAGCTTCAACACGATACCACAGTTCATTAAGCGTTGTCACTGGCGTATTGTGACGAGCCAGTTCCTCGGCCACCATTCACCAGACGTTTCCAATTGGTGAGAGATCTGCAGAATGTGATGGCCAGGGCAGCAGTTGAACATTTTCTGTATCCCGAAAGGCCCGTACAGGACCTGCAACATGCGTTCGTGCATTATCCTGCTGAAATGTAGGATTTCGCAGGGATCGAATGAAGGGTAGAGCCACGGATCATAACACATGTGAAATGTAACGTCAACTGTTCAAAGTGCCGTCAATGCGAATAAGAGGTGACCGAGATGTGTAACCAATGGCACCCCATACCATCACGCAGGGTGATACGCCAGTATGGCGATGACGAATACACGCTTCCAATGTGCGTTCACCGTGATGTCGCCAAACTTTTGCCTTTCGTGCACCCAGGTTCGTCGTTGAGTACACCATCGCAGGCGCTCCTGTATGTGATGCATTGTCAAGGGTAACTGCAGCCATGGTCTCCGAGCTGATAGTCGATGCTGCTGCAAACGTTGTCGAACTGTTCGGCAGATGGTTGTTGCCTTGCAAACGTCCCCATTTGTTGACTCAGGGATCTAGACATGGCTGCACGATCCGTAACAGCCATGCAGATAAGATGCGTGTCATCTCGACTGCTAGTGATACGAGGCCGTTGGGATCCAGCACGGCGTTCCTTATTGCTCTCCTGAACCCACCGATTCCATATTCTGCTAACAGTCATTGGATCTCGACCAACGCGATTAGCAATGTCGCGATACGACAAACCACAATCGTGATAGTCTACAATCCGTCCTTTATCAAAGTCGGAAACGTGATGGTACGCATTTCTCCTCGTTACACGAGGCATCACAACAACGTTTCACCAGCAACGGCGGTCAACTGCTGTTTGTGTATGAGAAATCGGTTGGAAACTTTTCATGTCAGCACGTTGTAGGTGTCACCACCGGCGCCAACCTTGTGTGAATGCTCTGTAAAGCTAATCATTTGCATATCACAGCATCTTCTTCCTGTCGGTTAAATTTCGCGTCTGTAGCATGTCATCTTCGTGGTGCAGCAACTTTAATGGCCAGTAGTGTATTATTTTAAAAAATTATAATTGTTAAAACAGCAGCAGCTCAGCAATTTACTGCGAGATGCTAAGTAAACACTCTTCCGAAACCAAAACGGAAATTTCGTATGAACGTTTTCGTTGGATATCTTTTTACGATTTTGGTAAAGAGCTTACCAAACAACAATGCCTCGAGTCACTTTTGTGGTGGTACGTTCCTCTGGGACCAAACTGCTGAGGTCATCAGCCCCTAGGCTTACACACTACTTAATCTAACTTAAACTAACTTCCGTAAGGACAACACGCACACCAATGTCCGAGGGAGAAAAAATTTGGAAATTTGTGGTACGGTCTTACGGGACCAAACAGCTGACGTCATCGGTCCCTAAGCTTACGCACTACTTAATCAAACTTGATCTAACTTACGCTAAGGACAACGCACACACCCATGCCCGATGCAGGACTCGAACCTCTGACAGGATATCCGTGCGAACCAAGCTAGGCGCTTGAGACCGCGCTGCTATTAGGCGCGGCCCGCCGTGTGAAGACATTCTACGTTTTGCATATCGTTGTGTTTAATATCTCACGCATATTCGGATATAATTTTCCTTCTTTTCATTATTGCCATCTGACAATTTCAAGTATTTATGGGATTGATGCACAAGTTAGTATCGTTTTTCCTAAGTTTAATAAACACAGAAAACACACATAAGGCAAACTTTAGTCATCAATGAGACATTCTCCTTCACTATTTACAAGGTCTCCCAACACTAGGGTAACTTCTCGTTTCCGCAACGTGGTTTTGAAGCGAGAAACTCGTTGGCCCATGTTCGGAGCCAGTTTCATCCGGGAAGGAACTTCCTTGAAGGTTGTTCGATAGAGAGCGGTAAATGTGAAAATATGAGGGCATAAGATCAGGTGAATAAGGTGGGTGCGGAATGACTTCCCAACCCAACTCCTGTAGAGTATTTTTGTCAGTCTAGCAGAATGCGGGCGGGCGTTTCAGTGGCGTAGTGATACGAGGCCGTTGGGATCCAGCACGGCGTTCCGTATTACCCTCCTGAACCCACCGATTCCATATTCTGCTAACAGTCTTTGGATCTCGACCAACGCGAGCAGCAATGTCGCGATACGATAAACCGCAATCATAAAGTCGGAAACGTGGTAGTACGCATTTCTCCTTCTTACACGAGGCATCATAACAACGTTTCACCAGGCAACGCCGGTCAACTGCTCTTTGTGTTTGAGAAATCGGTTGGAAACTTTCCTCATGTCAGCACGTTATAGGTGTCGCCACCGACGCCAACCTCGTGTGAACGCTCTGAAAAGCTAATCATTTGCATATCAGAGCATCTTCTTCCTGTCAGTTAAATTTCGCGTCTGTAGCACGTCATCTTCGTGGTGTAGCAATTTTAATGGCCAGTAGTGTACATATGGCCACCCGTCGCACCATGGTGGAATAATCACAGTTTATCACATACGTCAGGTCTCGAGTACACTGCCGTGGATCATTGGGGATTAACGCGTTTAAACTACCTTCGTCAGACCACGAACGACTTCCTGAACGTGGATAGTCAATAACGTCAAAACGATCTTCCTTGAAACGAGAAATCCATTTTCTTGCGGTGCTCTATCCAATGACATGTGCCCATAGGCGGCGTAAATGTTTCTGGCCGCTTCCGCTGCTGTTGTACTCAAACAGAAGCATATATCGGAATGTTTCGATATCTCCACTCGGCATTCCATTTTCACAACTATATTCACTATCTCCAAATGACATTATTTAAACTCAAACAGCAACATTGAACCACAAATAAGAAATGACAGTTGATAAATAAACCCACAGCAACTGGAGTACCAAGTTGCAAAACAAAAATGCTATGAACTTACGCATCCACCTAGTATTATTCGTTGCCACATCCTTTTTCCGGGGCATAGAAGCCTCAACAAACTGGTTTGAACAAGACGGGGACAACGTATCTATGGAAAGTTCTGTGACATCAGAGAGTCACGTGATGTCTTCTTTGTTCGAGTATTCAGAGACAAGTCCTACATACTAGCCCTCTCTGGTTCAGACATGTGGGATGCTGCCTCCCACCCACCATTGTGGCTTTAGAGCATCTCAGCACCAGCAGTTGTAGGACATCGAAAATTCACCGAAAATTCCACCCATTCTTCTGCCCTGTAGAACAGTGCTTCGAATCCTGTGTGTGTTCTTTTGGCGAACTTTTGTGGGATTCGAAATATGTTATGAATTTTTAGATACGAACTTGTTCTGATTTTCCCGTCTGTGTTTAGACACCAGTGTGCTTCAGCCGGTCGCGGTGTCCGAGCGTTTCTAGGCGCTACAGTCTGGAACCACGTGACCGCTACGGTCGCAGGTTCCAATCCTGCCTCGGGCATGGATGTGTGTGATGCCCTCAGGTTAGTTAGGTTTAAGTAGTTCTAAGTTCTAGGGGACTGATGACCTCAGAAGTTAAATTCCATAGTGTTCAGAGCCATTTGGTGCGCTTCGAGAAGTGAGGAAAATAGAAAATAAATGCCTTAACATCCTTGGTTCCAACAGCAAATATAAACTAAGCCCATTCAGCCTTTCAGAAAAGTGATAAACACCACAGCAGCTACAGGACTCAGAAATCTTTCTCTCTCTGGCAACGGCTTCGTACAAGCAACTAAAATTCGAAAAGTGGTGAGTGTCCTGTTTAGATTTACAGAGATATTTATTTCTTCTTCCAAATAACGTCGATTTGACACGAAAAATCCAATATCTCAGTTGATATCGTTTTCTGGATCTATTCCCTCAAAAGCGCGCAAATTGCAAATTGTGTCAGGGAGGAAGGCTGGGAAATTTCAAAAGTGGGCCACGATCTTTTTAGAGTGTGTGTTTAAGTGTGGCAATGTACATCGCAAAATAGAGGCAAACTACATTGCAGCGATCTCTTTTGAAATATATTTAGATACATATTCAACTGAATGTAATAAGTCCTGAAGTAATTCGTGATCAAGGACAAGGGAAGGACGTGGTAGCTCTCACAAAAGCGTGTGATGTGTTTGAGGGACGAAGGCTGGGAAGTTTCACAAGTGTATCGCAATCTTTTTAGAGTCTGTCTTCAAGTTTGGTGGTGGTGTTCCTCGGAATGAAACGTGTAATTCCATCGCAGATTGTTTAAATACTCTTGTGTCATCTGCAGCACTGTCTCTTTGTGCAGTGGTATATTTAGTTCCTGTAACATCTTCAAATTTGGATGTGGCAATAATCCGCACATTGCTTGGACACCAGATGTAATAGCTCCTGAGGCAGTTCATGTTCAACAACAAGGGGTATCCGTGCACCGAGGGTGAGGTGGAAGACTGTGGAAATTTCCACCGTAACAAGAAGTGCTTAGCAGGCGGCTGCCCTGTGGCTGCTGCGTGCAGGTGCCATGAGCCTGTCATGTGGCTTCTTCCAGCAGGGACGAATCTGCTGCAGGGGTCGCACGCGAGAAAAGTTTTCGAGAAACATTTAATGCGAACTAGGACAGTGTAACTACGTGCTTCCTTTCGCTAAGAGAATTAAAAATAGAAGGATCCCAATTAACATCCTCTGAATTGTTTAAAATACCAGTAACAAGTTCGAGTTGCGATGTGGTTTCTGAAATAAATAAACAATATTCTTAAGCAAATTGTTTAAACAATGCCTCGTGCAAGCTATATTAACCTATCGCTGTGAGATCATCCCAGTCCAGCGACTAGACACAGACTGAGCAAATATCCCGCCATTTTCCCTGGGCCGCCATCTTGGATTATATCACAGGAGGTTCAAAAATGGTTCAAATGGCTCTGAGCACTATGCGACTTAACTTATGAGGTCATCAGTAACCTAGAACTTAGAACTGATTAAACCTAACTAACCTAAGGACATCACACACATCCATGCCCGAGGCAGGATTCGAACCTGCGATCACAGGAGGGGGAGGGGGGAGCGTTCTGAAACTAGGTAAGTTGGAGTCTGGACCTCAAGGTGAACACACTGGATGGAGCTACTGTCTAGTGCTTGATCAGCGACAACTCAAATTGTTTAAATAAACAATACACCACACTGCATACAAAATAAGGAGATGCAGCGGCCCACAACAGACTTACTCCTTTTCTTACGAATTTCCAGTTGGGGAGGGGAGGGGAGGGGCGCCGACGGGGGAGGGGACAGGAGGGATGTGGAGCTATTCCAGTTGACCTATTTACCCACCAAAATTTTAATTTGCTGCCATGATGTCAGTGCGATATTGCCACATCCATGGCCGCCATCTTGGGTCCGCTATCTTGAATAAATTTGGCAACAACGCAGAGTGGAGTATTGCTCCATTTAAGTTTAATGATGTAAGGCTGGCGCTACCTTGGAACCCCCCCACATATTGTCTAGCACGCAACCACAATATTGGTTGCAGTTGTAAACAGGGGCAGGACTGGAAGTATGCAATGGGGAACACAGTCTGAGGCTACGAAGCGTAGTGAAGTGCTACTTAATCGACAAGTAACTCACAACAGTGGTACAGTTCTACCGGTGTTGATAGAAAGCAGAGTAGTGGTAACAATAAACAAAGCAAAAATTGCAAAAATTATCGTTCTTGCAATATGAAGTGGAATGGGTGGTGTCATATATGCTCGACTGTGTGGGCAATAAACATAGGTCAGCGCGGCTCCCCGCGTCGGAGGTTCGAGTCCTCCCTCGGGCATGGGTGTCTGCGTTGTCCTTAGTGTAAGATAGTTTAAGTTAGATTAAGTAGTGCGTAAGCTTAGGGACCAATGACCTTAGCAGTTTGGTCCCATAAGACCTTACCACAAATTTCCAAATTTTTTCAATAAACATGACGACCACAATGATGACGATACGTGCTTAACAAGTGAAAGTGATTTTGAAACAGGTGTCGAGTCATGTAGTTCGTCACCCTTGTCGGACAGGGAACGACAAATCTTGCCTCCAGCGAAACGTAGTAGAGGACAATCGTTATTCCAGGAGCGGGGCTAAATACACTCCTGGAAATTGAAATAAGAACACCGTGAATTCATTGTCCCAGGAAGGGGAAACTTTATTGACACATTCCTGGGGTCAGATACATCACATGATCACACTGACAGAACCACAGGCACATAGACACAGGCAACAGAGCATGCACAATGTCGGCACTAGTACAGTGTATATCCACCTTTCGCAGCAATGCAGGCTGCTATTCTCCCATGGAGACGATCGTAGAGATGCTGGATGTAGTCCTGTGGAACGGCTTGCCATGCCATTTCCACCTGGCTCCTCAGTTGGACCAGCGTTCGTGCTGGACGTGAAGACCGCGTGAGACGACGCTTCATCCACTCCCAAACATGCTCAATGGGGGACAGATCCGGAGATCTTGCTGGCCAGGGTAGTTGACTTACACCTTCTAGAGCACGTTGGGTGGCACGGGATACATGCGGACGTGCATTGGCCTGTTGGAACAGCAAGTTCCCTTGCCGGTCTAGGAATGGTAGAACGATGGGTTCGATGACAGTTTGGATGTACCGTGCACTATTCAGTGTCCCCTCGACGATCACCAGTGGTGTACTGGCCGTGTAGGAGATCGCTCCCCACACCATGATGCCGGGTGTTGGCCCTGTGTGCCTCGGTCGTATGCAGTCCTGATTGTGGCGCTCACCTGCACGGTGCCAAACACGCATACGACCATCATTGGCACCAAGGCAGAAGCGACTCTCATCGCTGAAGACGACACGTCTCCATTCGTCCCTCCATTCACGCCTGTCGCGACACCACTGGAGGCGGGCTGCACGATGTTGGGGCGTGAGCGGAAGACGGCCTAACGGTGTGTGGGACCGTAGCCCAGCTTCATGGAGACGGTTGAGAATGGTCCTCGCCGATACCCCAGGAGCAACAGTGTCCCTAATTTGCTGGGAAGTGGCGGTGCGGTCCCCTACGGCACTGCGTAGGATCCTACGGTCTTGGCGTGCATCCGTGCGTCGCTGCGGTCCGGTCCCAGGTCGACGGGCACGTGCACCTTCCGCCGACCACTGGCGACAACATCGATGTACTGTGGAGACCTCACGCCCCACGTGTTGAGCAATTCGGCGGTACGTCCACCCGGCCTCTCGCATGCCCACTATACGCCCTCGCTCAAAGTCCGTCAACTGCACATACGGTTCACGTCCACGCTGTCGCGGTATGCTACCAATGTTAAAGACTGCGATGGAGCTCCGTATGCCACGGCAAACTGGCTGACACTGACGGCGGCGGTGCACAAATGCTGCGCAGCTAGCGCCATTCGACGGCCAACACCGCGGTTCCTGGTGTGTCCACTGTGCCGTGCGTGTGATCATTGCTTGTACAGCCCTCTCGCAGTGTCCGGAGCAAGTATGGTGGGTCTGACACACCGGTGTCAATGTGTTTTTTTTTCCATTTCCAGGAGTGTATAA
This sequence comes from Schistocerca serialis cubense, assembly GCF_023864345.2. NCBI lineage: Eukaryota > Metazoa > Arthropoda > Insecta > Orthoptera > Acrididae > Schistocerca > Schistocerca serialis. The sequence continues at coordinate 257,239,128 of NC_064639.1, read as the reverse complement.
TTACGCACACGGAAGATCATCCTCAACTCTGCTGTTCCTGACCTATATAAATGACCTAGCTGACAATCTGAGCAGATCTCTTAGGTTGTTCGCAGATGATGCTGTAATTTACCGTCTAGTAAGGTCATCCGAAGACCAGTATCAGTTACAAAGCGATTTAGAAAAGATTGCTGTATGGTGTGGCAGGTGACAGTTGACGCTAAATAACGAAAAGTGTGAGGTGAGGTGATCCACATGAGTTCCAAAAGAAATCCGTGGAATTCGATTACTCGATAAATAGTACAATTCTCAAGGCTGTCAATTCAACTAAGGACCTGAGTGTTAAAATTACGAACAACTTCAGTTGGTAAGACCACATAGATAATATTGTGGGGAAGGCGAGACAAAGGTTGCGTTTCATTGGCAGGACCCTTAGAAGATGCAACAAGTCCACTAAAGAGACAGCCTCTATTAGAATATTGCTGAGCGGTGTGGGATCCTTAGCAGGTGGGATTGACGGAGGACGTCGAAAGGGTGCACAAAAGGGCAGCTCGTTTTGTATTATCACGTAATAGGGGAGAGAGTGTGCCAGATATGATACGCGATTTGGGATGGAAGTCATTAAAGCAGAGACGTTTTTCGTCGCGGCGAGATCTATTTACGAAATTTCAGTCACCAACTTTCTCTTCCGAATGCGAAAATATTTTGTTGAGCCCAACCTACCTAGGTAGGAATGATCATCAAAATAAAATAAGAGAAATCATAGCTCGAACAGAAAGGTTTAGGTGTTCGTTTTTCCCGCGCGCTGTTCGCGAGTGGAATGGTAGGGAGATAGTATGATTGTGGTTCGACGAACCCTCTGTCAAGCACTTAAATGTGAATTGCAGAGTAATTATGTAGATGTAGATGTAGATAGCAAAAAAACAATTACGAAAAGATTTAGAATAAGCACGCAGCAATGAGTCCGTGCAGTGCATAAGAAAAGCTACGGATATCGAATGGAGAACAAGTCTAACTTGTTACAAAAATGGTGTTTGCGCGTTTCAGAGATACTCGATATAATTTACAGGATGTGCATTATAGTGACTTACTACGTTATGCACATCAGATTAGGTTACAGTGATTTCTAGGAAAGCAGTGGATTTTTGCATAACTTCAAACACTACTACAGAATTGGAAGACATAAGTTAAGGAAAGTTCAAACAAAACGCCAACTTGACGATGCATAACAAACTGTTGAATCGGCCCGAAAATTCGTAAATGAGATAAAGAACCCATCCCATCGTTCAACAATCTGTTTTCCACTCCGACCAATCGGGGTGTGAAGAGGAAATGCATACGAGAGGAACCCTGGAATTTAGAGGTACCAAGAGAGTTGTATCAAGATCAGCTAATTTCAGTGGCTTAACGCATTCGTATACAATTATTCCAACTGTTAATCTGGATGGCAAATTGGATGGAAAATTATTTAGTGAACTGCGTGAAGTTGGAGGTGCTCTACCCCCTACAATTCTTTCTCGAGTGCTTGATCTTGCAAGGGCAATATTGAATATTTACGTCACAGCAAGCAAGAGTGGGAAAGCGACCTAAGAAAACTACAACTACAGCTACAACTACAACTATGCACTGCTTTTGGCCAATAGCTGGAAAAAATAACTTGCTTTTGTTTGATTCCTGGTCGGCGTACAGAAATCATACTTTTTTAGAGCAAATTATCCCTCTTGAAAAGTGTGTGATTTTGCAGTTCATACCACCTGAAACTACTGGATGTTTGGTTCTTCCGTGCCTATAACATATACTATCGCTCTATCTGCAGATACACCTTAAAGGATAGCCAGTTTTGACGACAGACTGTTTCATACTCGGCTGCATACCGTCACTTTCCATTAGTTCTCATCACCCCGTTACATCAATATGATCCTATATGCATTCTGTAAGAGCGCATTCTACCTGAACGTCCTGCACAGTTTGTAACTGCCAGGGAGTTCTACATCTACATCTACATCAACATCTACATCAATACTCCGCAATCCACCTTACGGAGGGTACCCCTACAAGTCATTTGTTATCCTGTTCCACTCGCAAATAGAATGAGAAGAAACGACTATCTATATGCCTCTGCATGAGTTCTAATTTCTGTATCTTATAGTCGTGGCCCTTATGCGCAATGTACGTTGGAGGCAACAGAATCGTGCTGCAGTCAGATTTAAATGCTGGTTCTCTAAACTTTCTCAATAGTGCTCCTCGAAAATAATGTCGCCTTCCCTCCAGGTATTGCCATTTGAGTTCCCGAAGCATCTCTGTAACACACGCGTGTTGTTCGAACTTAACAGTGACAAACCTAGCAGACCGTCTAAGAACTGCTTCGATGTCTTCCTTTAGTCCGACCTGGTACGGAACCCAATCACTCAAGCAGTACTCGAGACTAGGTCGCACTCCGAGCGGTTCTAGGCGCTTCCGTCCGGAACCGCGCTGCTTCTACGGTCGCAGGTTCGAATCCTACCTCGAGCATGGATGTGTGTGATGTCCTTAGGTTAGTTAGGTTTAAGTAGTTCTAAGTCTAGGCGACTGATGATCTCAGATGTTAAGTCCTATAGTGCTCAGAGCCATTTGAACCTAGGTCGCACTAGCTTCCTATACACAGGGTGTCCCAGCTATCTTGTCCACCCAAAATATCTCTGGAACAATAACAGCTATTGGAAAACGACTTTCACCGGTATCAATGTAGGGCTGGGGCCCATGAATGTACATATTTGGAAACATTCTAAAACGGAAGCATATGTGTTTTTTAACACAAACTTACGTTTTTTTTAAATTGACCTCCTGTATTTTTTCTTCAGCAATCAATAGCATGATAAAGCACATACACAATGGCGTTGATTGGATCGCAATATTCCCATTACATCCCGAGATATTAAGACGCGAAGTTGACGCTTGAAACACCCGACATGCGCTACTAGCGCACGTCCTGAGGCTCAGGCGTGAACCCCATGCTGCCCGTAACCGCGATGTGATTGACATGCGTAATCACACTTCCATACTTATCAAGAGGTCCGAAACGAATAATACGGTCTGCTGCCATCCTGCAGCATGGGTGTGTTTGTACGATTCTCCTGCGTCAACGATTTCTTCAACGTGAAATTTAAAACTCTGGCATTCGTTTTCCTATCTTCTACTGCCACACCAATCTGGTTGACAAGTGATCCAATGGAAGTCTTAGACCCACTTAGCGATTTTAAATAGGACCTTGACGGTGCGAACCTTTGTGATCAATGTGGCGCGCCATTTTTCATTACTTGTTAATGGTGCAAGTTAATGGTTTGTTTTGAATGTCTCTCTTGAATGTTGACGATGTCCATTTTGTGAAGTGTAATGCAGGGTGACAATTTTTGAACAATGTGAACTAAAATCGTCGTAACGTCTGTACGGTTTGCGTTAGGATATACAAGCTGCATGGTTGGCCGCGGGGCATGATGGGAGTTAGTAAGCGTTTGCATGGTTTGGTTTGGCAACGAAACTCACTTTCATTTGGATGCGTTTGTCAATAAGCAAAACTGGCGCTTTTGGGGGACTGAGAATCCGCATTTCGCTGTCGAGAGGTCTTTTCACCCTAAACGGGTGACTGTGTGGTGTGCAGTGTCCAATTACGGAATAATCGGTGCGATATTCCCTGATGGTACGGTGACTAGCGAACGGTAGGTGAAGGTTTTGCAAGATGATTTCATCCCCATGATCTATAATGACCCTGATTTCGATCAGATGCAATTCATACAAGACGGAGCTCGACCCCGTCGAATCAGGAGAGTGTTTGATGTGATGGAGGTGCACTTTGGGGACCGCCTTCTGGCTCTGTGGTTTCCAATGGCCACTGGCATGGGCCTGGATTGGCCGCCATATTCTCCGCATCTGAACAGATGAGACTCTTCTTTGAGGGACTGTATTAAGGACAATGTGCACGGCAGTAACCCCAAAACCATTGCCAAGCTGAAAACAGCCATTCAGGAGGTGATCGACAGCATCGATGTTCCGGCACTTGAGCGGGTCATACACGATTTGGCTAACCAACGATGGCAGGCATATCGAACACTTCATAACCTCAATCCGAATATCTATAGTGACGTTTACATGTTGAATAAGGTATCTGCACGCCGTAGTTCGTAACTAATTTAATTTTTTTTTTTAAATAATGTGCACACATACCAAAGGTGGTTGATATCTTTATCTCCCACACACTAATTTTCTTTCGCCCTCCTGATGCACATTGTGAGTCATTAGCAGCTAATATTCGTGCTGTCATATTTGTTAACACAACACTTCCAAATGAGACTTAATAAAGAATGAACTTTCGGCCTCGAACTCAAGGGATTCCTTGTAAGTTTGTCAGAAGAGCTATGAGAACTCCAGTAAGGTTAACCTCTATGTCTCCTACCTCAAAGATATTTTCAACATCCCTGAAAACACCAGCTTCAGTCATCTACCAACACAACAATACAGTTCAAAATGTTCAAATATGTGTGAATTCCTAAGGGACCAAACTGCTAAGGTCATCGGTCCCTAGACTAACACACTACTTAAACTAACTTACGCTAAGAACAACACACACACCCATGCCCGAGGGAGGACTCGAACCTCCGACGGGAGGGGCCGCACAATCCGTGACATGGCGCCTCAAATCTCGCGGCCACTCCGCGCGGTAACAATACAGTAATCGCATTCCTTGCTCCCAGTTTCTAGTAGTTATAGTCTCACAGCCAATAAACCTAAAAACAAAGACCACAGCCGAATTCATTAAAATGGTAGTCACATGGAAACAGAACATAGTCGTGACTCCAACATTTACCATCGCAAAGAGAGTCCTCAGTCCATGGAAATGCTTGACACCTCATTCAACACCATTCCCTATATCGGCTTCTATCCTGAGCATTGTAAAATCTCTAAAATTCTCTTATTCCTGAAACTAAACACCAAGAGAAAATCTTCCCATCCAGCCGTCTGTCTAGCAAGACTCTATACAAGAACTTGACCTTCACCCACCTGCTTTCCAAAATCGCGCAGGTTTGGTTAAAAATATAGATATCAGCCTCACAAACTCGAAAATCAGTGACCACTTAGCAAACTGGAAGGCCTGTGATGAACTTACAACAAGTGACCGTAATCTAATTTATTTCACTGTTTCACATTTTTTCACAATAATGACTTATACGCTGACATCCAACCCAAGCGACTACTCAATCTACTCAAAGCGATTTGGGATCTTTTAAAGACAGAATTCAGAATACAGCTACTGCAAAAAAGTGACTTTGATGTTGATGCTAAAGCCGACAAATTGATGCGAACGTTGCAGATGGCGCAAGACAAGGCGATCCCAACATTTGTTAGAGCGTCAAAAGCTTCAAAATTCTCTAGAGTCTCGCTCTACAGTCTTTAAGACGGAGAGCAAGGAAGGCGAGAAGATCTATCAGAGATCCTTTGGGGAGCGGAACGACAAAGAGGGCTGTGTTTCTTTCGTACAGTCAAACTACAATATAAAGAACTATCGCGTTTTCTTTACAAAGCAAAACCGACAATGTTCGATCACCCACTGCAGTATAAACTCTGAAACGAACCGATGGCACGATGACAACAGACTGAGAGACATCAGTGCAACACCTGTTCGGAACTCTGTTGCAAGACGATACGGCAGTGAAGACCTGCACCTTCGATCTGAATTACTAGAGCAGCATACGAATAAAAGTGTTGTGATTGCACTTGTCCAGCAGGAAGTGAGGCTGGTCGTAATGCAGGTAAAGAAGAGGAACGCACCACGGCCTGATACAATTATGGCACAAGTGTTGCATCTGCTAGTGGACCAAATTGTACCATATACAACAGTGTTATTAAAGAATGTCTTTTGCAGGGACAGGTGCCCAGAATCTGGAAAGTCTCGAATATCATCATACTAAAAAAAGTCCAACCCTGATAGCTGAGTGGTCAGCGCGAGAGAATGTCAATCCTAAGGGCCCGGGCTCGATTCCTGGCTGGGTCGGAGATTTTCTCCCCTCAGGCACTGAGTGTTATGTTGTCCTAATCATCATTATTTCATCCCCATCGACGCGCAAGTTGCCGAAGTGGCGTCAAATAGATAGACTTGCACCCGGCGAACGGTTTACCCGATGGGAGGCCATAGTGACACGACATTTTACACTAGAAACAGGGGAAGACAAAGACTGAAGAAACCCGAAATCTTACAAAACAATTTGTTTGGAAAATCTTCCAGTTACAGTACTGGAAAAGCTTCTGTGACACCGCCTGAGGGACCACAGACTGGTAATATGCATCATCCCCCTGCAGTATGGTTTCAGGAAAGGGAAATCCACCGATGATGCGATAAATCAAGTAATAAATATTGTAGTCCCTCAGACGACAAGTACGTTGTAGGCATAATGATTGATAAGGCTGCAGCGCTTGATGGCCTGCCCAGTTGAAAACACTGTAACAGATGGACTGTCCCAGGTATCTCTAAAACAACCTACGAGATTACAGTAGAGAAGGGAAGTGCAATTAGAACGTCCAGGAAAGAAAATTGTGAAAAAGTCACCAAAGGCTGCCCACAAGGCACTGTTTGTGGTCCTGAGTTCTGTGATGTTGGCACAGAGACATTACTGAACCAGCTTCAGAATATAAGAAACAGTAGAGACTGCATCGGCTATGCAGAAGATCAGCTAATTACCGTGCCTACTAACACGAAATGCTGAATTAGAGCAAAACAGTAGGATAGTTCTCGAAAAGAGTACTCCTGCGCCTGACAGACGCTTTTAAAACAGTACCGGCGCAGGCACTGCTAGTAATACTAGGCTTGCTACTTCTGTAACTAGCTGTAAGAAAGAGAGGTGCACAATATTGGCTCAAAAATGGCGAATATCATAACGTTAAGGAGATAGTAAGCACAAGAGCCACATCAAATAAATAAATAAAGGCGTGCGTTGATGGAGAATGGCAAGAAATCTGGGACAGGGCAGAAACAGGAAGTAGAACTGACCAGTTCCTTCATAACGTAATTGAAAGATACAAAATGAAATACTTTCTGCCAAGGAAAGGAGCTGAAAGTTGACTCTTTCAGGCAAATGTTTAAATGAGAGCGAAATGCTCGTTGACCCACAATTCTGGTGTAGAAGAGTGTATTGCAAATTTTTTGCTCCTGCAATGCAGCTTTGTTCAATAGAACAATAGCATATGCCTTCTGGATTCTGGCCAAACATATAACTTTGCGCCAGATGGCCAAAGGATAGTATGTAGATTTTTTCTTTCATTTAAAAGTTGTTATGATTTTTTCTTTCTTTCTTTATGTAGATTTTCCCACCTTTAAAACGATAATGCTTAATTATACTAACATGTTTGAAATATGTTAGTATTAAGTGCTATAATCATGTCAGTTCATGTGCAAAATTTGATCTGTTCTAGTATATAGGCAAGATAGTAAAAGAAAATATCAAATAAATAAATACTTTCTCATCCATCTTCGGCAAAGTTCTTGAAGCTATTCCCACAACCAAATCCACAAGGACACCTACTTCTCATCCCATGTAGGCTTTCACGGCCGGCGTCTTCATCAGTAAACACTTCCGGGCTAAGTTGCCGTGGTCGATCTGTAGAACAGACCACGGCAACTTAGCCCGGAAGTGTTTACTGATGATGAACACCTACTTCTGTCCAGTATCCAACGCGGCTTCAATCCTGCTCCAGCAATTACTAGCGCTTCGAACCTCCCCCCTTTTTCATGACAAACTGAACAACCACCACTCAAGGTTGTTTTTTTTTCACATAGGACGGACATTAGAGAACTGAATGTTATCCTCCAGTTCTCTAATGTCCGTCCTATGTGGTGTATTTTTGCTGTTAAGTAGGCCATATACCGCTCTGATTACTGCAAGGGCAGTTTATGTACATGCGTTATCGCCTGTATTTGTCATACATACAGCATGGTTGGTGAAAATGGACACAGGTGTCCTAAAATAGTCACCCTCAAGAAATAAAAAATAGATATTTCTCAATGCAACTTATGACGTAGCTGCAACCATTTATTTCAATTATAAGACAAGTTGCGGACTTATTTTTCACCAGCAGCGTGCTGCAAGTTCGTTACTGATATGCACTATTTGATCAAAAGCATGCCTACACCTATTAGCGGACATTGATTTGGGGTGTATTTTCCATCCTTTCGCCTTTATGACAGCTTGAATTCTGCTGGGGACTCTTTCAATAAGGTGTCCGGATATCTGTGGAGATTTGGCAGCCCGTTCTTCCTCAAGCGCCAAAAGCAGAGAAGTTAATGATGTTGGACGCTGAGTTCTGGAGCGAAGACGACGTTCTAACTCTCCCAAACGTGTTCCACTGAGTTCAGGTTGGAACTCTGGGCAGGCCAGTTCTTTTCAGGAATATTATCCTGTACAAAACCTTGCGTCATAGACGATGCTTTATGACAGGGTGCAGTGTCATGCAGAAACAAACTATCCTCGACTTCGAACTGCTCTTCTGCTGTAGGCAGTACATAACGCTGTAAGATGTGTTCACATCCTTCTGCATTTAGCGTTTTCTTAAACGCAATAAGGGGACCAAACCATAGCCTAGAAAAACGCCCCCATACCGTGGCACCCACATCCTCCGTACTTACTGCTGGCTCCACACATGATGGAAGGTAACTCGCTCCAGGCATTCACACGAATACTTCCATCGGATTGGCACAGGGTATAGTGTGCTTCTTCACTCCAAATCATTCGTTTCCAGTCATCCACTGTCCAGTAGCGTCGCTTTCGCACCACTTCAAATGTAGCTTAGCATTGACTGCAGAAATGTGTGGCTTCTGAGGAGCTGCCCGAAAATTGCCCCCCACACATTGTAACTCGCTATGGACAGTGACTGTGTTAGCTGGACTGCTGATAGCACTTTATAACATATGAGTGATTGAAAGTCTTTTCGGGTTTGCTGCCGGATCCTAAAATCAACTTGACTCGATATTTCGGCGATCCAACTGTTCGCCATCTTCAGGGAATGCTGCTTCTGGTGATGAGTCCCGCTGAGAACTGACGCAAGATTGCAATTCGACGTCCTATATAGGCCACCGTTCAGTACACGGCGCATGCGCCGCCCATCACGGTTTCTGACTTCCAAAACAGGGAGGTGGCGCCGCCCTTAGTGAAACACTGCTCGCACGATATATCGCAATCAAGGCCGCACCGAAGAACGTTCTGTTTTAATGCGAGATATACAGGATTCCACGTCTTGCTAAGAGGAAACCCATTGTCCCTGTTGATTAAATTATCAGCCAACCCAATTTCGATCGCCTCTTTATACACACTATTCCAAAAACCGGAAATGTTGGCAATTACAACAGTTTCCTCAAATTTAATTTTGTGTCTCTCATTCAGACAGTGTTATGCTACGGCCGATTTTTCCGGCTGTTGTAGCCTCGTATGACGGCGATGTTCCACACACCTGTCATTCACTGTGCGAATAGAACGACCAACGTAAGCTTTCCCACATTGACACGGGATTTTGTACACCCCGGGTTTTCTAAGTCCCAAATCTTCCTTCACAGAGCCGAGCAGAGCCCTAATCTTAGAGGGTGGACGGAACACACTCTTAATGTTAAAACTCCTTAAAATTCGTCCAATCTTAAACGATAAGCCTCCAGCATAAGGAAGAAAGGCCACAGATCTATGTTCCTCTTCGGACACCTCCGGAGACGGTCCAAATTCCATAGCCCGACGAATCTGATTCTCGGTGTATCCATTTTCCTTAAAAACAGTCATCAAATGCTCAAGTTCTTGGGTTAAGCTGTCTGCGTCGGAAATGGCATATGCTCTCCGTACCAAAGTCCTAAGGACGCCACTACGTTGGTGTGGTGGATGACAACTCTTAGGGTGCAGATACAAATCTGTGTGTGTCGGCTTTCGGTGAACGCTGTGTCCCAAACTTCCATCTGGTGGCCTATATAGGACGTCGAATTGCAATCTTGCGTCAGTTCTCAGCGGGACTCATCAGCAGAAGCAGCATTCCCTGAAGATGGCGAACAGTTGGATCGCCGAAATATCGAGTCAAGTTGATTTTAGGATCCGGCAGCAAACCCGAAAAGACTTTCAAGGCTTATTACGCCGGGAAAGCCTACGTAGTTACATATGAGTGATTCCTTCTACAGGTTTCATGCGATTTTTACAACTACCTCCGCAATGCTTGACGGCCCCTGTCTATCAGTAACAGGTGCCTGATCTTGTTTCAGCTGTTCAAGTTTGCTCCGCGTACCCACTCCACAATCACATCATCAACAGTCGATTTGGGTAGCGCTACAAGCGTTGAAACGTCTACGCTGGATTTGTTCTTCAGGTGACATCCAATGACTAGTGCACGTTCGAGTTACTGAACTTTCCTGATCGACCCATTGTTTTTACTGCTTCTTTGCTGGCAACATAATAAATACTTCCTGCCTCCTTTTACACTGGCATGCCGCCTCTCATGACATCTATTGATCAATTCCGCCTTACACAAGTGTGCCCAGATACTTCTGATGAGATACTATAAAAAGAGGCGAACCAGCCTCGAATGCGGACTAAGGCAGATAGTTATGGTTGTCGCAGTATTGCCGTAAGTGACTACCAGCTTATTCTAGTCTATGGAGCAGAATCAGATCATTTTCAGACGCCCGTTTTCTGTTCTGATCTGTGGAAGTTATCTAGGAAGGACAGTCACTCAGGACTGTCGTCCGTCGATGAGCAACGACAGCAGTGATGGAATGTTGTGTTAAGATGACTATGTGCTGAGGATGCTAGCCTGCGAGGTGACATCAAATAATATTTCATTACTTTAGCCGTAATAAACTGCCATTCGATATATTTATCTCTGTTTCCAGATAGAGAAGGTTTTACTGGATGCCTCCCAAGCTCATTATAAACTCCCATTGAATATATGTATCTGGTTCTATATACATTCCAAGCTGATACTTTTTATATTAAATCCACAATTTCGAGTTAACACTCGAGCTTCTAACCTCTTGCTTTTACATATTTATGACCATGTAGTTATAAGGAATTGTTCCCTCCTGCCTTCACTAGACTCCGATAATGTCTTATTACCCCCATCTTCCAAGTTCCGGTTGTAAATTGTGAGCCGAATTAACGTTCGTCCACTAGACAGCAGATGAATGCAGGTGAAATCTAAGGATATTGCTGTTGTGTGCCAGAAGAGCACCTATGGAAACTGACAGTATTTTGAATTCCCAGGCTGACTAGTACGACACCATCATTCACGAAGTATGATTTATATATGCAGACTGAAGTGACTAAATTTTCATTCATCCCTTCAATCTGCATATATACATCATAAATGTTTCACAGTGGAAAAGGCATCTGGAACCATATGATTTCATTTGACTCACGGCTTAAGTAGGACACCAACATGTAGCCACCTTATTGATCCTACCGTGAATAATAACGCCTCAAAGTGTGCTTAAGAAAAGTAGCATAACACACTAACGCAAACTAAGAGTTAAAATACCAGGAAACCCATAAATTAAGGTTTTGGAACTGGATGGATTTGTGTTTTATCCATAATGGCTGCAGTGGAACTCCGTGACTGTGACTTTATAAGGTGTAGAATAATAACCGCTACCAGTCACAGCAGAAAGTGATTTTCTTTCACACACGACTCGTTTCGGGCTTTTTCCCATCTTTATGTGGTTTACATTTATATACCATGTATCCATATTCAGTGTTTGAAATCGCTCTTTAAATCAAAAACAAATAATGTTATGATGACAAAAAGAGACACAAATGAAACACTTGTAAGCGGCTAAGTCACATGTGTTGTAAAATATTCTAGTAGTGGTGTATACACGTTGTTTTCATATTACATTTACACATTTAAAACTTTTTTAATTTTTTTGTAAAAATAAATGTAATGTAAAAACGATATGGATACACCAGCTATTTGAAAGTACTATAATATTGTCTGTCACTTGTCACTTAGGCACTTTCAGATGTTGCATTTGTGTATATTTAGTCATCATCATATTATTTGTTTTTGTTTTAACAGTGATCTTCCAACACTGAGTATGGGTACATGTACAAGAATGTAAACTACCTGAAAATCAGCAAAAGGCGAGACCGGCATGTGTTAAATAAAATAACCAACATCTGTAACTGATAATGTATTTGACAGAAAGGTAGCAAAGTGATAGCGTTCGGAGAATGGGAAGAGGGCTAAGAAGGATCAATTTAAATCAGGAATCAGAGAGGAACCTGAAGTAGAAATAAAGTATGGGGTTCTTATTGCTTTCTACCTATAACGAGCTAAAAGATTACTGTTGAAAGTAATAGATTCAAAACTTATTTCGTTGAGATGAATTACTCTGAATCTGTATAGTATGAATACTTTCATATCGTCCTTGTTGTGCGCCATGAGAGTAATGTTAAGGACTGGCCAATATGCATATCAACACGCAAAGAACAGTAAGACTACCATCAGTTGGATCAGAATTCTGACTTGAACCTGGACTTTGTGTTTACGAGTGGAATTCCGACAGCATATATTAAATGTAGAAAAGCAGATTTTCAGGACGACTCTCGTGAATAAACTCTTCTCATAATTACGAACACCCTATACATCGTCAGGTCAGAAGCCGACGGCGGAAACTTTAGTTATCAATCACATCTGACGCCACAAGAAACTCTATAAAGTTTTATCCATATATTTGCAGTATCCTGTAGGATTCTTATATTTCATGTCATCAGTGTAGTACCGTAGCTTATCGACACTGCCGGAGACGGCGCCTTGATAAAGATTCCTGCGGGCGACGCGAGCAGCGCTTTGTACATCGCCACCAATAGATTGGTTGGTTGATGGTTGGTTGGTTGGAGGCGACCAAACAGCGAGGTCATCGGCCCCATCGGATTAGGGAAAAGGATGGGGAAGGAAGTTGGCCTAGCCCTTTCGAAGGAACCATACCGTCATTTACCTGAAACGGTTAAGGGAAATCACGGAAAACCTAAATCGGGATAGCCGGACGCAGGTTTGAACCGTCGTCCTACCGAATGCAAGTCCAGTGTGCTAACCACTGCGCTACCAATAGGATGGCCTGCGCAAAGAAGAACCTCCAGGCCGCCGATCAATGTAGACCGCCAGGACGGTGTTGTCAGCGGCGGGCACCTGGGCACCTTCCTCTAGGTCGAGACTAGTTCCGTGTTGCTAGTTGGTGCCGAACGTTACACGGAGCTGTTGATAGCTAGCTCTACCAGCAAACATTCAGTGTACGTAGACTCCTGCCCGTGTCTTGCCTCTGCTTACAGTTAGCCACAGCTACTACAAGTTGTCAACAGTGTAGCAACTCTTCAGCAATAAGTTGAGTAAACCAAATTTATTTAAAGTGCACTTGCGTCAACTGATCATTTCCTTGCCTGTCACGACGACAGGTCCCATTTATCATTAGCAACGAGGATGTAACATTTGGCTCTTCGGAATATAATGGTTGCCAACTCGCAACATTACAATCACACTCTGAGTTTTGTATTTTTCCTTTTCTTGCAGATTATCAAATACTCTGCTTTCTTTTATGGAAGTAAGGTTCCATTCATACAAGAGGAATGCCATTATTACACAACAAATAAACCAACAAAAGTGTACACTGTGATCATACGGTGGATAATATACTCCTTCCAATTGATTCATATAAATATTTTACAGATAGTTTAGATATTATGTTTTCTTTCCACCACAAGCGTCCATAAAGGAATGCGTAGAAGGCAGTTGTCGTCTCATGGAATCGGGGTACATACTTTTCATTCATTTTAGAATTCTGATGCATTTCTAGAAATGGTTGTCTGTGATTCTACAAAAGCGCAGTTTCATAACTGCTGATCACGATGGGAAATATTGTAGATTTAGAAGTCACTACCCGCACTTATTTTATTGTCATGCTGTGCGGGGGAAAGTATGCTGTTTCCTTCGAGCAGATGCGATTTTAGTTCTGCCATGAAGTCAAGGAGGATGCGTACTTTTACATAAGGTGGTCAAAATAGTCCCCAGTCTTTTCTCGTTCGACTGCTCCTACAACCCTTACTAAACTGCAGGAAAGACCATGTCCGACACCCATCGCAGAGTACAGCGCCAACTGTCCGTTGATATCCATTTCGCCGGCCGAAGTGGCCGTGCGGTTAAAGGCGCTGCAGTCTGGAACCGCAAGACCGCTACGGTCGCAGGTTCGAATCCTGCCTCGGGCATGGATGTGTGTGATGTCCTTAGGTTAGTTAGGTTTAACTAGTTCTAAGTTCTAGGGGACTAATGACCTCAGCAGTTGAGTCCCATAGTGCTCAGAGCCATTTGAACCATTTGATATCCATTTCCTCCTTCACCAGCGGTACCCAAACAAGGCTGTAAAACGACAGCCGTCTTACAAGTACACTCCCTCCTCCTGCTGCACAGCTTAATTGCCATAGCACCTTCCGTAGACAAACAAAGCCCGTGGCTGCTTGCTGAGACTATATTCAACTTCATACCTAGAAGAAATCGTAGTAAACCCTGAAAAAAGGACCACGTCATACAGTAGGTCTGCTCATCCATGTTTCATCCATGGATCCAAATTCAAGAGTCGGAAAGAGAAAATGACGTTCTATGCGTCAGAAAAGAGAACAAAGTGTGAAATTTTAGGTTAAAGAAATATCCTCTACAGAAATTAGCAACTTCTCGATCCCTGCGAGGTGCAACGGAACGTTACATCACTAGTACAAATACCAATTCGCCAACTCAGTGAGCATGAGTCCATAATACGGTGTGAACCTGGGGGAGGCGAAGACTGGTTGGTTCAGTCATGAGGCTGTTGCGAATCGGTTCCGTAGGTCATTTTGAAGGTAACTGTAGGAGGTTACTCACATTTACCAATTCAAAAAAAACTCAGAAATGCAGCTTCCGAAACAAACTTGTTTAAGCTTTAACTAAATCAGCATTAAAAAATAGAAAGAATAAAATAAATGCAAGAATTTTGTTAACATGATCAGACATGAGACTCTATAAGCAAACGTTATTATAGATGGCATCAAAGTTGAATAAAGTTTCGTGTTCAGTTTATTTCGTGTATCTCCACTTTTAGATGTACTGTTTAATGGTATTGTTATTGGTTATATTTGTTGGATATCTAACGGGATTTATGTTTTTTGCAGATTTTTAATAATCAGTGTCAAACTATAATTATTGGTGAATAAACAATATATTTTGTGAACATATTCTAACTTGATTTCTCGACTTAGGGGGTACTCTGGATGTATTCATATACTTATAAAATTTAGGATAAGTAACTCAAAAAACATGGCATCCACAATCAAATTAACACAGGGCTGGGACTAAGACATGTAAACACCAAAAACACAACACATTATCATAACTAAAAAGATGTAGCAAACCTGATGGCTTTCAAAACACCTTCCAGGTGTCTCGGAATGGATAAGTACATGTCCTGTGTGGTTTTCAAGGCCATCTTGTACCATTCATTCTGCCAAATTGTGGAAAGTTCAGGTAGCGATGATGGAGGTAGATAGTGATCACGCACTATTCTCTCCAAAGTAGAACACAAAGGCTCAAAAATACCGAGATCTGGTGACTGTGACGGTCAGGAGAGATGCAACACTTCATCCTCGTGCTCACAAAACCAGTTCTGGATTATACAAGCTGTGTGAAGAAGGGTCCTGTCGGCTTGGAACATAGTATCACCACTGGGGAACAAGCATACTGTGGCATGAACGTGATCAGATGAAATGGTCACTTAATTATTGGTAGAATTCGGCCTTACAGAGTAACTATGAGCCCTATAAAATAACACAATTTTGCTGCCCGAATCAGCATCGGCCCCTACCAGTTTTAATTCTTAGGACGTAAACTCGGCCAGAAGTTGGAAACGTGAAACAAGACTCATTTGTCAAATTACATGCTTCCATTGCTCCATAGTCCATGTTTTATGGCTTCGGCACCACGATTTCCTGTTATGGGCATTTGCAGCACTGATGAATGGTTTTGGGATTCTATCTCACACCACAATTCCCAGCTTATGGACCCTCCTTCGCGTGCTTTTTGTGCTGAAATGTTAGTGAATCGACATTCTGTTCAGCTGTGATTTTTGCAGCTGTCGTCCTCTTATTTTTTGTCATAATCGTCTTCAATGGCTGTCTGTTACTATCACAATACGTACGCTTTTCTCAGCATTGTGACTTAGCAGATGTTCCCCGTGGGCGGTATAAATCTTCGACGTGTCGCCTCTTGAAACAACAAACACTTTGCTCCCCTGGCTACGGAAGTACCCTCCATACGACCACCAACAATTTGCCCATGTTCCAATTCATTTAACTCCGACATGAAAAAATGGTTCAAATGGCTCTGAGCACTATGGGACTTAACATCTGTGGTCATCAGTACCCTAGAACTTAGAACTAGTTAAACCTAACTAACCTAAGGACATCACACACATCCATGCCCGAGGCAGGATTCGAACCTGCGACCGTAGCAGTCGCGCGGTTCCGGACTGAGCGCCTAGAACCGCTAGACCACCGCGGCCGGCAACTCCGACATGATGCACTCACGACTACACAGAACGCTATTTAGACCATGACTGACACTTCCAACGTATTGGCAAAATTGCACAAGTACCATTCGTCTACATCTACGTGATTACTCTGCTATTCACAATAAAGTGCCTGGCAGAGGGTCCAATGAACCACCATCAAGCTGTCTCTCTACCGTTCCACTCTCGAACGGCTAACGGGAAAAACGAGCACTTACATTTTTCTGTTCGAGCTCTGATTTCTCTTATTTTATCTTGCCAAGGAATTATGCTTACACTTTGCGTACCAATGTAACATGCCTTCAAAACTTATGACTTGTTTGAGATACAATAAGCCATTGTCCATCCGTTGTTATATTTAGTTTTTGGTGCACGACGCTTCTTGAAACTCATACAACCAAAAGCGGTGTGTTAGAATCTTGCCCCCTTTTCGATGAATTTCTGTGGACGTTACTGCTTTCCACACACCTTGCGTATAACTCAATGAATTTTACACTGAGACGACAATAGTAATCGGATACCTCCTACTATCAGGTCAGATCTTCTTTTGCCCGGCTTAGTGCAACAATTCGACGTGGCATGGACTCAACAAGTCGTTGGAAGACCCTTGCCGAAATAATGAACCATACTGACTGTACAGCTGCCCATAATTGCGGAAATGTTGCCGGTGCAGGCTTTTGTGCACGAAATGACCTTTCAATTATGTTAACTAAGTCTTCGATGAGATTCATCGTTGTCTGGGAACATGAAATTCATGAATGGCTGCAGATGGTCTCCAACTAGCCGAATATAACCGTTTCCAGTCAATGATCGGTTCAGTTGGACCAGAGGATCCAGCCCATTCCATGCAAACACAGTCCACACCATTATGGAGCCACCACCAGTTTGCACAGTGCCTTATTGACAACTTGGGTGCATGGCTTCGTGGGCACTGTGCCACACTCGAATCCTACCATCAGCTCTTGCCAACTGAAATCGGTGCTCATCCGATCAGGTCACGGTTTTTCAGTCGTCTATGGTCTCTAGGTCAGGTGAGGCGCTGCAGGCGACGTCGTGCTGTCATCAAAAGCACTCACGTCGGTCGCCTGCTGCAATAGCCCATTAAAACCAAATTTTGCCCTTCTCTCCAAACGGATTGTACTGTTTCTCCTGGGTGGACTTGGGTTAAAAAAAAATTGTAAACTAAATATTACGATAAATTTTATAAATAATCGACAAGTACGCCAAAGAAGAAGAGATAGAACTACAATGGACATGTTATTCCATGGACTCTTGCGCTTCTATGCATGAACTGTCTTTCCTTTGTCATTCGCTTATCTTATCTGCTTGGATTCGGACCTAAGAGGACGTTCTTGTGTAAAGCTCATCTTGCTGTACCAGCTGATAATGTAAGTTGTACTTAAAACCCGAAAAATATAATGGTTATTTTGTCAAAAGAATTTTGTGTATGTGGTCAGTCTATAGTTAGTCTGATAACTAGACTGCCTTAAGTAGAAATGGGCCTTAACAAAGAATTTTGATTGTTAGAAGCCATCTTAGAAAAATCTTTAACATTTTTCTTTTAGCTCATCTACGAGACGTGCTGTCGGTTAGGACAATTAACTTTATTTCAGATCCCACGAGACCGGAGGCAGCTACTAATAATTTAACAATTTTATTTACAGATTTTCGTTATATAACAAGATAACATCCCTGGCAGAAAAGGTCTGGTAACAGGATTCCAGTTCCATTATAGGATTTCATTTGTAGATGCTACTCGTGTTATCTTATATTGGGGAATCGAGACGAAACCACGATAAGTTACGTATTACAGTAGTGTACATCGAACATACTTGGCAAATATTCTCTGGTGCAATAAGCACACGGCTTCTCACGAGCCTAGTGTTGGATAAATAAGAAAAGGACTATTAATTATAGACGATTACGTAACTACCCTGAGAACTGAGCTAGATTACTGAGTGCTTATACACGTCGGGCTAAATTAAACAACATATTACACTATTAATAGTATTCCTACATTAGTTATTTCTCTTTTTTATGCTGAGCCATTGCATTAATGTGTGTTTCTTTTTTGTATAAGTCACGGGTCATATTTTATTTTATTACATTACACTAATAGTCAAAAAATAATAAAAAATTTTATTTTATTACATTACAGTCCCAAATTGATTTCTGCGGTACTTCAGTCTTGTTGCTTGTCTGTTAGCACTGACAACTCCACGTGGACGCCTCTGCTCTCGGCCTTTCAATGAAGACCGTAGGCCATTCCGTTACCCGTGGTGAGAGGTAAAGCCTGAAGTTTTGTATTTTCGGCACATTCTTGACAAAGTGGATCTCGGAATATTTAATTCACAAACGATATCCGAAATGGAACGTCCCACGCCTATAGTTCTAGCTACCATCGCACGTCCAAAGTCTGTTAATTTCAGTCCTGCGGCTATAATCACGTCGGACACCTCTTCACGTGAATCATCAGAGTACAGAGAACAGCTCCGTCAATGCACTGCCCTTTTATACCTTGTATACGCGATACTACCACCATCTGTATACGTGCGTATCGCTGTTCCATGACTTTTGCCACCTCAGTGTGCACAATGAAAAAAAAATGGTTCAAATGGCTCTGAGCACTATGCGACTCAACTTCTGAGGTCATCAGTTGCCTAGAACTTAGAACTAATTAAACCTAACTAACCTAAGGACATCACACACATCCATGCCCGAGGCAGGATTCGAACCTGCGACCGTAGCGGTCACGCGGTTCCAGACTGAAGCGCCTTTAACCGCACGGCCACACCGGCCGGCTGCACAATGAAGTCTAGGCTTGTTCTGTGAAACATACATCTGTGTAAGAGCTGACACAAAAAACAAATTAATTAATTAAAACTGAAATAAAACGAACAAAAAAACTCTGTTATAGTGTCATAGAGAGAGACAAAGAAATACGCCGATTTTAGAGGTAACGGATTTTTTAAAAAATTCGGCAGGCGTGCGGATGCAATTTTGTGTGTTAACGGAGCAGTACAATTTCCGCTATTTGCAGCGAGGAGCGCGGAATGGGCGCTAGCCTGGCGTGGTATAAAGGGGACAATGACGCACTGGAGAGTTGCGCGATTCGCGGGATATAATTGTAGCCTGAGCGGTCGATGGCGGCCACCATAGAACGCCGCAGCGGCCTCCATCGGAGCTACTTTTGTCCTAAAACGAGGTGGGCTGCTGAATGCGCCACACAGCGGCGAAGGCCAGCCATGCACCACTGCCGCTGCACTGCCTCGGCTGCTGACGTCACGGCAATGACTGCCGGCCGGAGGATAGGGGCTTCAGCTCGTACTCGAACCAGAGGCAGCACGGAAGCCAAGCTAAAACCAAGTTTTCAGCTTACCTTAGTGCCAATCAAATTTTGGGCTGATTACACTAACCAATAACGTTCAGGTGTCAACACAATCTACGGAACACTTTGGCGTAGGGACATTTCACACTTGACTGGTTGCTGTGAACACGGTGGCGGGTTCAGTCATGACCAATTTCGGTTACAAAAATGCGGAGTTTGTTGTGTAACATGTTCCCGCTTCAGCTCCAAGAGTTTCATGAAATTCCGATAAGCGGCAGCG
The DNA here is from genome assembly GCF_023864345.2 of Schistocerca serialis cubense. NCBI lineage: Eukaryota > Metazoa > Arthropoda > Insecta > Orthoptera > Acrididae > Schistocerca > Schistocerca serialis. The sequence continues at coordinate 257,218,968 of NC_064639.1, read as the reverse complement.
CTACACACAGCCTTCAAAATGGCGTCCGTAACGGAGGTGCGATCGAAGCAGTGAGCTGTCACTGAGTTTCTGTTGGCGGAAAACCACAGCATCGTAGATATTCATAGGCGAATGCAGAATGTCTAGAGAGATCTGACAGTGAACAAAAGCACGGCGAGTTGTTGGGCGAGGTTCATCGCAACAAGATAGAGCAAAATTGTCCGACCTCGGGCGTCCCAATTACCTCACACGACTCTCTCTCCTGCAGTGCTGGAACGTGCGGACACTCTCATTCGACAATTCATTCACAATTAAACACCTCACTGCTCAAGTGTACGTGTCTATCGATAGTACTGACAGTCTCGTCCACCATTTGGGGTTCTTGAAGGTGTGAAGGTGTGTGCCCACTGGGTTTCTCAGCGCCTAACAGAGGATCATGGAGAGCAACAAAGGACCATCTGTGCGGAATTGCTTGCCATGGTGACGGAGTTATAGCTACGGTATTCTGAAACACTTGTAAGGTAGCAGATTTTGCACCTTACATGATGCTAAATCAGTACTAATACATCGAATAATAATTGATAATTGGCCCACCGGTAAGAGAGAATGGACACAGAAAAGGAAGTTGTGTGTGTCATGTCAGACTAACGAGATGGGCTCAGAGGCTGGAACACTGCCGGAACCCCTAAGGAAGGTGTTTATGTCATGTCAAACTAACGGGATGTCCGCGGCCGGACCCCTTTGTCGGCTGGCACTTCAGACCACCAAAGACGTTGGGAGAGGCTGGGCCATCACAACAAGAAGCGAGAAGGAGCTATATGCTAAAGAGAGAAAGACGATTTCGCGCCACAGTGGAAAATTTGCGGAAGAGTGTGACGGGATTGGCGCAGAGTGCGTAGAGATACGTGTTAAAAGTTTGGCGGCAACAGTAACCGCGTGTCGTGGTTGGGTACAAACGCGCACGGATACATGGGAGTCTGTGTCGTGATTGGGTACCAACGCGCACGGATCCATGCGGCGTAGAACGGCCAGGTTTGCAAAAACTCTGAAGGAGGACTCTGGGGTCGGCTGTGGAGGAGAGCGTTCGCGGTGTGTCTGGCTGCCCTGCTTGGAGAGCGTGGAGAGAAGTTACCGGCATTGAGTCCAGTGGTTACTGTCCAAGTCTGAATAGTTTAGAGCATTATCCGTTCCTCTGAGGAGAGAACAGATTTGTACTAACTTGTGGTGTTCATATGCAATCTGAAATGTACCTTTGCTGCCTCGCACTTGAGTCGACCAACTGCTCTTGGCAAATGTGCAAGTAGCTTGAGTATTGACTAGTGACGGACTCCGCAATTGAACACTTGCGTACAGGAGTTCACGGACGCAAACCACGTCCACGTTGGAGATTAAAGCCAAGCTCGCTCACGGGAAAGACGGCATCACGACGTTGGCTGGGCCGACCGTCCCAATCATCACGGAGAATTACGGTAATATTAGCAATCATCAGCCAAAGTGGGGCACTGTAATTCTAAATGAGTTCGTATTCCGCCAGCTCTTTGACTGGCGCTCTCTGAGTCTGTGTCCGTTCAGGCAGAACTTCAATAGAGTCACTTGCGGGTTCAGTATTGACTTAAGTAGTTAGGAAAAGAGGATGCATTGTGCCAATGATAGGCTAGTTTGGTTAGCGAGTGTACTGGATTGTCATGTTAGGCTAGAAATATTGCTCATCCCGTTCTGAATAAATCTTAATTTGGTATCATATGCTAATCAACGCATTATTGATTTCGTAGCTAGCAATCACCATATTTTTGTTTAGAGTGCAATGATAATTTCGATGCAAATGATACTGGGGGCATAACCGCGCGTTTAAACAGAGTCAACTAAGTCAGATAGCAACTCAAGACTACCAATAGATATTTTTCAATATATCGATGATTTTACAATAAGCCCCCGTACGTTGCACACTGACAAGGTTGTTTGTTTGGGTCCTCCCTCATGGTGAAACGATCAACTCTGTACTGTATGGTGCTACCCACAGAAAACAGAAGAAACGACTTCAGCGAGTTCGCCGCCACAAAAATGCAAACAAACTTCTCCTTCTCTACGTCAAGGCAACACCACACACAAGTCTGCACATCTGAAACAAGCTCGCTAAATTTTATTGGAGTGTTCTTTATCACCCACAGAGATCTCGCACCTTCCGTTTCCAATAAGTCTGGTCCAATGAAGGATGCACCCCTCATGAAGCAGTACATGGATGATTGGAGGTTAATGATGCAGCAAGACTTTGGCTTCGGCGTCGACCAGTAGAGTGGTACAATGTGAGAATCCAGTCCCTCCCAATAAGGTGGCGTAAGGCCATCGTGTTGAACTGCGATTATGATGAAAATTAGGGTTTTCTACACGTACATCTACATGGATACTCTCCAAATCACATTTAAGTGCCTGGCAGAGGGTTCATCGAACCACCTTCACAGTTCTCTATTATTCCAATCTCGTATAGCGCCCGGAAAGGGTGAACACCTGTATCTTTGCTTACGAGCTCTGATTTCCCTTATTTTATCTTGATGATCGTTTCTTCCTATGTAGGTCGGTGTCAACAAAATATTTTCGCACTCGGAGGAGAAAGTTGGTGATTGGAATTTCGTGAGAAGATTCCGTCACAACGAAAAACGTCTTTCTTTTAAGGATGTCCAGCTCAAATCCTGTATCATTTCTGTGACACTCTCACCCATATTTGGCGGTAATACAAAACATGCTGCCTTTCTTTGAACTTTTTCGATGTATTCTGTCAGTCCTGTCTGATAAGGATCCCACACCGCGCAGCAGTATTCTAAAAGAGCACGGACAAGCGTAATGTAGGCAGTCTTCTTAGTAGGTACAGTAGGTACTTTTTCTAAGTGTCCTGCCAATAAATCGCAGTCTTCGGTTAGTCTTCCCCACAACATTTTCTATGTGTTCCTTCCAATTTAAGTTGTTCGTTATTGTAATACCTAGGTATTTAGCTGAATTTACGACTTTTAGATTAGACTGATTATCGTGCAACCGAAGTTTAACGAGTTCCTTTCAGCACTCATGTGGATGACCTCACACATTTCGTTATTTAGCGTCAACTGCTACATTTAGCAGCATTCAGATATCTTTTCTAAATAATTATGAAGTTTGTTTTAGTCTCCTGATGACTTTATTAGTCGATAAACGAAGCGTCATTTGCAAACAACCGAAGACGGCTGCTCAGATTGTCTCCAAAATCGTTTATATAGATAAGGAACACCAAGGGGCCTATAACACTACCTTGGGGAACTCCAGAAATCACTTCTGTTTTACTCGATGACTTTCCGTCAATTACTACGAACTGTGACCTCTCTGACAGGAAATCACAAATCCAGTCACATAACCGAGGCGATGTTCACTACGAACCGCTTGTATGGTACCGTGTCAAAAGCCTTCCGGAAATCCAGAAATACGGAATCGATCTGAAATCCCTTGTCAATAGCACTCAACACTTCATGTGAATATAGAGATAGTTTTGTTTCACAGGAACAATGTTTTCTAAACCCATGTTGACTGTGTGTCAATAGACCCTTTTCTTCGAGGTAATTCATAATGTTCGAACACAATATATGTTCTAAAATCCTGCTGCATATCGACGTTAACGATATGGGCCTGTAATTTAGTAGATTACTGCTACTACCTTTCTTGAATATTGGTGTGACCTGTGCAACTTTCCAATCTTTGGGTACGGATCTTTCGTCGAGCGAACGGTTGTATATGATTGTTAAGTATGGAGCTAATGCATCAGCATACTCCGAAAGGAACATAATTGGTATACAGTCTGGACCAGAAGACTTGCTTTTATTATGTGATTTAAGTTGCTTCACTACTCCGAGGACATTTACTTCTACGTTACTCATGTTGGCAGCTGTTCTCGATTCGAATTCTGGAATATTTACTTCGTCTTCTTTTGTGAAGGCATTTCAGAAGGCTGTGTATAGTAACTCTGCTTTGGCAGCACTGTCTTCGATAGTATCTCCATTGCTATCGTGCAGTGAAGGCATTGATTGTTTCTTTCCGCCAATATACTTCACATACGACCAGAATCTCTTTGGATTTTCTGCCATGTTTAGAGAAAAAGTTTTGTTGTGGAAACTGTTATAGGCATCACGCATTGAAGTCCGCGCTAAATTTCGAGCTTGTGTAAAAGCTCGCCTATCTTGGGGATTTTGCGTCTGTTTAAATTTGACATGTTTGTTCCGTTGTTTCTGCAACAGTGTTCTAACCCGTTTTGTGTACCAAGGAGGAACAGCTCCGTCGTTTGTTAATTTACACTACTGGCCACTAAAATTTCTACACCACGAAGATGTGCTACAGAAACGAAATTTAACCGACAGGAAGAAGATACTTTGATATGCAAATGATTAGCTTTTCAGAGCATTCACACAAGGTTGGCGCCGGTGGTGACACCTACAACGTGCTGACATGAGGAAAGTTTCCAACCGATTCCTCATACTCAAACAGCATTTTACCGGCGTTGCCTGGTGAAACGTTGCTGTGATGCCTCGTGTAAGGAGGAGAAATGCGTACCATCACGTTTCCGACTTTGATAAAGGTCCGATTGTAGCCTATCGCGATTGCGGTTTATCGTATCGCGACATTGCTGCTCGCGTTGGTCGAGATCCAATGACTGTTAGGAGAATATGGAATCGGTGGGTTCAGGAGGGTAATACGGAACGCCGTGCTGGATCCCAACGGCCTCGTATCACTAGCAGTCGAGATGACAGGCATTTCATCCACATGGCTGTAACGGATCGTGCAGCCACGACTCGATCCCTGAGTCAACAGATGGGGACGTTTGCAAGACAACAACCATCTGAACGAACAATTCGACGACGTTTGCAGCAGCATGGACTATCAGCTCGGAGACCATGGCTGCGGTTACCCTTGACGCTGCATCACAGACAGGAGCGCCTGCGATGGTGTTATCAACGACGAACCTAGGTGCACGAATGGCAAAACGTAATTTTTTCGGATGAATCCAGGTTCTGTTTACAGCATCATGATGGTCGCATCCGTTTTTGGTGACATCGCGGTGAACGCACATTGGAAGCGTGTATTCGTCATCGCCATACTGGCATATCACCCGGCGTGATGGTATGGGTCGCCATTGGTTACACATCTCGGTCACCTCTTGTTCGCATTGACCGCACTTTGAACAGTGGACGTTACATTTCAGATGTGTTACGACCCGTGGCTCTACCCTTCATTCGATCCCCGCGAAACCGTACACTTCAGCAGGATAAAGCACGATCGCATGTTGCAGGTCCTGTACGGGCCTTTCTGGATACAGAAAATGTTCGACTGCTGCCCTGGCCAGCACATTCTCCAGATCTGTCACCAAAAGAAAACGTCTGGTCAATGGTGGCCGAGCAACTGGCACGTCACAGTACGCCAGTCACTACTCTTGATGAACTGTGGTATCATGTTGAAGCTGCATGGGCAGCTTTACCTGTACACGCCATCCAAGCTCTGTTTGACTCAATGCCCAGACGTATCAAGGCCGTTATTACGGCCAGATGCGGTTGTTCTGGGTACTGATTTCTCAGGATCTATGCACCCAAATTGCGTGAAAATGCAATGACATGTCAGTTCTAGTATAATATATTTTTCCAATGAATACCCGTTTATCATCTGCATTTCTTCTTGGTGTAGCAATTTTAATGACCAGTAGTGTATTTGGTATAAATCTCTCAATTGCTGCCGATACTATTTCTTTGAATTTAAGCTACATCAGGTCTACACTTATATTATTTATTTGGAATGAGTGGAGATTGTCTCTCAGGAAGGCGTCAAGTGAATTTTTATCTTACTGCTTTGCTACTGCAGTCAGGAAACGTTATCGTCATGAAGGGGTATACGTAATCTTCAACCAGTGTACGATACTCCTTGGGCGGTCGCTGGACCCGTGTCTGCCTACGTGGATGTCCTCAGAGATTAGTAGAGTCACCGCAGCTTCTCTCCGTCCCTCAATACGGGTGTCTTCCCTTGTAAGACGACGTATTCGCGCTCTCTCATCGGCATGATGGAGAAGGTATCGGGATTCATCAGACCATGCAACAGTCTTTCACTGGACAGCGTCCAGTGTCGATGGTCACGTGACATTTCCGTCGTATTTGCCAATGTTGTGATGTTAACATTGCCGCATCTGTCATCGGCTGCAGAGGCCATTGTTAGGATTGTTCAGTGCGCTGTGTTTTCAGACACTATTGTACTCTGCCCAGAATTGAAGTCTGATGTTAGTTCCGGCACATTTCGCCGCCTATCCTGTTTTAACAGTCTTCTCAGCCTACGACATCCGACATCTGTAATGACGTCTGGACCTGGTTTCACCTTTGTTTCACCACGTGTTGGAGACACTCACCACAGCATTCCTCGAACACCCGACAAGTCTCGCAGTTTCCGAAAAGCTCGTGCCAAGCCTCCGGACTAACACTATCTGGCCTTAGTCAAGCTCAGATAGATCACGCGCGTTCCTCATTCTACACAAGGACAACACGCTCGCTGATACTACATGCACAATGTTCTGGCTGATCAGTGTAAATGAGCTTATTAGTAAGCTACAGGACAAAAGAAACACAATTTTGTCGGCATTGGAAGAAGTTATTCTATTTGAAAACAAATTATCTCTTTTTGCTCAATATTTTGAAAGAGAAACTTTCATTCACTTTCCACGTCAATTGAAACATCGCCAGAAAATAATTCCGGTGCTGTCATTTTCTGTTTCAAGAGAACACTTTCCTGTATGAGGTAATCTTTACTCAACAGTTTTCAGAAATTCAGAAACAACAAAAAAATCTATTGATACTACTGTTACAGAATTCAATTCTTCTGTCTTTAATATTGACATTGGAGACTTTGAAATGTAACTGCTGGATTTAAAAAAAAAAACAAAGAATTGTGAAGCACAAAATCTGAACGTCTTTGTGCTGATATAGGAATAGTACAGAAGAACAAATGTGAACTCAGTACACGGCACAAGTAGTCTGCTTTGAAAGACCTGGGGAAGGGCGATATGTTGCTTTTTAACACCTGGAATAGTATTCTTGACAAAAAACTAGTATTTGATAGCCTTGCTTCATTCGGATGTATATGTTCATGTGAACAATAATTTTCAACCACTAACCTTGTCAAGAGTAAATTAAGAAGTTGCCTTATTGATAAGAACCTGTAATCATGCCTGCAAATGAAAACAACAGCACTCAGTTTGCCTTACCCAAACTTTCCAAGGACAAGCAAAGCCATTGCCTACATTGGTGTTCGTCAGTATAATCATGACTTAATGTTATGGATTCCTTACAGTTTAATTTATCATTAAATAATATTGATATTAAGTATGATATCATGGTAGGTACTTATAGTTTACTAAGACTCAAAATTTTAATTGAATTTTATGAAGTTAAATTTTAGGGTCCGTTGTGGAGCGAAAGGAGATGCAGTGTCGAGTATGGAAAAGGTATGTTGCGTTGGTATGGACGTGCAGAGAGGACCAGTAAAAGGACATAGACGAAATAAGTATACGAGTGTGGATACAAGAGTTGAAAAGAGAGCGTACCTCAATCAGAGTGAAGACAGTTTTAGTGAAGACGAGCTTAGTAGTACTATCATTAAGTTAATAACAATTAACTAACTATACAGCTGTAGTTTATAAAAATTTTCTCTCACAAGAAATTTCAGTCGTTGTACTGCTGATACCAGTCTCTGTCGATCAACAAGTTTGCCGACCACATTACTAGGGCGCTAATGGCTTGTGGTAGCTGAGTTCTGCGTAGTGCTGACTACTGTCCTCCTGAACCCACCTGGTCCATATTTGTCGAAATGGTATCCCGACCAGCACGAGCAGAAATATCACGTAACAATAAAGCGTAATCTCGATACGCCACTGCTGTCAAATTTCGGCATGTGGTGTTAGAGGTTGCTCCTCCTTGAACGAGGCACACCACGATCTTCTCACAAACAAAAAAACATTCAAATGCAGTTTTCGAATGACAAATCCACCTCATAATCTTTGACCACATATTCCTACCTACTTGTGAGGTTGCGCTGTAAGGCTATTCATTTGCATATCCAAACATACTGTTATACGGCAGAAATGTATTATGGGCAATTTTCTCGAAGTGTCTCCAACAACCACCAAGCCAAGGCTAGCCAGGCCACACACCATGTTGCAATTAGAACAAGAAACAGCCAGAATGCAGACACTGTAGGAAGCAAAATGAAGCCAGAACATGTTGTCTCAAAACGCATGGGCAATAGGCTTGAATCGTAAACTCAGTAACATGGTTTCAGCGAGAAGAAAACATCATGTCATTCTAACAGCACAGCTTGATTTCCTAAGGTAAGGCAACAACCTGAAGCCCTGAAAGCCATTCTTGTGAAATGGACGAGAGGTGAAGATCGCTGAAAAGCTCATAAAATCAGGCCCTATATAGTCATCGTCGGCCAGACGTAATGTCATTGCCTCAGACAAGCAGTAACATATACTCAGGCTTCCAGGCTTTCAAGCCGCAGTATATCAGCTACGAGGCCGAACCTGTAAGGTGCTGCTATTGTTCGCTAAGATGACTTCTGCCTTAGAAACTTCTACCTGTCTGGTCTGCTATATTCAGTCGCTGTAAGTTCCCCCTTGCAGCCACTGATGAGGAGACTTCTAGGTGGATGGTGTTTGGCGCACTGTCCACCTGTCGCAGTATTCGGGAGGCATACTAACCGCTGGTACCCCCGACCAGTACCTGTAAGCAGTCATCGACATTCCCAGCCTTCCTTGGTGGAGGGGCTGTGCTGTTGCACATCTCCACACCGTGCAGAGCTTCTGGGGAATTACCCAAGCATACCCCTTGAACGTCTTCGAAAGTGCTCTGATAAAAACGCATTCTCTGTCTTGGGCAGAAAGGCCGATCGCCAACGCAGTCTGCCACCAGCCCGACATCATGGTTATATGAGCCGGACACTGCAGGGCGACGTCCACCTGAGGTTGGTGAGACAGCATCAGCAAGTCCCAAGGCCCAACGCTGCACTACAGTCAGCCTTGACCACAAGACAGCGAAGAATACACGATTGTTAACTTTAATGTAATAAATCCTTGTTCCACTAATGCTGTGTAATTATCGCCCAGTGCGCTGAGTGACCTACTCTAGAAACCACCCAACGGTGCGTGGCGGAGGATATTTCTGGCACCACTAACTTATCCCCCCTTCCCCGTTCGACTCGAAAATGGCGTATGGGAAGAATGACTGTCGGTAAGCCTCTGTATTAGCTCTAATTTTTTGAATTTTCTCATCGAGGTCACTTCGCAATGTGTATTTGGTGGAAAGTATACGTTATTCGACTCTTGGTGGAAATTGCTCTCCCCAAATTTCAATAGTACACTTTTCCGTGGTATACAGCGCCTATCTTGTTATCTTTGCCACTGAATTTGTTAACGATCTCTGTGACGTTCTCGCAGCAACCAAACGGTCCTGTGACGAGACGTGCCGCCTTTGTTGGATCTTCTCAATCTCTTCTGTATCTAGTAATGGTCCCAGATTGCTGAGTAATACTCAAGAATCGGTCTAACAAGCCCGTTGTAAGCCACTTCCCTTATGAATCGACTACATTTTCTTAATATTCTTCCTATGAATCTTCATCTGGCATGTACCTTTCCAACTACTCGTTTCATATAGTGTCTCGCTTAAAGTCGCTCTGGATAGTTACTCCCGGATGTTTTCGATAGAGACTGTTTCAAGCAGTTTGTTGTCAATAGTGTAGTTGTTAAGCAGTGGATTTCTTTCCCTATGTGTGTGCAATACGTTACATTTATTTACACTCACGGTCAACTACCAGAGCCCCCACAATTCATCAGTGCCCTGTAGGTGATACTGCAAATCTGTACTGTCTACTTGTGATGCACATACTGATCAACCAGAACGTTATGACCACCGAACTACTAACGATATAAACCTGCCCGTGCGCAGCATCGTCACGTGGGGAGGAATGACTGCTAGTCAGACACACACTTACGCTTATAGTATCAGTGATCGTGCTGTCCTTGTGTAGAATGGGGACAGTGTGCAATCTATATGTTTGAACGAGAGCAGTTTATGATAGGCCCAGAGGCTCGGCACATGCATTTCGGACACTGCGTGGCATTTTGGATGCTCGAGGAGGAGAAACCATGTCCAGACGTCGTGAGGTTGTGCGGCCAACCCTCGTTACAGATGTCGGATGCTGTAGGTTGGACAGACTGGTAAACAGGACAGGCGTTCAACTGTGCCGGAACTAACACCACATTTTATTCCTGCGCAGAGTACAACAGTGTCTGAACACACAGTGCAGCAAACACTCCTAACGATGGGCCTCCACAGCCGACGACCCACGCAAGTGCCTATGTTAGCACCATGACATCGCCAGCTACGACTGAAATGGCTAGGTGACCATCGGCACTGGATATTGGTGCAGTGGCAGAGCGTCGCATGGTCTGATGAATTCTGATAACTTCTTCATCATGTTGATGGTAGAGAGCGAAACCGTCGTCTTCCAGAGAAATAGCTCCTTGACAGAGACAAGCTGGTGGCGGCTCCATTATCCTCTGGGGAAGATTCATGTGGGCATCCATAGGTCCAGTGGAGCTCGTGCAAGGCACCGTACACTGACTACAGACCACGACACCCATTCGTAACCATCATACTTCTCGATGGCAGTGGCATTTATCAAAAAGACAATGCACCATGTCACAAGGCCAGGAACGGGATGGAGTGGTTCGAGGAACACAGTGGCGAGTTCCAAACGATGTACTGGCCTCGCAAATCGCCAGATCTAACACATATTGGATGTGATCGAACGAGGCGTTAGAGCTTGTTGCCGTTCTCCCTGGAATTTGCAGGCGTTCGGTGACTCACAAGTGCGAGCAGATGTGGCACCAACTCCCTCCAGCGACCTACCAAAGCCTCGCTGCTTCCATGCCGTGACGCGTTGCCGCTGTTATCCATGCCAAATGTGGACATACCAGCTATTAGGTAGATGGTCATATGTGCTAGCTTTTCGTTGTATTTATTATAAAGAATCACATCAACTGCAAACAGTCTTAAAGAGCTTCTCACGCGTCCTGCTAGATCATTGGTATACATTGTAAGCAGTAACGGCCCTATGACGCTTCCTTGTGGTACTCCCGAAATCTCCTTTAGATCCGTCTATGTCATTCTGTTAAGAGCGACTTGTTGACTTCTGTCTGCGAGGAAGTCTTGAATCCGGTTGCAAATCTGTACCTACATTCGGCTAGGTCGTATTATTTTCACTAAACGACAGTGGGGGATGGTATAAAATAAACGCCTTCCTGAAATTAAGGAACACGGGATCAACCTGAGCGCCGCTGTCCACAGCGCTATGGATCTCGTGGAGGGAGAAAACGAGCTGAGTTTCTCAACATCTCTGTTTGCTGAATGCGTCTTGATTTTCGCAAAGGAGATTTTCGTTTTCCAAAAGCGTCATGATTCTTGGCATAAAACATGTTCCGTAATTCTACAACATATTGGCGTCAACGATATGGGCCTATAATTACGTGCATCTGTCCTACGACCGCTCTTGGAAACCAGAAAAACCAGAATAACCTGCTCTTTTCCAGTCGCTAGGTAACCTTCGTTGCTCAAGCGATCTATGATGAATTATTGTTAGAAGGGCAGCCTGTTCTTTCGCATAATCTTTGTAGTATCTTACAGGTATCGCATCTGGTCGTGCTGCCTTTCCACTACAAAGCAACTGTAGTTACTTTTCCATTCCGCGATTGACTATCTCAGTATATGCCATTCCAACTTTCGTGCGGTGATTGAAAGGAGGGTCCGTGTAACGATCATCCGTGTGAAACAATTTCGAAAGATCGAATTCAGTATTAGGGCCTTCTCTCGGTTATCTTCCGTTTTGGTTCCAGTATAGACACGGAGTGAATGAACAGAGGATTTTGAACCACTTACTGATTTTATGTAAGACCGAAACCTCTTAGAGTTCTTAATCAGATCGGTTGACAAAATGTTACTTCCGAAGTCATTGAAGGCTTCTCTCATTGCTCTCCTTATGCGTATTCTCGCTTCTTTCAAATTTTGTTTGTCAGTTAGGTTTCGATTTCTCTTGAATCTGCGATGAAGCTCTCTTTGTTTACGTAGCCGTTTTCTAACATCATTATTAGATCACGGTGGGTCATTCCCACGCCTTAAGACCGTACTGGAAACATACGAATCTAAGGCGTATTGAACGATACTTTTGACTTTTTCCATTTGTGTTCCTCATTCTCGTCCCCAGTACTGAATATTTGATCCTGACTACTCAGATCCTTTGCAATTTGTATCCTGTCACCCTTGCTAAGCATAAATATTTTCCTACCTCTCTTCAGAATTCTTATGATCATTGGAATCTTCTTCTACGTTAACTGATTCGGTAAGTTCAAGTCTGTTCTTGCTAGCAGTTTCTAAGACATTACTTCCACGAGCTTGTTCTCTAATTATTTTCGGACGAGACATTCAGAATAATGTCACACTAATCCCTGTCTGTGGCATCAGTTTCGGTAACATGACTCTCACAATCTATACCTGTCAAGATGAAACCACTCCCCATCCCCATTACAACGGAATGATCAACAAAATTACTAACTATATTCTGTAAGTTCTCTTTGAAGCGCTCAGTCACTACAGCTCGTAACCCAGGCGGTCTATAAAGCACCCGATTATCATTTCTGACTGATCTTTGATGCTTAACTTTACCCACATTAATTCACGTTTGGAATCTGTGATAACCTCGTTAGATATTATCAAAATTTTTATTGCAATAAAAACGCCGATCCCATTGGCAACTAACCTATCCTTAGGACAAATATTCCAATGTGAACTTAGGATTTCGTTGCTATTCACTTCCAATTTCCATCAGATTTCTGTTTCAATCATTCAATAAGCAAAATTGATTCTGAGGTCTTTCCTTGGATGCTCCTACAGTTTACTAATATCATATTCACCTTTTCTATGTCCGATCTGCGAAGACGAGCGTTCTCTGGGAAGATTGTGGTTGATGTGACTTCGATTTTGCCTGGCAGCTCATCTCTGATTCCAAGAGGAGGTTTCTCTAGCCTAAAAACCCTCATTTGCACGCCATACACACACCACTACCTTCCCACGCACTCTAGGTTCCTTTATCTCGAAACAGTAGAAGAGGTCTCTCAACCCATGGACCCTATAAAATTGGCGTCAGAAGTGTGTACGTTGGCTGCCATTGCTAATGTCTGCAGCATCATTACCTGCAGTGCCTGGGCTTCCGTCTGAATGCAATGCAGTGTGATGAGGAAGCATTTTCTCTGTTGGCCTTTCTGACTGTGTTCTTGTTTGTGGCCATGTCAAAGCGCATGGACATTAATTCCACTCTCAGAGTGACGTTTGTGAAACCGCTGTAACCTGCAGATTTATCATTCTTTGGAGGAAATACCAATGAAATATATTTAACGCCAGTGAAGTGCAAATTCTATAATTTATCAGACCATGAGTCACCACGTACTAAGTCAGTACCAGTTATGTGTGACATTTGTAGAAGGTTTGGACTTCGGCGCAGGACTGTTCAGATCACGTTGCGTTATGATCTGGTGTAGGAATTAAATTGATTTATTACTATGTGTATTGTAAGTGCAATTTTCCCGTACCCTTCTTTTATAACAGCAAAAATAGAATCTGCCATTTGCTGGGAACACATGCTGCTACTACAAGTGAAGCTGCCATTGTGTTAATAGAGAGCGTAAAGTAGTATGAACTGGAATGAAGAGCTGAATAAGCAATCTGTAACCTTACGTAACGCCTTCCCCCCTCCCCCCCCCCCCCCCAAAAAAAAAATACGGAGGGTGTTTATTTGAGCTGTTTTAGCTGCTGCTGAACGCTTAATGGGCCAAGTTAAAGCATATAAAATGAATCATGAGGTATTTATCAAGGGAGGAACGTTGCAGGGGCTGGCGTATGGTTTGCCCATCGATATCAGAAATAAAACAGCACGAGATTTACAAAGTGAAACCGAGTAGTTTAGTGCAGAAGATGAATCAATCAGTGTGATCTCTTTTGGATAAAATCCGGAAGATTAATGCACAAACACACAAGTTCACACAAGGAGTAGAAGCTGACGCAGTTACCTTGTGTGAAGCTGAAAATAGGGCTTTCGATGTTTTCTTAAGGGGTACCTCTGCCGAAATGTTACACGGAGTCAGAACAGAGACTCCATCTAAAATAGTCGAAACTATTACGATCGCCACAGAACTGGATGAAACGGATACTGCTACGAAAGGATGTAGTGACCGTCCGATCTTCGTCTCTGAAGTCAGACATAACAGATGTGGACATAAGTATCATCTGCAGAAACAATGTCGTCAACCAAATTTTTCTTAGTGTGATCAAGTCAATCATAATGTGCAAGAGTACAGGAATAAGAAACGAGGAAAATATCACCAGAAAAAGCGTCCATTAAACACAAAGGGGAATCCTCGTCCACCGCAAGGCATTCCCAGTAGAACAAAACATTGCACAAAAGAATGCAGAGATGAAATGCTGCTTGTTAGGCATAGTACAGGGCAAGGAACAGAAGTTTTCAGTGGACGTAGGTGTGCACGTGTCAGTCATTAGTTTGGTCCTCTGAGACAGGAAGAGACTTACGTCTCCATGATATGTGCTATGTGAAGTAGGTGACAACGCTCCATTGTATAAGGAAACCTTACTCTGTTCCCTTGTATTTGCAACTATTGATTTTTTGACTAACAACTGGTAGAGGGAATAACAGAACATAGTCTATGAAGAGCAAATGACGTCAATATTCCAAAAAAGTCTATGGCAGGTACTAAGAAGTACGGGTTCAGTTGTGACTACAGGTACTTGAACGCCAAAACTGTTGCTGGTGTATATCCTATTCCTAATATTATGGAAACACTGGGTCAGTGCAAATAATTTTCAACAATGGACCTAATGAGCGGGTATCACCAACTAGAAGTAGTTCCAGAAGACAGACTGAAGACTGCCTTCATACTATCAGGTCATTACCAGTACCGAAGGATGCCATTTGGGTTTTAAAATGCACCAACTGTGCTCCAGAGACTGGTGGATGGCATACTTCATGGATGGAATCCTAAAAAAGTTTATCGTGTGCTTAGACGACATCATTTCGAGAGACGTGGAAGAACTCTCCTGGTATTTTGAAGAACTATTTAATAGACCACAAACAGAACATCTGACATTCAGCATAAGTAAATGCCATTTTGCACAAACAAAATTCAAGCACCTTGGCCGTGTAATTGGTTCAGAAGGAGTAAAACTGATCGCTGACTAACTTTGGTAGTCTGTGACTTCACAACATCATAAACAACCAAACACTTCAGTCGTTTCTAGGCATATGCCATTTTTTTATTATGGAAATTCATTAAAGAATTTGCACAAATTGCTGAAACATTAAACAAACTGTTGCAGAAATGTGTAAAATTCGAATGGACAGTAGATTCCCAAACAGCATGTGATACATAGAAGAAGAACCTGACATCAGTCCCAGTACTGATATTCCCAGATTTCTAAAAAGAATTCATCCTTTCGTGTGATGCTAGTAATACAGCAGAGCACTGGGGTGCCTACTCAGTCAAAATTTAGATGATAAAGAACACCCTGTGACCTATGCGTCTAGTCAGCTCAGCAAGGCAGAACATAATTATCACATGACAGAAATGGATTTGCTAGCAAAGATTCATCGAATTACATTCTTTCGTTGTTGTGTTTGGCCAAAAGTTCAGAAGCGTGACAGACCATGCACGGCTAAAATTATTGTTACGATTAAATGATCCTGCTAGTAGATAAATGAGATGGGCACTCAAATTGAAATTCTTGGATTGGACGTCTTGGTACCCCTGCAGGAAATGAGTACACTTTAACAATAATACATCACTTTTCCCAACACACTGAAATGGTAACAATCCCAGATCAACAAGCTAACACAATAGCACTAGCCTTAGTTAAAAGTCGGATACTCAAGTTCAGAGTACCAGATACCATAATAACAGTTCAAGGTATAAACATCATATTGGCTTTAATGAAACATTTGTGTAGATTGCTTTGCATTCACAAGTTAAGAATAAGTCCTTTCCATCCACAAGCAAATGGATAAACAGAAAGGGTTCACAGGACGAGTTACAAAATGTTGAGTCACTATGTTAATGGCCTACATGATAATTGGGACACATAACTAGCATTCATAATTTTGATTTACAATTCCACAGCTCACACCAGTACCAATCCTCCATCAAATGAGGTGGTAAGTGCAGAAAAATGCCATCTTCTTTTCACATGAAAAAATTCAAGTTTGGAGCTAACAGCGAGTCAGTAACAGAATTTTCAAAACACTTATGTGGAGTCTGGCAAAGAGAAAGCTTTACAACGTCGCAAACAGATAGGACAATGTACAGGCAAACTGCCAGGATACAGAGCTTCTAGGCGCTCAGTCCGGAACCGCGGGACTGCTACGGTCGCAGGTTCGAATCCTGCCTCGGGCATGGATGTGTGTGATGTCCTTAGGTTAGTTAGGTTTAAGTAGTTCTAAGTTCTAGGGGACTGATGACCACAAGGTGAAACCATTCAGAGGAGCCTTTGATGTTTTCTACAAGTTCCGTCAGCTGCACAAGTCTCAAGAAAGGCGTCAAAACACCATAGAAAACTGGTATCTAATGACGATCTATAGGTACACAATACACCTCACCCATTCAGATCGCGAAGTAAGATGTTATGATCAGCATTTTTATAATGTTTTACAGTTTTCTGTACTTTGGTTATCTTTAATTGTTACTATGTATTTATTGGCGTATCATGTATGATAGTGTTCACAAGTTTGCATTGAATAGGGCAGAATTTATTTTCTTTTCCGTCAGTGTATTTGTTAAAGAGAAGGACTTGATGAAACATGCCTTTCTGTTAAGATGGCGTACCACTATGGATGTACAGGAAGGTTATCATAGTCCTGATTACGCTTCACTTCTTCAGGAAAGGCGTACCAATACAGTTCAGAACCAGCAGTTCTGGGATATTATTCTGCAGAAAACTTGATGTACTATTAACTTGACAACTAATCTTCGACATACGGAAAATACGAAATGAGGTACGCAGGCTACAGTTGGTGTTCCCGGAATTGAGCAAGAAAGCGTAGAAGAGAATGCTTTGGAGGAAATACAAGACGAGTATAACGAATTAAGACTTTGTTATGAGAAAGTGAGAACACGACTGAAACAATTGACAGAAAAAGGACCACAGACATTAATCGGAGAGAAAAAGAGGATGATTGGATGCGGGAGGGAAATCAGTGAAAACCGTATTCGGCACAGCAGACAATGAAGGTACAAGAAGCTTGAATTATACGCTAGAACAAACGCGGGTGATAGTGAATACCACCAGAACTACAGCAGAATGGCATACGACCCAGTTGAAAAACATTGTATACAATTTTCTTAACAACATGAGGAAGGTAAGAAAATTAACTACAGAACTGGCGCAGTGCACAAAAGATATCGTGTGGACAACGAAGAACACCTTGGAAAGAATTCAGACTCAATTAAGTACATTAGACGGCAGATTGAGCATAACCAGACTGTTGCGGGCCGTAAAAATAATATTGTTCAAATGGCTCTGAGCACTATGGGACTTAACATCTGAGGTCATCAGTCCCCTAGAACTTAGAACTACTTAAACCTAAATAACCTAAGGACATCACACACATCCATGCCCGAGGCAGGATTCGAACCTGCGACCGTAGCGGTCACGCGGTTCCAGACTGAAGCGCCTAGAACCGCTCGGCCACGCCGGCCGGCTGCGGGCCGTAGCAAACACGCTGAATAACGCGAGGCTAGAAGCAGCAACACTGCAAGAAACGGTTTACCATGCCATGCACAGAGGTCTGAGTTATACATTTTTGCCTCTAACACAGTTCCTAGCAGGATTGCGCCAGTCACAAAAAGAATTCCTCGCAGAACTACAACACATAGTAAATCCAACGGAGAGAAACCTAGCCTTATCCTACAACACAGCATCCGTTGAAGTTAGTTCTGCTACAGTAAATCTGTACGTCTCCATTCAGTTTCCGATAGTGGACATGAATGCACAATACCAGTTTTTTACTACGCACTCTTATCCGACAAAACCGGGAACAGTCAAAAAATGGATCCAAAAACAAAAGCAAGAAATATTATAAGTTTAAGAACAATGAGCACATGTCTTAAACAAAGTTACAAGAATGTATAAGAGAAATCATCGAGAAATCTCCAGCCAGAGCGATACTGACAAACGTACAAGCATGTCAAAAACAGTTGTTATTAGGGAAAACTGAAATATCACAGCTTCAAATAAAAGTGCTTATTTCCAGAGAGTGGGAGCACATTGGAAGTTGTCATCATAAGCTGTTACCAAAATGGAAGAACCATGGGCATGACTGCCGGCCGTTGTGGCCGAGCGGCGCCAGGCGCTTCAGTCCGAAACCGCGCTGCTGCTACGGTCGCTGGTTCGAATCCTGCCTTGGGCATGGATGTGTGTAATGTCCTTAGGTTAGTTAGGTTTAAGTAGTTCTAAGTCTAGGGGACTGATGACCTCAGATGTTAAGTCCCACAGCGCTCAGAGCCATTTGAACTATGGGCATGACCAAGGTAGAACTACGACACAGCGGTATAGTAATACGAGGGTCGTTCATTATGTAATGCCCCACCTTTTTTAAAAGGCCATTAATAAACATGCTGGTGCTTCACATTCGATGTTTGTTCTGTGCGCTGGTGAAGTGTCGAAGCATTCTGGCAGATGGCAGAGCCGTATTACAGCGTCAAAACGGCATCTACATTCAACTCACGTTACAAGTAGCGTGCTGTTATTGAGTTCTTGTGTAAAGAAAAAGAAACTGTGATGAACATCCGTTAACTTTTGTGTGCAGTGCATGGTTATGCTGCAGTTGATAGGAGTACAGTTGAGCGATAGGCAAAGAAAGTTACAGCCTCAAGAAATGCAGAAACTGAGCTACCAAGGCTCTGCTAATAGTTTCTGCATTTTGCTTGAGGCGTAAAACGAATTATCCACTGAGTCGCCATTCAAATACTTGTCAAGTGGCTAAATGGTAGAAATAACAAATAAAAACGTGTAGCACAGAGTAAGGTTGAAACAAAATTGTATTATAAAAAACTCATCACAGTCAATATACGATTAAGAACAGACCAAAAAAACGTTGTTAATAAGCTTTCGACACGTTGAAATAACCGAAAATCTTACTGTGTTTGGTTATCTATACAACACGGATTTCATGAGATGGTTGCAGAGGCAAACTAAGAAAGAAATAGGGACAAATTAGTTAAAGAAGGTGGAATGTATCAGTCGTAAATATAAAATTTTCTCTACGTCCTGCCCAGCCAGCACTAAATCAAGGCAAGCCAGGCCAACGAAGCGTGTAGCAATCAAAACGACAAACTGGCTGAACGCCGGCATTGCAGAAAGCATAACAAACCCAGAGGATATTGCCTCAACTCGTACGAACGAGAGACCTGAATCCGTAAACTCAGCGACACGACCTCTGCTAGGAAACATATCACATCACATAACAGCTTCAGCCGGCCGGGATGACCGAGCGGTTCTAGGCGCTACAGTGTGGAACCGCGCGACCGCTACGGTCGCAGGTTCGAATCCTGACTTGGGCATGGATGTGTGCGATGTCCATAGGTTAGTTAGGTTTAAATGTGTTCTAAGTTCTAGGGTACTGATGACCTCAGATGTTAAGTCCCATAGTGCTCAGCGCAATTTTTTTTTAACAGCTTCATTTCGTGAAAGACAGCAGAAGATTCGCAAGAAAACCTCTGAACATGATGATATGGCGGAAAGGCAACAAACCGAAGCCCTGAAAGCCATGCTTGCGAAATAGACGGGTGGTGAAGACAGCTGACGAATCAAAAAAAATGAGGTAACATTCAGTCATCGTCAGGCAGACATAATCTGATTCTGAGATATGCACAAATAAATACTCAGGCTTCCAAGCCCTCGCTCTTCATCTTTAAATTCCAGAACATTGGCTGCTAGACTGAACGTGCAATGTGCCCCAACCGTTCGCCTTCGAGACTGCTACCAGTCTGGTCTACCGTACTTGGTCGCCGTGAACTGCCGACCTCGCAACCACTGATGAGAAGAATTGCAGACTTCTACCTCCGACTTACTGAGCCGAGCTGATGGTGGCTGGTGCAGTGTCCACGTGTTGTAGTATTTGGGAGGCACGATCATTGCTGCTGCCGCAGGACTGGTAACTGTATGCAGTCATCGACATCTCCACTCTTCCGTGCCGGAGGGACAATGCTGTTGCTCATCTACACATTGTGCAGAGCATCTGGAAGATTACCCGAGTACACCCCTTTGATGTCTACAAGAGTGCTCTGGTAAAAACGCAGTCTCCTTCCTGGGCATCAAGGCCCGTTCCATGGGCTACGCAGATTGTCAACGCCGCCTGCTTCCCGCCCGACACCGTGGTTACGTGATCTGGACGCCAGAGGGCGACATCTGCCAGAGATTGCTCAGACAGCATCAGCAAGCTCCGAGGCCGTGAACTGCACTACCGCCGGCCTGTGCGCCAACACAGTGAAGAACACACGATTGTAAACTTAAATGTAACAAATTTTTGTTCCGCTAATGCTGTATCATTAGCGCCCAGCGCGCCGCCTGCCGTGCTGCGCTGCACTCCTCAGATCATCCTGACACATTGTGCGTTTCAACCCAGGTCTCATCAATGTAACACATTTCATGCCAATTTGATGTCTTTTGTATGCCTCCTTGATGGTGTTGCATTTTAATGACCTCTACTGTAGTTGACTTATATGAGTTTCAAATAGACACGTTCGAGAACTGTGCTGTCATAGCATTGGTTGTTTTGGACGATATGCCGTAAGCAGAGATTCGGTCTTAGTGAAGGTTTATAGGTAACAGGCATTTAAGAAATACACAGCTTATTTCATCATAACAGCTTTACAGCTTTACTCATCAAGGACGTCCGGAAACAGTTACTGGTGATGAAAATATAAAGAATCTGCTCAGTGTGATATTAAAACATTTAAAGTTGTCAGAACAGTTCTTTACTAGGCATGATTCTCTTGGACATGCGTTCCTACAGTCATCGAACTTACTTATCCTCCTTATTGTAGGGATACTAGGCAGCTTCACACGGTCTTCATACCGTTGTGCTATTTTGCATTTTTCACGCACCTAAATCTCTGCCAGAAGTGGTAGGTGACAGAAGGAACCATTGGAGAGGAAGACAACTGAGCCCAGGACGTTTAGGTTGCAACTAGATACTCGTCCATTTAACTACCGAGACACACTATTGAAGAACAGAGTCTAACAGGATGAAGATTAAACTATGGCACGCCTTCTGCAGGATGGGTGGCACGGTTCTTGAATGCTGACTAATATCAGTGTTTGGATCATTTTAAAAGAATCGAACTATTTTTAGTGCTGATTTGTTAATGTCAGTGAGATGTGGGTTCACCACTTTGTAATTTAAATGAAACAGCTTAATATAACTTGACAAATTAGAAACGTAACTGCCCTCATTGACAAGAAATTTTTTATTGTAAATTTTTGCGTTAGGTACACTTCAGTCTCGTTCCTTTGTTCCTTTTATTTCAAACCTCGTGGAAGTGTCCACTGTCACTAGGCCGAGAGATCAAGTTGGATTTTGTAACAGCTAGTGTCCAACCGAATATTCGGCTCCGGCTTCAGCTTCGGCCAAAACATGCCGAACTTTTGGCTGAAGCCGAAGGTTTCTAGCAAGCCGGTGAAATTGAACTAATCGTTAGAACATCGCATGCGTGGTGGACACCCGACAATTAAACTGCAACACTGTGTTGCGTCAGTCAGCTGCCAGTAAATACAAGTTCGTACGCGAATTAGATTATCTACTTCGATGGTTTATGATAAGATTGCGAAAATTGTTACCGGAGCAAGAAGAAGAGAAGATTGAGTTTGTGAAAAGTACATAAAAAGCAAAAAAACGTAAGTATTGCCTTTATACCATTTATTAAGCTATTTACTACTCAATAGTACATCAAGCGTTATTTATTTTTTAATATCTGTTCTAAATGTTATGGTTTTAGAGGCAAGTGTCACTATACCTCCGGCAGAACCCGGAATGTTCCGTAACCCTATGCACTGTTGCCAACGAAAGCGATTTGCAGCGTACCACACTATATTGAACAGACGTTCGGTGCGCAGTAGAAATGTGATTGCTATTGACTTGTTAATGATTATATCCATAGAGAGTATTAAAATAAATGTTTACATGGCTTTCTTTGTGTCTCAGCAGCATTTACTTTTTTCTATATTTCATATTCATTGATATAAATATGTACCAGATTCACAAATTCACGAAACCCCATTTTTTTTTTTAAAAAAAACCTTTCGTACTGTTTACAAACAGCAAGCGAGGACTTCGAAGCGCACACGGCACTCGTCTACGCGTGTTGGCAGGAAGCCATTGTCTTGTTACACAGCGGCTTTTGTTTTCGGTACCCCTGGCTGCGTATCCCCCTCAGTTTAGGGAACTTGAAAAACTCTACAAAGTATATTCGTTAGGTTTAAATGTGTTCGATGTATCTCGAATTTGGACATGTGCATTTCGATTGTTGCAACTCGTATCATATTCGCTTGTCACCGACAACGATGGCGAAGAAGGAACAATATTTGAAAGATAGAGTGCATCTTTTTGAAGTTTTTTAAACACAGATCTCAAAAAGTACCTGTTTAACCTTTACCAGATTTTTCACATGACTGGAGCTCGTTCGTCGCGCCAGTATAGGGTTAGATTATGCAAGTATTTTGCGCTACCGTTTTTTTTTAAATTTCCTATGAAACTAATCTCAGAAGTACTCTGCCTAATCTCTACTAGAAAGTATACAAGTCACTATTCTAAATGCTACAACTTTTCGTTAGCAATCTATTATTTTTACTCATTTTTATTAGTCATTTTAGCTACACTTCCTGAGTTAGTTGTCTTTCAATTTAAGGTCAAAGGTATTTATGTCTTCCTGTTGGCCCTGCCCTGAGACTAAAGCATAGATTTGCGCCACTTTTTGGAACCATAATTTTCGATTTATTGCGATATGTGTTCACCATTGTTCTGCAATCGTCAGTAGGCACTATATTTCATTTAATCTCTGCAAATACGTGCATTTTTATGCTCAAAATATTGTTGTTGTACCCCGTTACATTTATGTATTGGAAGGCTAGGATCTTACGTTATTGTTCTTTTCAGAAATGAAGAATTTTAAGTCCTAATACGACAAATCATTTGCAAACAAAGGAAAAAAAATTGTTAATTTTGAACCGAAGAGCATTTATTTGGTTAGGAGAGGGCTTGTATCTGACACAAATACGTGTCGTGCTTCGTATTCTACTGCTCTATATACTGTACTTGAAGAACCAAAATACGAATTTCAGTTTTTCTTCATCTTTACTTACCTACATGTTGCAGATGGTAGTTGCTCGGATGTTAAACATTTGTATTCAGTTAGATCGTTTGAACAGTATGTGAAATGGCGTATTTGTTCGCCTCACATATTTTCTTTTGGAAAAAAATGTATATTTTGTTTCAACATCGTTGGCTTGTGCTTGTGAGAATTTTAGGATGAACAATTAATTCGCAAGACATGCAGGCACCTGCTGACACAACAGGCAGGCCGGAAAAGCAATGATAATAAAAATGATATTACTAATAATAATAAATTAACTTTTGAAATCCCAAGAAATTTGTAATTTTAAAGAAGCTGAAACAGCGCACAAGATTTTATGCTTTTTGTTCTAGTACGAATAACTTCTCCGTCCCGAGTTGCCTTCCCTTTATTAATCTGTATTTTTAGTGTTAAACCTTGCTAAAAATGTTGTGGACTGTCCATTTCGTAGGCCACATTCACTGATGCGAAGCGAACTTACGGAAACCCGTGTAATCGACCTGTACGATAGGAAGCACTGTCAAAACCCAAGCGGCCGCCGATATCGGTCGACGTCTATCGAAAATGATCTGATGACCGATACCGGTTGCAGTGAGACCACACCCTTACACGTGAATCGATTATTTTCTTATTTAATCAGAAGTTCACATTCGCAGCCTTTCTGGTATGATGGTTCGCGTTCCGAACTACTAAGGCAAGAGATTGCGGGTTCGAATCCCGTGGATAAATGTAGGTGTGATGGATTTCTCTACGTATTTAAGTATGTTTGTTAAGGTGTCTAGTCACCATAGTTCAAGCTCCGTCTTAGTTTTGGGGTTGGAGATGGTTGGTGTGATTGTTGAAAGATTTATTCGTTTACTATCTTTGCTTTAAGGTACATAATGGCTTCTGTGAGACTGAATCCAATTTGGGGGTATTTTTGAAAAAGAATATCATAAAGCAACTTGTAAAGTATGTAATAAATCATTGTCTGTTGGTAGTGCCTTACCAAAAAGAGAGACCATATTGAAAACCATTGGTCAAAAAAACCTTATAAAAATGAATGAGCAGCTTATTGTAAGACAAATGAAAAACGCCAGAGTTTGATCAAAAAAGAACCAGGGACACTTAACTCTTCGCAAGACAAAAAGGTAGTCAAACAATCTACTTTACCGCATATAATTGCGCTAAAAGTAGCTCCACCGTGGCGTAACAATTATCCGGTATCGTTGCAAATCGATAAAAGTATTATGGAGCTCATTGTAGGCACATGCTGCCATATGAACTTGTTGAAGAAGATGCATTCCGTAGGCTCAATTTCACTAACCCTGACTCTCTATCCAAGTACAAGAAAAAGTCTGTACTTTAAAACGACTTTATTGCCAGTGACGTACGAAAAAGTTAAGGGGAAAGTCATACTCCTTTTAGAAAAGCCTGAATGGATCAGCTTTACCAGTAACATATGGAATAATCCAGCAAAAACGTGCTCATTGTTGAGTTGCACTGCTCACTTCATTTAAGTCCCAAAAGTCAGTGTCTTGGAACAAGATCACACAGAGCAGAATATTTCAGAGAAACTTAACCAAATTATTGCCGACATTAATGTCACAACAAAAATACACATGGGCATTTGCGACAATGCTTTTAATATGTTGTGGAAACTTTGCTCATGTTGGATGCGTAGCTCATACGCTGCAGCTAGTTATTCATGATGTTATATATAAGACGCTGCTGTAATGGATATAATAAAAAAATGTCGCAAAGTTGTAGGACATTTTGAAAGAAATGAACAAGCTTCCCGATGTTTAAACAACTTTCAAGAAACATGCGACTTACCCAAACACGTTCTTGATTCTCGATGTCGAAACCCGCTGGAACAGCACTTATTTAATGTTGAAAAGATTCTTTAAACAAAAAAAGTGCTATCAGTTTATACGTGGCAGAACGCGATGGGATAATAGTCCCAACTGCAGAACAGTGGGTACTAATAAGCTACTGGATAGCAGAACTTAAGTGCTCTCATCAAGCAACACTTGATATTTAAAGCGACTCTTAATCAGCATCTTTATCAATATCATTGGTCGTCATGCTTAAATCAAAACTGACCACAAAAGAATAAGATCCTGAAAATGTAAAACATCTGAAGTCTCAGTTGTGCGAGTCTGTTAAGAGGAGATTTTCTTACGCAAGCAATACTCCGCATTTATTGATTGCAATTCTAATGGAGCCCCGTTTTAAAACGAAATATTTGACTATCAATGAAACGGAAAACACGAATACTGTAACATACCTACGACAGAATGAGTCTCGCTCAAGTCCAACAGCTCGCAGGGACGTAGATGTTGGTGAGCCTAGACCGTCCTGTTCAGCGACAGATGCAGACATCGAAAACGCATCCTCAAAAAAAAGTTGATGATTTATAGGATTCACATGATAAACTTGCGTTACCAGTCACAAGTGGTAACGAGTTGGATTTGGAAGAACAGTATCCTCCTTTTGAAGAACATCTAACGCGTTTTTTAAAAGAATCCTTGCTTCTGAGGAATATTGACATTTGTGAATGTTGGGCTTGTGTTACATATACTTATCTACAGCCAGTTGCGTTTAAACATTTATCTGCTCCTCCCACTAGTATCTCTACTGAACAATTGTTCAGCACAGAGGGACAGACACATGCCGACAGGTGATCTAGCTTGAATGGTGAAAATGTGGACAAATTATTTTTAGCTTACAATATAAAACTGTTTAACTTTGGTTATTAATTCTTTTTCTTTGATAGACATTAAAACGCTAAGGGAAATTTAACATTAATTTGGCTATTATTATGTATTTTTCCAGCTGTAATTATTCGAGCACTTTTTTATAAGTAATTAAATAGTACAATTGACTTTATTTAAAAAAGTTGTTATTTCGCACAGGTTGCAAAATAATTTTAATCATCTCGTTTAATTGTTTGTATTATATTTTTAAAAAATCATTATTTTAATCACATTTTGTCATTTCATTTTTTAGGGCCATAAAACCTTCGGCTTTGGCTTCGGCTTCGACCGAAGGTAAGGGTGATAACCGATTAATCGGCTTCGGCCAGAAATCGACCTTCGGTCGGACATTAGTCACAGCTTAAGCACACAAGCTAAGACTGAAAACTGTCCCGCATTAATATGCTGAAATAGCGGCTATCTCATAAATCCGAAGAGTCTCAGCAACTGCTCCGCGTATCTTTTTATTCGACATTAACGTTTATCTTCCTGCCTCACAGCGCATATCTATTAATGAGTCAATTTCCTGCTAGTTAATGAGGATCCCATGTTATTCCCATTCCACTCTATCTCCGTTTTCGTACTTCCTAGCTGAAAGTGGAACTATGCTGAAATAATATGTTTTCCCTTGCATATTTTACATTCCACATTCCGGCAAATACATTCTTATATACTTAGAGACTTTCACGCCATTCATCCTCATCCTTCCATAAGAAAATATTTCACTCCCTTTGTAATATTAAGGTAGGTGACTTTTTGTGAGCCTTTTAACTTTTAAAATGATCCTAGGTTCTTCGTTAAAATATTTCGTAGACTTTGTACATGTTCCATAACTGTTCGACTGCTACGTGTCAGCTTTCAACTGAAAACCGGTCACTTAGTACAAACATCCAGACATAATTAAAAAATATCCACCTGCAAAGAGGTATATAAAAATAAACAAATGAAAACCAGGTAATGTATTACTGCTTGTATTATCCATTCACGACTGGTGCGTTCTCTTCATAAAATTGTGTGTAAACGATGAGTACGCATCTATACTGTGTCTCACTTAGAACAACGGCATGACTCTTACAAATCAGTGCATTAGATCCATACTCGTCGCACGAGAACGGTTATGTCATTGTACACGGAAGAATATTACGGAATGCCGGGTGATGTATAACACAACTACACAACTTGTTCAATCTGACTCTGAAATATAAATTTTGATTTTCTATATGTAGCTGCGAGAATTTACTCTTGTCTCGTTTATCATACTATGTTAATTTCATGTAAATGAAGTTTAACCATTGTTGAGGCGTTTGTATTTAGTAATTAATCCCGTTCTGTTTACTATGAACCGGATTGTCAATTTCTTGTCATTCGCCAGCGTCTACATTTTTCTTTTGTTCCAAAGATGTATTTATCGCTCGCTGTGCTGCCTTTTTTAATTTATTTATTTTATTTGGCCTTCAGCAGCATAACACAATTTAGCCACGGATAGCAATAACTACGATGCAAGTCTGTCTTCTACATAGCATTTTAGTTATAAGGCACTTTAGAAAATATCCTTCGCTTGTAATCGAGTCTATAGGAAACATGGTAATTACAACTGTTTTTAAACCGAGTGGTTATAATTAAACTTTCCCTATTTAACACGTTATAACAAGGAAACTAATTACCGTACGAGTATCAAACTTGGTAGCATTAATGTCCACAGCATGGGGTGCATGATTCCCACGCGTCAGAACGCCACTGTCCAGTTCCAACTATGACCACCAGGTGCCTAGATCAGTCGTCGTGATACATAGTGTCACACCCCTGGCCAGTCAGAGTGCACTTGTTGACGAGTCAGCATGAGCTTGGACAAAAGGAGCAGGGCATTATTGGTGAAGCTCTGTTATCAATTCAACAGTAATGTGGAGATGCACTTAGAGAATACCGCCAGCTGAAATGATTACGGAAGGGTCCTCTCTCTCCACCTGCTGTGCGGAGCATGATGAAGAAGTTGGAATCAACTGGAGAACTGGGCGTCGCTCCGGGAAGAGGCCGACGACTAGTTGCACCACAGGTGGTTGATGAAATCGCTGTTGTGACGGACAACGATGCGCGCAGTTCCCGATCGTCAGGCGGTGCGCGTGTTGTATCACGACCGTTGGACATCCCGTGGTCCACTGTACGGAAGGCACTTCGAACCATTCTCAAATGGTATCCGTACAAGACCCATGTCGTACTGCGGCTTGCACCACATGACGCACAACGACGTGTTGACTTCGCTCTCCACTTTCTCGCAAGGACTGAAGTTGACAAGGCTGGTCCTGGACCGTCCTATGGACAGGCGTAGCTCATTTGTCTCTGACGGGTGAGGTGAACACATAGAATTGCCGATTGTATGGATCTTCACTTCCAGTCGCTGTGCATTAAGTTCCTCTGTATGATGAATGTTTCACCGTATGGTGTGGCTTCATGGCTACATTCATCACTGGCCCATTCTTTTTGAACAGGCTGGAGCTGAAGGCCCAAAGACGTGCAGTGCGACTGACCAGCGTTACTGCGATATGCTTCGCCGGCGTGTCGTACCCGGACTACAGGAGAGAGACACAGTGAACTCAACAGTTTTCATGCAAGATGGGGCCGCACCGCACATCGCTCGTTAAGTTCGCCTGCTTCTCGGAAACATATTTGGACAAGATCGAATTATCAGCCGATCGTTTCCAAATGCTTGGCCGGCAAGATCACCTGATCTCACTCCCTCTGGTTTCTGGTTGTGGGGCTACCTGGAGGACAGGGTTTACCGGGAGAACATTCACAAATAACATGTGTGTGAAATCTTAAGGGACTTATCTGCTAAGGTCATCAGTCCCTAAGCTTACACACTACTGAACCTAAATTATCCTAAGGACAAACACACACACCCATGCCCGAGGGAGGACTCGAACCTTCGCCGGGACCAGCCGCACAGTCCATCACCTCAGCGCCTTAGACCGCTCGGCTAGAACATTCACACAAGTGCTGATCTGAAACGCAGCATATCAAGAGAGGTTGTCAGCATACCTACGGACATACTTCGTTCTGATGTGCAGAATGCAATCCTGCGCTTCCAGACTCTTCTGGGCGCTAATGGGCGTCATACTGAGCCCCTTTGTAGCAGTAATGGTACCGGTATGTAATGGTACGATGTACCATAGCAGCATATTAAAAGTGTTTCAGTTGAACTGGTTCTGCATTATTTCTCTTCACCATGTCTTGAGATTAATACTCCCAAGCCTGGTCCTCATACAGTAATTAGTTTCCGTGTTATAATACGAAAAGTTTAATTATAACCACCCGGTATATCGTTGGTCAAATTTTCATGTTACTCCTTAAAATGAATATTGCGAGACATGGAAGCGCTGTACGATCTTTACTTGTTAGTAGGATAATAATATGTAAAGAGAATGGGATCCAAAGATGTCCCATCTCAGAGAGAAATTTTTCTCATTGTTGATCATACTTTTGGCAAGCAAAGATCATATGATTAACGTCCACCACATCTGAGCCGATGCAACCATAGGTGTCCGAAGTCCTAAGATGAAGGTGGAATAAACGAGCAGGAAAGCTTTCGCTACTGAATCTCATTCTTGTAATTTCTGAGGTCGCTCTTCTGTGAACAGGCATATTGTGAAACCAAGGTAACCTCGGTAAGTGCAATTGTATCCATTTATAATATTTCACTTCAGGTGCAGACGCTTGGCATTCCTCTTCCCAGTGGTATCTGATTTATAATTTTGTGCGATGTAAAAGGTCCGAATGAGATACCTGAATATTTAAGAACGTTCCAGAGATTGCAGCTTCCTTGGCCAGCTGGGCCACAGATTCACTGCATAAAATACATTTATCAGTTTTAATAAAATGGAGAATATCTTTATTTCGTGGGATATGTCTATGACCAATTTACTTCTGTGCTTGTCTCAATTTCCGCTCTCTCTGGAGTTAAAATTGCTCTTATATTTCGAGATAACTAGGATCCTATCGTAATTCTGGGTTACCGAGAACTTGATGGCATTCATGATTGCTACCGCATCCACCGTATAAGAAGAAGCTGTCGGGGGAGGTTTGTATTGTTCATAGTGAACAGTTTGTTGACAGAAGATAGCACACCCAACATTACCTTCCGCTGCGATTCGTGATCAATCAGTGTAAATTTGGAGAGCATCGCTCCATGTTTCATGCAGGTACACGCTTGCTATCGTATTATGATTGCTGCAACAGCAATTGCAAGTTAAGCACTGGAGCGGTGGTTGAGCACACTCGGTAAGACCAGTCATACATAGGAAGTCTTGATCTTATATTACTTTCAACGAGAGAAAACTTCTAAAAAAAGGCCGGTGGACGGCACAAGAGTCTATTGTTTAAAATAGCGTGTAGCCTATCATATTTATTGATTGTCGTGTGAGATGTGAGCGCCAGCCTTTCCGTTACATATTTGTTAGCGAGCCATTGGCGCCTAAGATGTAAAGCCGTTTCCAGTGCTTCTACTAAGAGTGCGTTGGTAGGAGTTGATCGCATTGCTCCTAAACAAGTCAGGACGCAGCTATAGTGCACATCTCTAGTTACGGAGATACTTGACACTGGCGTTCCCATATACTGTGCAACCACACTCAATCCTACTCCTAATTAAAGCTCGCTATAAGGTTAATAGAACATATTCTAGTTAAGGATCTCATGATGTTGACGACTAGAAGTATCAATAATGTACTTGATGTGAGGAATCTAACTGAGTCTGGAATCAAACCACATTCCTAAAACTTTGGCAGAAAGTTTAACATGTAGTGTATATATCATTGCGTCAGTTACGTTATAGTGCACTTGGCGTCTTGGAAATATAATAACTGAGGACCTAGAATAACAGGTTTCAAGGCCATTAGCGTGTAACCAATCATCCACTTGTGAAACTGCCTCTGTCATATTGCTCACTGCGGAAACCTCTGTAGATCCAGATGAGTATAGGCATTCATCGTCCGCAAACAGCAGAATATAAACGTTAGGAAGAATAATGTTTTCTAGATCCCCAGAGTAAAGAATGAAAATATATAACAAGGGGCAAAGGATAGCTCGTAGGGTAAGTCTCTGGAAAGAATCATAGATCCCAAAAAGTGTTTCTGATATTTTACACAGACTGATCTCTTCTCGAGAAAATAATTAATGCCATATATCCAACTGACCAGAAGACCACTTCACTTCAATTTTTTCAACAGTATGGAGCCCTGAACATTATCATAAGCTGGTGTCACATCTAAGAACAATGACACTAAAAACTTCTTTTCCTGAAAAGCAGATAGAATGTCACTGCACAGCATTAATTGTCCAACGTTCCTCTGCCCTTGATGACGGCAAATCGGGATCCATCAGTTTCCAGTCAAGCCTCAAGACGGTTTTTGACAAGTCTTTTGAGAGTTTTCCCCACAGAAGACAAGGCAACTGATCCGCAAGAGGTGTGATTTTTGAGATCTTCCCAAATTTTCAACATACTCATAATGATCCTTGTGAAGTTCCCCTCTTCCCTATGTTTCACCGAATATGCAAAAAGAAGATTTAAGGCCGCTTTTGGAACTTTTATTATCATCCCATAATGAACATAGTCAATTTCTGGAGCAGAATTTGTAGAAAGACTGAGAAATGGATAAATGTGGTGTGAAATTGACCAGCGTAAGTTCTAGTTTTGCACGAAGGAGTTTATTTGCTTGACAGTAGTCAAGGTAATTAATGAAAATTTAATCAGTGGTTTGATGGAACAATTAAATATTTTCACGAACAGCTCTTGCTGTGTCAAAAATTCGTCTCTTCAACGTGTACCTGAAGTTGTATTGGTGTGATATTTGACTTTTGAAATGGCTTCCTTCGAATCAAGAACCGCATTTAATACATTTCGCAAACAGCAAACACTAATCAAACAAAATAGGGTGTCAGAAAGCTTATCTTTTCAAGATGTAGCAATTTTTCGCAGAAAAAATTATATTGGTGTGATTTTTAACAGTCAAAATGATTTCTTTCGAATTAAGCAGTAAATTCAGGAAATTTCGAGAACAGAAGGCGCTAGGAAAGCGTATCTATCATTAAGACCATGGCTTGTAAACAAAGACTGAAAATAAAAAATAAAATAACATACTGAAAAAGTCGGCCTAATATTTTGAAAAATGATTTGTCTAAATGTAAGAAATAAAACTGATCACAGAAACATGTGTTGCAAATTTGAACTGTGTTCGAAACCACATTCACCAAATGAGATGCGACGGGTGTTCCTCTAAACTATTTTATTTCTTAATTTTAGAAACATCATTACACAGAACATTAGGCCGATTTCCTTTTCAATTTCTTTTGTATCATGTATAGGTATTCAACCCATCCAACACGTAATAAATTTCGCAACAATCCTCTTCCTTCCTTCCTCCAAATGTTCCTGCGGTAGCACTCTTACACCGATTTCACATTAACACTTTAATTTCTCTCGTTAGTGCATTTCAGTGTTTCAAACACAGTTTCAGGTATGTTGAATTCGTATTATGTGGGAGTATTTACAGATTTTTGTGTTGCACTGGTTCGCATTTCCTCGAGAAATAGGCACCGATCACGGTAACTAATGCTCGGTCACACTTTGTGACGCTGTTGCCGTCTAATCTAGTGAGATAGGCAGTGGTTAAGGCACTAGAATCACTACCGGTCGTTCACAACTAGGTTTCCTGCGCTTTCACCGAATTGATTAAGGAGAGTGTCGGCGCGATTCCTGCGGAAAGAGTACCGTCGAGTTTGTACTAGGCCTCTAATGACCTCGTCACGACGGGACCTTATGGTATTGTCTTTCTTTATTTTTCTTGCTGGGTTGTTTTAAAGAACAATCGCAAATTAAAGCTTATTTTGACAATTATTTTTAATAGCTACACCGTTAGCATGGAGAACTGCGTTTATTGAAATATATTCCCAATACAAATCTCCGGGGATTGTCTCCGATATCCACGTCCTAAACAACTCGTCTATCGATGCTTAGGGAAAGCGCCGTACCTTCGACTGACCTTTCTGCAGGTGAGGTGCTGCTACAGTTGATTTTACATCTTCATAAACTGTTATCTTAACACGGAGAGACCTTACACAGGTAACCATCATGCCGCCAACTTACGTTCGCACTATTGTGTTCCCTCTTCACAGTGGTAATACACGAGCGCGTGCTGAAAAGTAATGTCTCCTCTCCTCCTCCTCCCCCTCGAAATGAAGAAGCTTCGATGGATGAGTATAACAATGAACTTACACGTCTTTGACCTCAAAAATCGCTAGCTTCTGATGAAATCGAGCCTATGTTGTTTATTCTGAGAAAAATAGAGAGACAATTTGGTAATAGGATTTTAGTCTTTCCTCATCATCTCTCAATAAAATGGGACGCTTTCGTGAGGATAGGTGAAAATTTTTATACAGAGTCATTACGAATTTTTTTTGTGTTGACACCTCCATGATAATGCTCCGAATATCAAAGATAACCCAACATAGTATTAGGTGGCTTAGCGTTCATACTATTTTGTATTCATCCTACAAAGTGTCCGTAAACTATTTTTACAACTTAAGACTGACCTTTAAAACTATGCTAAATATTAACAAATGGTTTTCAACATGTCATAAGATAACTCGTAAAGTTTTGTTTTCTCATTCATATTCATCGATGTGAGCACACTTAGTGTCACGGATAATGTCTAGTCGGAATACCATTTCTCTCCACGTACGATTCAAGATCATCGCGGTGACATGTTCAAATTGAATGTGAATGCTTGACTTCAAGTCCTGTAGATCCCTTACAAAGAGGAAGATGTCTAGTTGTTTGAGGTTAGGGAATCGTGGCGACCATCGGAGTGGACCATCTAGTTCAGTCCACCAATCTGGAAACTTTTCATCTAGGAGCTGACGCACATTTAGGGACCAGCAGAGTGGTGCCCCATCCTCCTGGAATGTGACATCAGGTTACAGGTGTTCCAACTGTGGCACGGCCAACTCTTGTAACATGTCCAGGTAAACAGCACCGTTGACGTTATACTCGACGAAAAGCAATGAACCAATGATTCAATTGTGCATCAGTCTGCACCAAACATTGACCTTCCCATTTGATGCAGTTGTGCAACAGTCTGCACCAAACACTGACCTTCCCATTTAACGTGTGACTTGAGGATGTTGTGAACCCCATATACGAACGTTATGACAATTCAGTTTGCCGGATACACGAAATGTTGCCTCATCGGGCAAACAAATCTTTTCCAAAAAGTTATTGTTTATCTCAGTCTTGCCTAGCATATCCACTGCAAACTGATCCCGCTGTTATTTGTCCGTAAGCTCTAATGCCTGAAGCTGCTGCACAGCTGCACCTTGTAGGGATATAGCCGTAACCTTGAAACTTCTTTGTTTAATTTTTTTTACTTGGACTGAAATAACTAAGACGGTGAAACTTCTTAATTTTTTTAATTCTGAAACTGCTCAGTGAAACTGAATGCAAGTGAACCTGCTTAAACTGCTGAGTGAAACTGAACGTACTCTCACTTTGCTTGTCTTTATCGTTTCATTTCCGACCTACAGAATTATTCCTGACAAATACAATTCAAAAGCAATCTGACTGCTCAAAAATGATAACCTGACTTCAAAAAAATTGATACAAATGAATGGCCCTGAATAAGAAGAAATCCTAACAATAACCTACACAGTTCATAAGTCACTTACCTCACAGAAAATCTTCATTACACCAACTACAACAATGCACCAAATACCAATAAAGCGTCCGCAGCTCGTGGTCGTGCGGTAGCGTTCTCGCTTCCCGCGCCCGGGTTCCCGGGTTCGATTCCCGGCGGGGTCAGGGATTTTCTCTGCCTCGTGATGACTGGGTGTTGTGTGATGTCCTTAGGTTAGTTAGGTTTAAGTAGTTCTAAGTTCTAGGGGACTGATGACCATAGATGTTAAGTCCCATAGTGCTCAGAGCCAATTGAACCATTTGAACCAATAAAGCCAGCTACATGAAAGATTATAACTACTGAAGGCTCTAACTACTAATAGGCATGTGGTTAGCAAAGGAAGGTTTTTGTTGCAGAGCAAACAATGTATTTAGCAGATTTTACCTTAATCAAGTGACAACCAGTTCAAAAAAAAATTATATAATCATCAGTAATAAATCTCCATGACGGATACATGTTCAGACCGTCCGCTCGTGCTAATACTGAAAACTTCGAACACTGCTAATTATTAATCTCTAACCTCCACCACTGCTGACTACTCACTCCCAACTTCCATCACTGCTGGCTGTTCACCTCCAACTACTAGTCCGACCAGCCAGAGAGTCTCTTACAAAGTGCGCACAGCGCTGTCAGAGTTATCAATGCAGAGCGCTACAAAGCGCTGCCAACATACAAACACATAAACAGCCTACTTACAATCTCTTATGTGACGTAGTGTAAGCTGTTGCTCGTCTCATTACCACCTCCCTGGCGGCCGTATGCAATGATTTTGTCGGACTTCTTGTAAACACCTGCCGCACCTTGTCCACGTTGGCGTCTAAATGAGAAGCGCTACCTGCCCCCTTTTTATGGAAAACAGTACCTGTATCCATAAGTGACGCAGCCTGAATAGTTCGTCGGGACGGTGGTTGCCTTCCACACTATTTTGGTAAGTTTTTTGCACTACGGTATCGGACATTGTATGAACAAGACCACCGGCCGCGCATTCTCCAGTGGCATCCAGGTTTTCAAGTTCAATTTTCCGTCAAAATTGCGTCACCCTGATGATACAAGAAGCTTTATGAGTTATCTTATCACATGCTGAAAACCGTTTGTTAATATCTAGTATACTTTTAAAGTTATTTAATTTTTAAGTGGCAAAGATAATTTGTGGATACCCTGTATTTCGTACAGGCTCTGTCTGAGGACAATTTGAAGACTTCGTATCCTTGACGCAGAGGTGGCATTCTTTCTTGCTTATACATGTAGTACAAAGTGTAACCGTGTGTCAAACTGATGTTTTGGCGGGCTGTTTCAGTTTGCAAGTAAGTGAGGGCGACCTCGAGAACTTTCGCACAATATATTATTTAAGTCTGAGATGTGAAATACGATGTTTGATTGTCCGAAGACTTGTTTGATGCATCTCTGCATAACCGCTGTAAACTACAACGATTTGAAGCTGGTTACTTCGGTCAAACCTTGGTTTCCCTCTGCATTTTTAACCTCATTCTCTCCCCCCTCCCCGAAACTTCGCCGTCACTAAGCTGACGATTCCTTGATGGCTTTGATCAAGTTGCGCCATAAATTTCTTTTCTCCCCAAATCAATTTAATAGTTCTTTATTAGTTATCTGATCTACCTATCCAGTCATCAGCATTCTTCTGTACCAGCTTAGTTCAAAAGCTTGTATTGTCTTCTGTTTAATGTCCACGTTTCACTTCTGCAATGTGCTGAACTTCAGAAAAAACCACTGTTAAGACTTCCAAACACTTAAATATTAATTAGGCTGTAAAATATTTATTTTTTTCAGAAACGCTTTTCTTGGTATAGTAAGCTTGGATTTTATACCCTCTCTACTGCCCAAATAACAAAACGTATCTACTACTTTTTGTCTCTCATTTTATCATTAATTTCCTTTGTATCGCTTGATTTTATTCGATTACACTCCATTGAGCCTGGTTTACCTTTGTTGATGTCCATTCTCTAATCTCTCGTTAAGACTTGCCCATTCCGTTCATCTGATTTTCCAAGTACTTTGCCTCCTCTGACTCAATTACTGTCTCGTAGGCAAACCGTAAATTATTTATTTCTTCTCCATAAACTTAAATACAAGTTGAACAAGATACAACCCTATCTCTCTCCCACGCAACTCCTGTCTTCCTTTCATTTCCTTTGACTCTTATAACTACTGTAACAAGTTGTAGGGAACTCTGTGCTCCCTGTATTTTATCCTTTCTATCTTCAGAATTTCGAAGATTGTATTCCAGCAACACTGTCAAAAGCTTTCTCTGAACCTATAAATTCTATAAACGTAAGTTTGCCTGTAAGATGAGCCATAGATTCAGTATTGCTTCACGTGTTCCTACATTTATCTGGCGCCAAAACTGGTCTTCTCTGGTTAGGTTTCTACAAGTGTTTACAGTCTCCTGCAAATATTTCCTGCAATGACTTATTAAATTGATGGTTCTGTAATATTAACATTTGTCAGCACCAGCCTTATTTGGATTCTTATTATTCTTGATCATTAAATACTTCTTGAATTCTGGATGTATTCCGCCTGTCTCACATGTCTTGCATACCAGGTATAATAGTTTTGTCATTGTTGGTTCTCCCTAGGATCTGAATAATTCTGACGGAATGTCGTCTACTCCAGATGTCTTGTTCGACGCACTTCCTTCAGTGCTCTGACAAATTCTTATTGTATTATCATACCTCCCTCCTCATCTTCACCTACTTCCTCTTAGAATTTCATAATATTGTCTTCAAGTTTGTTCCCTTTTTATAGTCCTTCTATTTACTGTATTCGTTCCTCCTTTGATCCTTTCAATTTGTGTGTACGACTGTCGTATTATTTGTTAATTTTTACAGATATGTAATTATTTTCTTACACTAGATAGAGATAGAGATAGATAGATAGAGAGAGAGAGAGAGAGAGAGAGAGATTTATCGGACATAGAAATCAGAAATGAGCTCCGAATACTCACTTTAAACTCGCCAGAGACTCTTGTGACGTCATCTCCAACCTGGGCGATCGCACATGTGCCCGTGGACTAAACGCGTGATTCTCCGCCGCTGTCCATTCATCACCTACGTCTTGTTTTCGGCTACAAGTCGACTAGACTCGCTTGGAAAGGGGAGTGAGTACACGAGTGTAACCGCAGACTCGCGGCATTCCGCAACATAAGCAACCGTTCTGAAATAAATTTCCGTCATTAAAAAGTAAATTAGTATTTGTTTATTTCACACAGTTGTAATTTCGCCTTTATAGGCTTTCCCAAGTATAAGTTGAAATGTCACAAAATGTCCGATCTGCCTAAATGACAGAGCAACGACTGATCAGCTAGCAATGAATTTATATATGAATTTATATAGATAAAAAGTTTTCGAAGACTGCTGTAAATTTGTATTAATATTCCATATTTATTCAGAAAATGTCTAAAAATAGCGCTGACATGTTTGCTCCTTTGAGACGTTAACGTGTCATTAACGACAGTACTAGAAAATATGAAGATGATGTGCACCTTCTAAATGGTGATTAATTACTCAAATGAATTATAGAAGTGAATGATAAGCTACATAATTCGCTGTCAGCACGTAAATTCTAGTTGGCATGTCCAAATGAATGGAGAAAGAGTGCTCTTGTTTGTCGCGGGACATAACAGTGATGTCGTTCTGTGTCCAGATTTCGGTAGACGCAGCACATATGTTTGCTTCTGGTGAAGGTGCAATAAACAAGAATACAACAATTTTTCTTGCATTCCACGAAATTTGCATATTTTTCGTCCGAAGCGTGGACTACAGCACGAAAATTATTCCAGATATCACAACTCCTCTAATAGACCACATTGACAATTGTGTACTTTGCTTCAAATTTCGTCTTACACTCTCCACAGTCTCACAAAACACTGTTCCTTTGAAGGCCACCTATTACAGGGGCAAGATCGTATACTCATCTTCCGTAGTAACAATAAGTCATGACTAGGCTTACACT
Organism: Schistocerca serialis cubense; assembly: GCF_023864345.2. Taxonomy (NCBI): domain Eukaryota; kingdom Metazoa; phylum Arthropoda; class Insecta; order Orthoptera; family Acrididae; genus Schistocerca; species Schistocerca serialis. The sequence goes on along the minus strand of NC_064639.1, from coordinate 257,180,053 downwards.
CCTGCACACTTCAGTAAGAGAGAACGAGTCGAGGAGTATGAAGCGACCACGGCGTCGCATTTCTCACACTAGATATACTCGCGAAACTACAGCGGGAGCGAAGGAAGCCCGTCATCGCTGATGCAACAGCTGCGCCTTGATTTGTGAAGTATGCAACCAGAACTACCCGTACTCGGTTCTTTTCCGATCTCTAATCGGGCATGGACAAAAGATGCTGACAGTGTATGGGGATGCCATCTGGTGAGCGCAAGGAGAACCACCTCGTAGCAGCCGCTGCACTCTAATAATTGAAAAGGAAAGCAGTGCGGAACCGCACGGACACAAAAATATCGCAGGCCGCCTTAGCAAGGGACTCGATTACTGATTATTGAAAAAGCTTGTTACTAGGCACTAGCTGACATTAACTATTATTGTATTAATATATGTTCCTATTTGTGAAAAACCTATGTGCAAGGTAAGTGGCGCAATTGCCGAAAACTGAGTAAAACCAAACACGAAACCTGTTATCTCAATGTTTGCAGCTTTTACAAAGATTATGAATAAAATGGCAGTACTTGTAACACTTAACAACTGTCACCGGTTTCGGCTCCCCAGACGATTAACTAGTGGTATCTACATAACAACGAAAAACAACTTACGATAAAATTAGCTAAACAGAGAAGAATGTAGCAATAGGCATCATCCACAGCGGGTGTAATACATGAATGTTGCAGAAAAAGTAGTTAACAAACTTCATAAAAGCAGCCTTGTAAAAGATAATGCTGTAAAACACGTCTATTATTAAAAAAAAAGAAGAAATACCTTACAAATAATGTTGAAAAACGACTCATCAACGAACATCATAAAAACAACATAATAACATAAATCTTGTATAAACAGTCTGCAATTTAAGAAATCGATGTATGTAACGTGAACTTAATGTCAGGTATCCCGAGAGAACGCAGAATGGCTGTTGAGTCGTACGAGGAGGTGGCACTTGTAGTGGGGAGGGTCCGATAGAGGGCAGTGAGACGAAAGCGATGACAAGAATATATATATATATATATATATATATATATATATATATATATATGAAACACAGAATAATATGGTATTTGAAATATTCGCTTAGATACATAAAAGACATGTAAATGTACTATTACAAAAAGAGGAAGGACGACGCTCAGAGACCCAAAGACTAACGAAGAGTCGATCTATGAAACCAGCGATGGCAAACAAGGGGCTACATTAAAGGGTATCTTTGCATAAAGATATGGTGTTTACACAACATGCAGCCTGAGGAACTGAACGAGTTCTATTGTATGCACTAAGTGCGTCGTCTACGATACTGTGTGACTAAAAGTGACAGAGATAAATCTCTCGTACTTCACATTGTAATACTTGGTGGTTATAAGTAAACTGACGATGTTCTGAGTGCTGCAGCGCAGCCCGTGTACGCCGCAGGACACAAACATTGTAGGTACGTTCATTAATCGGTGCGCTCACGGAGAATTCTGAAAAAAATAACAGTTCCACTTTCTGCCACGAGATGAAAATATGGCGCTGTAAGTAGCCAGAATGTGGTGTGGGTGCAGGAAAAGGAGAGGAACGATCAAACATAATTATGATAACGGTGGTTCTGGCACGTTTATCAGGATATGGTCACAAGCTACAACATGTGTTCAGTATGGTCTCGTGACTCAGCAACATGCTGCATCCATAACATGGCATGGTCGACAGTTGCTTTCAGCATATCCGGTGAAATCAGAGCAATGTGTCGTCGTATGCTACATTTCAGATAGTGTATGGATACATCCCTGATGGATACGATCTATCAGATAACCCCACAACCATAAGTCACATGGATTTAGGCTGGGGGTCTGGAAGGCCACACATCTTTTAATTGCCTAGACATGATGCAGTCGTTACCAAAGGTTTCTCAACGCCAATTTTTCACCTGGAAAGTGACATGTGGTATCGCGCGATCTTGCATGAGAATCGTGGTGTGGACATATTTGCGTCCTTGCAAACCTCGGATCAGATGTTGCACAAGGAGGTCCTTTCACCGTAAACCTAACAGGCCCGCGAGGTGACACCTCGAAGAAAGACGGACCGAGAATGAAGGAGCTTGTGGTAACACACCACATAGTCACATAAACTGGGTGTAATAGATGTTTCTGCACAACCTGTAGCGGAGTAGAGCCATTTATGCGACAGTTCTACACATTTACGGTACCGCGCAGAGTAAAATGTGCCTTGTCCGTCCAAAGAATATTCCCTGGCCACATGTAAACCACTTCCATGGATGCCACAAACGAAGGACAAAGTCACGGCTCTATAGCCTGTCTTGGGTCTTTGCTTTGTACACATTCTGCTCTGTCGTCCGAACAAGACACAGCCAGAGCGAAAGCTCCACAGGAGCAAAGATGCGAGCTGGTGCCAGTGCCATAGAGACTCGCCTCTTGCTCGAGTTCCACCAGCGCCAAGGGCGGCGCTGAAGACGAAGATATCGACTTCACCCCGGCCGATTGTCGGGGGAGTACAGTCCGCCAATGACCGGACGACAACGGACAGAAGCCTACTCGGAAGACAAAGGAGCAGCTCTCGCCCACTTGCTTACAGATCATCGTCCAGGGTCGACTTAGACCGTGAACACCGTTTAGTGAACTCTTAGAAGCGAACGGACAGTTGTTGTATATTGCTTTTGTTATGTACTGTGAAGTTTAGCTATGATTATTTGCACTTAGCCATTGAGGCCTTTTTTGTGTTACATTACATGCAGTGTATGAAACAGAAGAAAAATTCGGAGTAGGTATTAAAATGCATGGAGAAGAAATAAAAACTTCAGGGTTCGCCGATGACATTGTAATTCTGTCAGAGACAGCAAAGGACTTGGAAGAGCAGTTGAACGGAATGGACAGTGTCTTGAAAGGAGGATATAAGATGAACATCAACAAAAGCAAAACGCGGTTAATGGAATATAGTCGAGTTAACTTGGGTGATGCTGAGGGAATTAGATTAGGGAATGAGACACTTAAAGAAGTAAATGAGTTTTGCTATTTGGGGAGCAAAATAACTGATGGTGGTCGAAGTAGAGAGGATATAAAATGTAGACTGCCAATGGCAAGGAAAGCGTTTCTGAAGTAGAGAAATTTGTTAACATCGAGTATAGATTTAAGTGTCAGGAAGTCGTTTCTGAAAGTATTTGTATGGATTGTGGCCATGTATGGAAGTGAAACGTGGACGATAAATAGTTTGGTCAAGAAGAGAATACCGAGCGAGGTGGCTCAGTGGTTAGCACACTGGACTCGCATTCGGGAGGACGACGGTTCAATCCCGTCTCCGGCCATCCTGATTTAGGTTTTCCGTGATTTCCCTAAATCCTTTCAGGCAAATGCCGGGATGGTTCCTCTGAAAGGGCACGGCCGATTTCCTTCCCCGTCCTTCCCTAACCCAAGCTTGTGCTCCGTCTCTAATGACCTCGTTGTCGACGGGACGTTAAACACTAATCTCCTCCTCCTCCAAGAAGAGAATAGAAACCTTCGAAATGTGGTGTCACAGAAGAATACTGAAGATTAGATGGGTAGATCACATAACTAATGAGGAGGTATTGAATAGAATTAGGGAGAAGAGAAATTTGTGGCGCAGCTTGACTAGATCTCTTGGTAGGACATGTTTTGAGGCATCAAGGGATCACCAGTTTAGTATTGGAGGGCAGCGTGGAGGGTAAAAATCGTAAAGGGAGACCAAGAGATGAATACGCTAAGCAATTCAGAAGGATGTAGGTTGCATTAGGTACTAGGAGATGAAGAAGCTTGCACAGGATAGAGTAGCATGGAGAGCTGCATCAAACCAGTCTCTGGACTGAAGACCAGAACAACAACAAATTTATTTTACGCCTTCAGCGAATAGTAGTATTTTACTGACGTATCTTTTAAGATTACTTCATGTTTTTATATTATTTTCACTGGCGTAATGCGATTTGGCATTTGTTATTGATGCCACAAAAGTAATTATGCTATATAAGCTACAATAACGATGTTTACTGTGTGAGTAGCCCAGATTTATGTTCATCACACATTATTAGTCATGTTTTCTCCTTTAATAAAATTTTCTCGGGCTTCCAGACGCGTCAGGTGGTTAAAATCCCACGAGCTTTCGACCGAGCTCTCCCTGGTCATTGCCAAGTGATAAGACTGACTGCTGTGTCGCCGTGGCCGCGTCGTTACATAGCCGCACTGCTGGCTGTGACGTCGCTGGTGCTCTCTTCCTCACCATATGCGGTAATGTTTTCATCCCGCGTCCGTCGCGCCCGTTTTAACATCGCGATAGCCGGGTCCCAGGCTGTGCTGAACTGCAAACCGCCGTCCTTGTTGATGGTGTTTTCAGAGGTTTTTATTTCAGTAGCTTCTTTTATGACGCTATCCCAAAATCGTTTCGTCTTCATAACGTCAGATGTTTCGTCGAATAGAATTCGGTGTCCGTTTTCTAAGGCGTGTTCTGCCACGGCTTATTTTTCTGGATAGCGTAGGTGTAAGCACCTCTCGTGTTCCGTCCGGCGTTGCTCCACAGTATGTACTGTTTGGCCGACGTAGTAACAGCCACACTGACAGCCACACTGACAGTATTGGAGAGCAGCGTGGAGGGTAAAAATCGTAGAGGGAGACCGAGAGATGAATACACTAAGCAGATTCAGAAGGATGTAGGCTGCAGTACGTACTGGGAGATGAAGCAGCTTGCACGGGATAGAGTAGCATGGAGAGCTGCATCAAACCAGTCTCAGGACTGAAGACCACAACAACAACAACATGCAGTGTTGCAGACTTTATTATTAAACTAGCAACAAATATAAGTAAACCTTTTAACTCACTTGTGTGACTTTGTTACTAATTTGTTGGAGTGTTGTAGAACTTCGCTCTCCTATCTTGTTACTTGACTCTGGGGCATAGCTGTGTAATAGTGGCAGGAAGAAACTGTTTAGCGGTGTACTGCACCAGAAGCCGTTTCACGAACTCACAATCTCTGCTTACCATAACAACAGTGGCAACTCTGCCTCCACAGCAGTAGCGACGAGGCCTTCACAAAAACCGGTGACGGGGGATTACAAAACAATATGAATCTTGTAGGAATACCACCGTAAAACGCGCAGCATAATCTTTTGAACCGTTGACCATGGGAGACACAATTCTCGTGACGCAGCTGGAGCACTGGCTGCAGAATTTGAGGCATATGGCGCACGGTCGACCGTAGCTATAGCAACTTCACAACTGCCAATGGTTTCGGGAGCTATCTGTGGCTGACAACAACCCTGAACCGGATGCAGTCGCTTTTTCAGTCATCAGTTAATGTCAGTTAGTGCCTAGTAACAAGCTTTTTCAGTCATCAGTAATCGAGTCCCTTGATAAGGCGGCCAGCGATATTTTTGTATCCGTGCTGTTCCACATTGTTTTCCTTTTCAATTATTAGAGTGCAGCGGCTGCTACGAGGTGGTTCTACTTGCGCTCACCTGATGGCATCCCCATACACTGTCAGCATCTTTGGTCCATGTCCCATTAGAGATCAGAAAAGAACCGAGTACGGGTAGTTCTGGTTGCATACTTCACAAATCAAGGCGCAGCTGTTGCATCAGCGATGACGGGCTTCCTTCGTTCCCGCTGTAGTTTCGCGAGTATATCTAGTGTGAGAAATGTGTCGCCTTGGTCGCTTCATACTCCTCGACTTGTTCTCTCTTACTGAAGCGTGCAGGAGTGTAAGCCTAGTCATGTGAGCAGCGTGGAGGGTAAAAATCGTAGAGGGAGACCAAGAGATGAATACACTAAGCAGATTCAGAAGGATGTAGGCTGCAGTACGTACTGGTTCGCAGGGTACAGACCAGCAGGTGCTCTGCATGCCGGCGACCTCGTTTGTCGGCGTGGGATCGCGGTGCGAGTCGGCAAGTGTGCTTCGCCGCGCCCCTGGGTAACCGGGGCGTGTTCTGCCAAACCCAGGAGGTGGTGACATCGCCTGGGCCAGGTTAGATGGGTCCAGACCGCCGAACGACCGGGTGACCGACCCACCACCTGAGTAGGAGTGGGTCCTCGGCCGAGAGGTGGAAGCTCGGGCTAGTAGGCGGCGAAGGACGAGAGGTGCATCCGCCTCTCCGGAGTGCGGGGTGCTCTTGCCGGGGAGCGTCGCCTGAAATCGTCGATGACGGAGCCACCGACGGGGACCAGTGCGCTGGCAACGGCGCGCTGAACCCAGCACTTCGAGGATGCCCTTGGCCTTGGGGCGAGGCCGGTGGGCGAGCTGCATTAGTCCCCCCCCCCCCCTCCCCCCCATGCCAGAGGAGCCGGTCCGGGGCAAGAGACGGGCTCCCAACCTTTTCACTCGTCAAATGAATCATGGCTGACCAAGAGACGAGTGATTCGAGTGTTCTCTCGAGGTGTTCGACACATACTGTTCCCACCCCTGAAGAGGGCCTGGGGCAGAATGCAGAAAACGTTACTGAATGGCATACTAGAATTAACCAACTGCTAGATTCTAGTATTAAGAATGGCAAGATAAGTAATACAGCAGTTCTCTCTATTAAGAAGGAACTCGCCGCCTGGGCTATCGCTAGTGCGAAGCTCGAGGGGTGACTAGAGGAATTAGAGAAAGAAAATGAACGACTGCGAAAACAGCCCACCAAAACGTGGGCAGGAGTGGTCGCACAAGCGGCCACTAAACTACAAACAACAAAAGAGACCATTGAAAAGGTGTCCAAAAGGCCTGACACGGCAGTCTTCTTAAGACCCCTGCCAGGCCAGGACATTAAAAAAGTACAACAACTCTTCACAACCACTGTAAACCCGGCAGCAGACAAAATAAAAATAAATAAGGTAAAGGCAACAAAAAATGTCGTAATAGTAGATGTTGCCACTGAAGAAGACCGGGATAAGATACTCAACCATGACAAACTTAAAAAGGTCGTTAAGTGTGAACCGCCCAAAAAGCGGAATCCCTTGGTGATCTTGTATGACGTGCCCACCACCATGAATGAGAATGAGATCTATGAAACAATAAGTCAACAAAATTTTGAGGAAATGAGTCTAGACAACTTTAAAAAAGAATTCAAACTGCGGTTCAAAACTGGACCCAGAGAGCGCGATGTAGTACATCATGTAGCAGAAGTTTCGGGAAGTATGTGGCGTAAGCTCACCACTATGGGCAGAATATACATGGGGTTCCACTCAATAAACGTAAGGGACTGCCTCGTAGTTCCCCGTTGTCACAACTGTGGAGACCTCGACCATATACACAAACACTGTGAGCGGAAGCCGGCTTGCTCCAGGTGCGGCGCTGAAGATCACACCAGGAAAACTTGTGGCAAAACAGGGATATGTATCCCCTGTGCAAGAAGAGGGAAAAGAAATTGTAATGCCACAGGAAGAAACTGCCCCACATACAGGGCTCTAGAGCAACGGCTTATCTCGAGGACTGATAATGGCTGAGTCCATATCAGGCAACAGGAAGCCTAAAAGAAAGTCTCCGAGTAAAAGGGTAAGGGATGCACTTAGGGCCAGCAGATTTAGGGAGTTCCTACAAGGAGCCACTAAAACCCAGACCAGAAAGGTAGAGACAAAAGATGCTGGTGTACAAACGGACCCATGTGGGCAGACTAGTGCTCCCTTCCCCCGAAACCGGGGACTAAGGTCGCTTGAAGAACTAGAACGACCGAAAGGGCGACCTGTGGCAAAACAAATGGTAACTTTAGATAAACAAAAAGTACAAGATAACGCAATAAACAGCACATCATCTGATACAAACTCTCTCACACAAAAAGGTTCGGGCGTAGATCCCAATAGGGTATACCCCAACCTAGAACACGTATTACAACTTGCGCGACTGGAGGAGCCGGCGGTCCTCACCACAGCACTGAGGCATGTGGTACGTGTCGGGCATGAATATGGCAGAGACGTCATCTTCTCGGTAATAGAGGCTGTCGACAGAATACAGCTGAAGACAATGAACCTCCCCCCTGACTTCGGAGCCCTGCATGACCTAGTCAAAAACGTTTTCGAAAGAAGAAACGAGAAGTTTGATCTTAATGAAATTTACAGTCAATCTGTCATCACAAATGGAAGACTAGCTCACGATTGGAGCAAGAACTGGCCGGATTCGCACATCAGAACATATTACGCACGTGACCCATTTAAACGTAGGACAGATTAACTCACATAATAGCAAATTAGTCATGCAGGAACTCCGCAGGGTCGTGGAGGAGAGGAGTCTGGATGTGCTCTGTCTACAGGAACCATACTCCCTGGCTGGGCGAATCCCTTTTGCAGCAGCTAACTGGCAAGTCGTTCACAGCGAAGCGGAACCCAAAGCAGCTATAATGATAACAAACAGAGCGATAAGAGCCACAGTCCTCTCTCAGTTCTGCGACGATCACTGCAACGTCGTAGAACTACAAACACCAGCCGGAGTACTATACATCATTAATATGTACTTCCAGTACGGTCGGGGAATAGACGAATTCCTAGACAAACTTACGCAAATAGCCATGGCGTTGCGGGGACGTCGATGTGTCATCACTGCAGACATAAATGCCAAATCCCCCCTGTGGTTCAGTGGCACGCGAGACGATAGAGGAGAAAAGGCTGAGGAGACCATCATGGCGTTACAATTGTTTGTCGCCAACAAGCAAGGAAATCCACCCACCTACGTAGGAGGTGGGGGCGAGGGCACAAACATTGACGTCACATTGGTCACGCCCAATCTCGCCACCAGAGTAACCAATTGGATGGTCTGGGATCAGGTGACAACCAGTGACCACAACCTCATTACGTTTTCATTAGGGAACGAGGAGTGCCGCTGGGACATGGGGTGGGAGACACAGCTGAATTACAACAGAGCTGACTGGGACCGCCTGTCACGGGAGTGTGAAATACCGATATTGCCGGATGGTGACGAAAATGTCGAAGGATATGCTGAAGAACTGGTGCAAGCGGTTGTCAGAGCGGTAAAAGCTGCCGTACCAACCAGGAGGAGAGCCGTAGCGGCCCCCCGTCGCGATGTCTACCGAACTCGGACAGGTGCGCCAGTCTGTACGGAGGGCTAGGAGGTACTTCCAGCGGAGTGTCGTCTGGGAGGAGAAGCAACGCTGGTTGCAAAGATATAGAGAAGAAAAGGAACACTTCCAACAGGAGCTTAAGGCAGTTAGGCTACAGAGCTGGGAAAAATAGGGGTGTACCGTACAAGTTAGTACGGGAAAAGATCAGGTCACCCATGGTGCTGTCCACCGTCAGGGATCAGGGCAGGATGACGGAAACCTGGCAGGAAACTGCTGAGGTCCTACTCCGCGTCCTGCTGCCTGACGATGACGAAAACGATGACTCCGAGGCACAGCAACAAATTCGGAGACAAGACCTAGAAGAATATCAGAACAACAATGTGGTATATCCCTTCTCTGAAGAAGAAGTAGCCGCTCAGATAAATGCCCTCAAAAGAGGCAAGGCTCCTGGCCCGGACGGCATCACCGCGGAGGTGGTGCAATTCCTGGCCCCCCAGCTGGTAGCTCCTCTCACAAAGTTATATAACGAGTGCTTGAGGCTCGGAAAATAGCCCCAAATCTGGAAAAGAGCCACAGTAGTGATAATTAAGAAAAGCCCGGATAAAGATCCACAAGAAGCAAAGTCTTATAGACCTATTTGCTTATTAGACACACTGGGGAAACTTTTTAAGAGGTTGCTGGCAGACAGACTGGCAGCACACAGAGTTTTGTGCGGGATGAGCGACAGACAGTTCGGCTTCAGGGCTGGGAGATCGGCGTCTGACGCCATCGCCCTGGCTGCGGAGGTCTGTGCCGCTACCCCGCACAAATACGTGGTCGGCATCATGGTAGACATCAGTGGCGCCTTTGACAACCTGTGGTGGCCCTCCCTCTTCTCTCGCCTGCGTGAGAAGGAGTGCCCGAGGTCGCTATATGGTTGTCTGAGGAGCTATTGTGAGAATAGGGAGGTCTGGCTATCGTCCCCTAGCGGGAGAATAAGTAAGAAGATTACCAAGGGGTGTCCACAGGGATCTGTCCTGGGGCCACTCTTTTGGGACATTAATATGGAACCCCTCTTGGACAATCTACAGAACAGTGACGATGTGCTAGAGGGCATAGCCTACGCGGACGACCTCCTCCTGCTGGTTGGCGGCCGTAGCCGCGAAGACCTAGAGCCGAAAATTGAAAGGGCTATCTCCATCTTGAGTACATGGTGCCATACGACCAAAATGAAGATCTCACCAACAAAGTCCACTTACCTACTCTTGAAGGGACAACTAGTCAGGAATCCAACAGTGAGAATAGATGGCTTGCCAGTTCTCCGACGCCATGAAGCGCGATACTTGAGAGTAATCGTCGATGAGAGGTGGACTTATGCATCACATATTGACACTGTCACACATAAATCATTAGAAACACTAAACAACTTAATATCAATCGGTCACAAGCGATTCCATCTGCCACCAGAATTGATCAAACTGTATCACAATAGTATATTGACATCTATTGTAGGATATGGGTCAGGAGTCTGGGCCCACAGGCTCACGAGGGTTATGCCTGCCATGGCTGTGAGAAGAGTGCAGCGGAACATGCTTCTTAGATCAGTAGGGGCATATAGAACAACACTGGGCGGAGCACTAACGGTGTTAATGGGGCTTTGTCCACTTGACATTAAAATCAGAGAACAAGCGACATGGTACTGGGTTAAGAAGGGAAACAGGGAGAAAATAGTCGATCTAATGGGGATACATGTGGGTAATAAATTGAAAATTAAACGCAGGGGGGAAGAACTTTGGCAACAACCATGGGATAACGAAGAAACCGGTCGCAGAACATATGAACTGCTGCCCAACATTAGGGAAAGATTGCAATTAAAACATTTCACACCATCACGAGGACTGCTGCACTTCCTCACAGGTCATGGACCCTACCCGGCATATTTATGCCGGTTCGGGAAACGGGCTACACCAGCGTGTGACTGCGGGGCCACACCAGGCACCCCAGAACACGTGGTGTATGAGTGCCACCTCTTCGACGACGTAGCAGCGCAGTTACGTCAACAGCTACCCAATTTTGACATGTATCACCTGCTCAGGCACGAGAACCATTTTTCAACTCTAAATAAACTGGCGAATGAGATATCACTTAAAGTAATTAAGGAATATCTAAGGAACAACGACTAGATATCATACACCAAACTTGACCCCGCGCACCTGTCCTGTTCCGCCGGGGCGTGGATTGGCCAGCCGCCTCACGGCTGGAATCCGCCACGTCTGGGATTAGGGGGAGGGTGCGCCCAACCACCGATCTAGACACTCACCATTTTGACTCTAGGCTAAGTTAGGTTAAATGTAGGATAAGCTAGGATAACAAAAATAGTATAGTACTGCAGCGAACAACAACTCCGGCCAGCCCGGTGCCAGGGGCACGTTCACCGGGATTAGCTCGGTGAACAGGGCCACTAAGTAGGTTTATACAACGCTGGCACACCTGAAACGCTGCAGGTAGATGTACATTAGCATAAGAAGAATAAAATAGCATAGAAAGACATAATTGTAGTGCCCATAGTGAGAACAAGGAAAACTAACATAGAGTAAGCTGTAGTAGTAATATCAAATTATATCAACTAGGACCCACTAATTATATAAGGTGGTGGGTTGTTATGTATCACATATATTGAAGAATAAAGATTTTTTTTTTTTTTTAAAAAAAAGCCTAGTCATGTCTCGTTCCGGAGGATGCCTCTCGACCCGTACGGGCTGCGCATACACAGTGGGGCCGGGGGGTGGGATTAGTCGTACTGGGAGCTCCAATGTTAGGCACGTAACGGTTCCCTTTATGGATATTGCTACTAAGAAGTGGAAGGGATACAATGTGCACTGCGTGTACGTACTGGAAGAATTATTCCAAATCTGGAATGGGTGCTTCTGGATGCCATGATGAACACAGGGTGCAAACAACTGCAGGTAGTGGTTGATGTCGGTACTAAAGATGTGTGACGCTTCGGATTGGAAGAGATTCTCTCCAGTTTCGGGTGGTAAGCTGAAGTGGTAAAGACTGCCAGCCTTGCTTGCTTGCTAGATGAAGGTGCAGTTCACCAACTGTAGCATCGTTGACAGAACCGAATGTGGTCTTTTGGTAGAGCCGAGTGAAGAGTCTGAATCAGAGGTTCAGAGATTTCTGCGGACGTGTAGACTGTATATTCCTCGACTTGCGCCATATGGCGGTGAGTTTCTGGTTTCTGCTTAGGGCCACAGGTCCACTACACACAAACACACAAGAGGCGGCTACGCACGTAATGAAAGCCGTGGGAGAGAAGGCGGAGGGGAGGGCAATGGGCGATTTCGTAGGATGGAGTGTCTCGGGAAGGTGCAGAAAGGGCTTCAGACTCAAAGGGTGTGGGACGAACACAGGAGGGGCGTAGACACAGCAACAAACAAAAGTGTAGTTGTAAAACGATGTAGCTGTGTTGGCAAAGAACCAGAGCTCCAAGCGCTACGAGAAAGAACTAAAACTCAAATCTTTATAGGTATGGAAAGTTGACTAAACCAACCGACGGAAATAAAGTCAGCCGAAATTTTTTACCATGGATCTAATTGTGTTCAGAAAGGACAGAATAAATTCAGTTGGCAGTGGAGTGTTTATTGCTGTCAGAAGTAGTTTACCTCGTAGTGAAACTGAAGTAGATAGTTCTTGTGAGTCAGTATGGGTAGAGGCTATACTTGACAACAGAATAAATAATCGGTTCCTTTTACCGACCACCCAACTCACATGATACAGTTGCTGCAAAATTCAAAGAAAATTTGAGTCTTATTTCAAATAGATATCCCACTCATACAATTACAGTTGGTGGTGACGTCAATCTACCCTTGATATATTGGCGAAAATACGTGTTTAAAGTCGGTCGTAGGCGTAAATCGTCGTCCGAAATCGTACTGAATGCTTTCTCAGAAAATTATTTTGAACAGTTAGGTAAGGGGCCCACTCTAAGTGTGAATGACTGCGAAAATATTGTTGACCTCATAAAAACAAATAAGCGTGAGCAAATATGGAATATCATGAGAGATAAAATGGTTCAAATGGCTCTGAGCACTATGGGACTCAACTGCTGAGGTCATTAGTCCCCTAGAACTTAGAACTGGTTAAACCTAACTAACCTAAGGACATCACAAACATCCATACCCGAGGTAGGATTCGAACCTGCGACCGTAGCGGTCTTGCGGTTCCAGACTGCAGCGCCTTTAACCGCACGGCCACTTCGGCCGGCCATCATGAGAGATACAGGGATTATCGTCCGTAAGGTTGTTGAAGAGAGATTGAATACTGTAATATCCTAACTCGCCAAAAAAAAAAACGCGAAATAAATGGATTTTAAAAAAGCAGATAAAAATTCACTTAAAGCCTTCCTAAGAGACAATCTCCACCTCTAATCTGACTACGCATGCGCAGAGCAGATGTCGTTATATTTCAAGGACGTAGCCTCGATGGCATTTAAGAGAAATGTACTAAATAAATTAACAGGAGATGGTACTGATCCCCCATGATACACAAAAATGTTCAGAACATTATTGCACGATCAACGAAAAAAGCCTGTCAAATTTAAAAGAACACAAAATCTCCAAGACTGACGAAGTTTCAAGAAGTTCGAAATTTAGCACGAATTTCATTACAAGACGCTATTAATAGTCTCCACAGCGAAACTCTATCTAGAAATATGGCAGAACACCCAAAGAGATTCTGCTCTTATGCAAAGTACACTGGCGGCAAAACGCAATCAATACCTTTACTCCTCGATAACAATGGTGATGTTACTCATGACAGCTACTAAAGTAGAGTTACTAAACACGATTTTCTGAAAGTCCTTCACCAAAGAAGGATACGTAAATATTAGAGAATTCGAACCAAGGAACTACTGCCAACGAGAGTAACTTGGAAGTAGATATCTCGGAGTAGTGAAGCAACTTAAAGCACTTAATAAACGGAAGGCCTCCGGTCCAGACTGTATACTAGTCAGGTTCGTTTCAGAGTCTGCTGATACAATAACTCCATACTTAGGAATCATAGAGGACCGCTCGCTAATCGGAAGATCCGCATCTGAAGACTGGAAAGTTGCACAAGTCACACCAGTCACCAAGAAAGAAAATGAAGTAATCCGATGGATCACAAACCTGTGTCACTAACATTAATTTCAGTTGGATTTTGTAACATGTGACTGTGTTCGAACATTATGAAAGTTACGTAATGACAAACACCAATATGGATTCAGAAAATATCACTCTTGTGAAATACGGCTAGCTCTTTATTCTCACGAAGAAATGAATGCTATCGACAGGGGATGCGAAACTGATCATATTTTTAGATTTCCTGAAGGCTTTTGACATCGTTCCTTACAAGCGACTTCTAAAAATATTGCGAGCCTATGAAGTATCGTCACAGTTGAGTGACTGGATTCCTGATTTCCTGTCGGAATGATCACAGTTCCTAGTAACTTACGGAAAGTAATCGAGTAAAACAGAAGTAATATCTGACGCTCCCCAAGGAGATGTTATAGGCATTCTGCTGTTCCTGAAGTACATAAACGATTTGGAAGACAATTTGAGCAGCTCTGTTTGGTTGTTTGCAGATGATGCTGTTTGCAGATGATGACCGTCTTGTAAAGTCATCAGGTGATCTAAATCAGTTGCAAAATGATTTAGATGGGGAGATAAAAAATGGCTCTGAGCACTGCGGGACTTAACTGCTGTGGACATCAGTCCCCTAGAACTTAGAACTACTTAAACCTAACAAACCTAAGGACATCACACACATCCAAGCCCGAGGCAGGATTCGAATCTGCGACCGTAGCGGTCGCGCGGTTCCAGACTGTAGCGCCTAGAACCGCTCGGCCACATAGGGAGATAAACGCAAGGTGCAAGAAGTGGCAATTTACTCTAAATATTGAAAAGTGTGAAGTCATCTACATGAGTACTGAAAGGAATCCGCTAAATTTCGGTTACAAGATAAATCACACAATTGTAAAGGCTGTAAATTCAACTAAATTTTTAGGGATTACCATCCGAATAACTTGAAATGGAACGACCTCATAGATAATGTTGTGGGGAAAGCAAACCAAAGACTGATTTATTCTCAGAATGCTTAGAAAATGCAACAGGTCAACTAACAGACTGTCACACTACGCTTGTCACTGTTACACTACGCTTGTCTGACCTCTTCTGGAGTACTGCTGTACGATGTGGGATCTTCATGCGATGAAAAAAAAAAAAAAAAAAAAAAAAAAAAGTCCAAAGAGCGGCAGTTCGTTTGGTATTATCGCTAATTAGGGGAAAGAGTGCTACGGATGTGATAGGCGAATTGGGCTGGCAGTCATTAAAACAAAGGCTGTTTTCGTGGTGTCAGGATTTTCTCATGAAATTTCAATCACCTGCTTTCTCCTCAGAATGTGAAAATATTTTGTTGGCGGCCACCTACATAGGGAGAAATAATTATCGTAATAAAATAAGAGTCAGAGGTCGCCGAAAAGATTTAAGTGTGCGAAGCGCTGTCGAGAAGGTAACGGTAAAGTAACAGCTTGAAGGTGGTCCGATGAACCCTCTGGTAGGCACTCAATTGTGAATTGTCACGGAATCATGTTGACGTAGCTGCAGATACAAGTTACGGGAATGTGGCCGATTAACGACTTCGACAACCGCCAATATTTGGACAGGTGTACAAGTCTAACGGGACAGCGAGCAAATTTAAACTCTCGGTGACGGGGCTGCAACGACGAAGGATAGCACACACCCTAACAAAAGACGACCGCCGGATGGTGTGGCCGTGCGGTTCTAGGCGCTTCAGTCTAGAACCTCGTGACCGATACGGTCGCAGGTTCGAATCCTGCCTCGGGCATGGATGTGTGTGATGTCCTTAGGTTAGTTAGGTTTAAGTAGTTCTAAGTTCCAGGGGACTGATGACCACAGATGTTAAGTCCCATAGTGCTCAGAGCCATTTGAACCAAAAGACGAACAACATCAGAAGTTATCGGTAGTGAATCTAAATTTCCAGTGAATGAACAAGTAGCATTAGCTCTCTCACTCTGCTGCTTGACCAGGGAGTGAGCAGGATTCCAAGCACGGTCTCACCAAAAATCTCTCCCTCTCTCTATTTATAAGGTCACTTACTGATTTAATCTCAACTGCCTCCTTAGTAATATTATCCTAATATCTGGATGTGTACTCCAGAATCTCTGTGTTGTTATATTCCGTAGAATGACTAGTATCTAGATCATGTTCTGTAATAGCAACTGTATCTTTCATGAGGGTGAAGTCCATTCTTTTCCAGGTTGCAAATTGGGTTAAATGGCTCCGAGCACTATGGGACTCAACATCTGAGGTCATCAGTCCCCTAGAACTTAGAACTACTTAAACCTAACTAACCTAAGGTCATCACACACATCCATGCCCGAGGCAGGATTCGAACCTGCGACCGTAGCGGTCGAGCAGTTCCAGACTGACGCGCCTAGAACCGCTCGGCCACTCCGACCGGCGCAAATGGGGTTATTCTCATTTATTACTCTCTAGGGAAGGGAAAAACCGTTACCAGTATTTTAGTTCTGAATAACCGATATTTTACGGTATTTGTTTCGCCTTGGTTGTAAGATGGCAGAATAAATGAAGGTCAATTTCGCACCTTACATAAGAGCTTTATACATCGTAACGGGAAGGTGAATATGATTTCTAACTTACTTCAGAGGTAATGAGCAGATTTGCCTATAAGTATGTAATGCAAAAGGGATGACACTCAATCGATGGGATTTACATACCACTCCTATATAATGCATGTCATTGAGCATAAGATGAAACAAGCAGCGAGTGGAAACGTTTTGTGTAGAAGCCAGCGCAGGCACATGCAGAGGCAGCACCCCGGGAGGCACCACGGAAAGTTCTTAAGGGGGGTGTCCCACGGTGGGAGTCATCGACCGGGCAGTTAACACATACTGCAGAGCGAGTAATGGGCCACCAGAAGTAGGTCAGAAAGAAGCTTCACAAAACTGCTTTTCAGAATTCCAAATGGATACGAACAAAACCAGTGATGCAGTTGATCACGTGAACAGTGAATGGTACACACGTGAGCGGGCACAAAACGACCGATCAGAAACGAACTAGGAAAGAGTAAAGTGCCGAGCTTCCGATGCAGTTCATTGGTAGGGCCCTTGCGATTGGTAGAGAGAGTTTCCACAAATTAAGACGTCGTAAAAGCCGTGATGTGGAGAACAAAATAACCCAGGTGGGAGAGAGTTCGTCTACGAGAAAGATGAGAGCGAAAATTTCGTGGACTCTTCTCTGAACAGGCGTCAAGTGCAGAATGGAGTGCATAATGCTCTGTACGACGCAGAGGAGAAATTTGAGTGAACACTGAGTTCACTGAAGCTGACATTCAGCTAGATATTGGCTGTAGCATCGTTGAGCTCCCACTGTCGAGAAACGAACCACCCACTTAGTTAATTGTCCTTGTGAGGACTGAGAGGGCATTTTTAATATGCATGCTGCTCCAGCCATGCGAGTGCATATCGCCATCTTCCAAGACTAGGGATGAGTGCATGTTTTCTCGCAACACAAGAAACATGGGGAGAATTTCCGCTGAAAAAATTAGCAAAGGCTTAATTAGATTTTATAGAACTTTCAGTGGGCGAGAGCAGCCATGCAGACGCAGCTAAGGTAAATACCGCGCGCAGAGGCATCAACTGAACCATCACCAGTTTGCATCCACTGTCAGCTCGAGTGACCTTGGGTAATCTTTTGCTCAACTTGTCACGAAACTAACCATCCTCCGTAGACTTGATTGTCATCCTAAATAGTACCGAACTTTGAACCGGAATGGGATGATTTATCGTAGTAATGGCCAACATCATGATGTGGTCGTAAGAATAATTTTGTAAAGAAACTTCTCGTTAAAATTTATCATTGTTAGGCTTAGGATTATTTCACTTTCTGAGGACGACATGCGTTCGTTTGACAACTGTTGTAACACTGTCACATTGTAAACTGCGTAAATGGCTGTATTTCTGTGACAAGTTTGCAACATTAAACAAAAGTTATTTACAGCTTACACAGTTGTTGTTGATCAAACACGAACCTTACATGGTTATAACAGAACTTTTTTGTCCTTTTTTATTAATAACCATATAAAAGACAGGCATATCAATTTTCCATAGCAAAAGTGCTAAAAATTTTTTGTTTTAAATAATTTTTTTTAGAAATAAGTAATTTTTATTTGTAAAATTTCCAATGCTTTGGAATATTGGCTTATTGTCGATCAGTGTTATTTTAATAACAATGGTGACTGCTGGAAACTAGTAACAAATACATTGCATAAGAATCAATACAGTATTGCTTACACAATAGTTTTCTTGTTGTCATGTGGGGGTGGCCTGTTATATGGCTTGCCTGTATGTGTAGTGCGAAAGGCTTGTCCCCACCTGGTCTACAGTAGTTGGCGGCTGTCGTCCTCGGACATGTGTTGTGTTCCATAATGGCACCATCCCCAGTCTGGAAATATTCCATGAAGAACGGTAGCAGTGAAGTACAATGCTCCATTTGCTTTAGAAGATTAAAAAGGGGAGAGGGCACAACTAACTTTCAACATCATAAAGGAGAAAACATCCACACTTTTCCTTCGGAAAGAATGTGAATTTGACTGACACACCTACAATTTTATTGTTGTACTATAAACTTGGGATAATAATTTGTGGTTGTTTCAGAACGAGAAATTGATGCCGCCCAAAAGTAGCGATGCAGGAAAGTCATCAACTTGCGGCCTTTCGATTACGCGGTTGCCGTGGCCACCTGCCTCAGTTTTGCCAGCTTTGCTGTAGACAGTGAGGCCCATTTCTACCACAACCTCAATCTCATACTGGTCGAAATTTCCTACTCCTTCACCTTCATTAAAATTTTTCAACCTTTGTTCGGAGTCTTCTTTTATTACTGGTACCAATGGCAATAAAAAACCGAAAATCTGTTATTTCAGAAACCGTTTATTTTGAGCGGTTTAACAGACTAAACTGGGGACAAAAAAAACGGTATTACTTAAAACGGGTTGTTTCAGCTACAACTGCCATCCGTATTACTCTCTCTTTCCTAGAGTTTGTCCCATCGTACTGGGTGCTCTCTTTTCATGATTTGGCAAATTTTTATTTTAACTTTGTGACCAGATACCCTTCCTGTCACCATCAGATATACCTCAAGCGTGCGCCATCTTTCTGTCAATGGCATAAAGTTTGTTCTGTATGTTATCGTATTTTAATTGTGTGTGTATTGTATTTCGTGAGCTGGGAATTGGGAAACAGTCCAGAATTTGCCTAAGCGAGCATAAAAAACAGCCTAAAAACAAAAACATTCTGATCGGTCTACCGGGTCGAAGGTCATCAACCCATGATGCGGCTTCGGTCCAATGCCAGCTAATCCCCCGGTCTCGAAAGATAGAGCGCTGCTCGTTAAGCTGTACTTCCCTTTTTTTAAGTTTAATTTTTTAAATGGGATTCGTTCTTTCCCTCATAGTGCCCCTTGCGCTCGCCATAGACCCCTTACGTAAGTGAATGAAACACTTTCAGCCGTCCTTATGATGTCATTTATTGTATGGCTACCAGTTTCGGTGCTTCAGTGCACAATCTTCAGGCCTCAGCACTGAAGCACAGAACTGGTATCCATACAATAAATGACACCATAAGGACGGCTGAAGGTGTTTCATTTTCTTACATAAGTGAACGATCGAAATCCCCCACACCCGCAATCACAAGGATGGACATACAAAAAATAAATAGCCCTCGTAAGTGTTAGTGCTACTCTGAACTAAATCTTCTAGTGAAGTTTGTTTATCCGTTTGGGAACGGTAGTGATGAGATGTAATAATCTCATCCAAGATTTTGCGTATGTGAGCGACTGACAAATAACATAAAACGAACTAAATCACTTTAGATTTAAAAGTCTTCCTGAAAACTAAAAACTTAATGCAACTAAACGATCTGCTGCTAAGACTTTTTTTCTGTCCACTCTTCGTTTTTTCTTAAAAAACGTTATTCGTTGTTTAAAATAAGACTCTTCCATTGAGGAAAAGATAAAAAGAAACAAAACATACGGTTTAGACAACGAAGCTACTAAATCTTATCAAACGTGTGATCGTATTTGGCTTGGTATGCATGCAGTGTTTGAGAATATGTTGACAGCTGGAGTATAGTGTACCTTTGATCTTTTTTCAGCACGCCATCCTGGTTAAACTGTGTTCGATATCCTCTGTGCAGTGGAAAAGGCAGTACACGAGTAGTTTTGAAAAGTTTTTTATGTATATTTATGACTGAGTCTTGTTTTTATTTCCCAATGTACGTAACATGTAAAGTACCACACCACTACATTGACATTCTTGAGGCAGTAGTACATATGGTGTCCAGCTTCCCAAACTTAATATGTTTGGGTGGTGAAAACAGCTGTCAATTTGGCTGGCGCGTTAAGTACGGTCAACTTTTTCTTGGCCAATTCCCATTATACGAGCAGGTCGTTCACTCTTAGTACGACAGACGTCTGCAGTGAGAAGTAGTGTGGATTGAAAGAAATCCTTCATCAGGAGAATACAAATGTATCTAAAAGTGATTTGATCAAGAGGAAGCGAACGGTCAAAAAAAGAAAAAAGTTTGCAAAACGCTTTGAGGAGCATGGGTGTGACAGCCCAGGTAATTTGAAAACCTTCCAGAAACGCATTTCAGCGATGGAATTCACTCACTGGTAAATGTACAGAGAGCATTGCCTAAACAGGAAGAAACATCTACCAGCACGAATCAGAATTTGACAGTGGCAGGGCAATCGAGACGGCGGTTTATCGTTTCGCTGTATAGCTGCTCGTCCCACCTACGTAGTCGAGGTTACTAAAGCAAACTTGTGCGGTGGCGCTCGAATCGTCGTGGCAGATGAAATTTTCACTGCCAGTATTTTCCCAGTAGGAAGTGGAAAGATGATGGCGTATAGTTGCTGATCACTGGTCTTCGTGCCAACGGGCATGGATTAAATTCCAAACCCCTCTGCAGTGATTCAGATGGGGAAGTTAAAGACCCCTTGGTGATATTCGAGAGGAGTAGACTATGTGGCGGTACCGGGTGTCACACACTCCCTTCCCTTCGTCCATAGCAACACAAACCCAACTGTACACTGTAAAAGCACTCATCGCAGTCATCTACAGGGCACAGGTACACTTGTGACACTTTGTAACACGCCGGGAAACGCAGTGGAACCACTTTACCGCGTCCGGGATCTTGTTACATGTTCCCTGCACTTCTTCACCAGCACTAATTTCCATGTATGGAACTCTAGGTTATGATATAGCCACTCGTATTAGTCAGTATCCCATGGCTGTCTTGCGAATATGGCACGCATGGCTTCAAGAGGGCCACACTCAACGCTGTGTGGGCTCCCAATGGTCCCATATGACTATTGCACAGTGGACAGACAAATTATAAGCTAGGCCTAGCAGGACTGAATAGCCACAATACGCTGAAAAGTGTCTGCCGAGAATTGAGCTGATACCTTTGACATTTTTTCATTGATTTTTGGTAATTTCTGCCTCGATTGCGCCTATTTATTGAAATCTGTTGGTTTGCGTCATCGTGGGTCTCAATGATTCCGAGCCACTATCACCTATCTGATTTCATTTTCTTATCTAACAATCTAGCTACATATTTCCTTAAATAATGAACTGCACGTATCCACTGAAGACTTGGATGGGCCACAGAAAGGGCGGTTAGAAGCTCGATTTTGAGCAGCAGTCGTGTCCTTAGGGATGAGGGGCACCCTTTCACATCGTGACAGGTCTGCCGATCCGTTCACTAACCACAGTCGTGACCCATCCCACTGCGTGTCGACACTGGCGAGCGCTTGGCGGACCCTACCTACCTGCGCTGACGGAGTGTGGGCTGGCAGGCCAGCAGGTCGGGCTGAATCGCTCAGCGAGCCACTTTGTTAGGTTGGCGCTGAGCAGTCGCGTGCGGCTCCAAGTCTTCAGAGCTGTGACTTAAGTCCGGAATAGTGAAGCTGACTCTCAAAGAAGTTCAATTTGAGAACGACACCGGGCCTCTGGTCAAGGTGAAGTGATTTCTTCTACAACCCGCTATCCCTATTAAAAAGAATTTCTTTGTAGTGCATTTCAATGGCAGGCCTTACAAGGAGACTGGAGGTAGCCGTCTTAGCAAACGGTATTGAGCTACCTGTTTCATATGAGAAAGCTATGTGGCACTTACCACTAGAGTTTTTTGCTTTTCCCATTTTCATAGGGAGAGAAATGGCGCCATCCAGATACAAAACAACAAATTTCTCTCCCGTGACGTGGAAAACAGCCTCATTGGGATGTTTTAAATTATCTGTTAGGTAGGATGTTGCAGCTCAGTTTCTAAATATCTCATTGGATAGTCTTTGGCTGAGCTATCACATTAGTGGAGTAAAGTTTGTGCTTACTATTGCGAGAGACTCTGGGCCAGAGAGGAATAAAATATTGAGGTAGGACACTGCTTCCGGGAACAAGGAGATGAACACGTGGTCAAAAGGCGGAGCCATACATGCAGACTTGCATTCGAGAATCAGCTCGTCACTCTACGAACGATGGGTTCTTGCTGCCAGAAGGCTGCAGCCGAAGCTGGTCTCGTCGATCCGAACGGTCAATTCTGGTGAGAATAGCTTGCACCATGGACTCTCACAGAAGGGAAATGGTTAGGTACTTTTGATTCATTTCTTTCAGACATGATTAGTTGACTTGATATTCGGTACTGCAGTCCATTGCCGAGCGGTTAGATATTTGCATGTGGAACCCATGCCTTCCGGCTTCGTGCTGGCCGGTGTGGCCGAGCGGTTCTAGGCGCTTCAGTCTGGAACCACGCGACCGCTACGGTCGCAGGTTCGAATCCTGCCTCGGGCATGGATGTGTGTGATGTCTTTAGGTTAGTTAGGTTTAAGTAGTTCTAAGTTCTAAAGGACTGATGACCTCAGTCTCATAGTGCTCAGAGCCATGTGAACCATGTGAACCTTCCGGCTTGGTATGACCAGAGCTATTTCTACATACCAAGCAACGGTTATGTATTTCAGGGGGCGATCTGTTGAGATGATTGTCACTCTTACGTTACCTATTCCTTACAGGCTTGTCAAGCAAACTATTGATTCAGTTAAATTATCTCGATGTGTACCACTTTGTTTTCTTTTGCTTTACTCGTATTTGATTAATCACATTATATGCTTCCCGTCCTATGTGTGTTTTTACAACTGGAGTTTTCTATAAATTCGGCAGATAGATAACCTGCCCCAGTCATTAGTAACGATTGATTTTGTAAGAACTGATACCCATAGCTCATTTATGAGGAGCTTTCACTTTTTATTATGTGATCTCTTGCGCGACAAGTTCAGATACGAATCTGAGTTCACGGGAAGTAATCTGTTTCTAGGGTGGTTCATTCGCTGTATTCACTGTAGTAACCGTCTTGCAACGTACCTTGAGTTTGTTTAGAGTGTGGTGTGCCTAACCGCACGCGAGTCACTGGTGCAGGCCACGTGCTTGCCGAGGCTCAGCCAGTCTCGGTTCGTTCGTTCCTTCCCGGAAGTACCCGCTACAGCGTGGCATTTCATTTAGTACTGCGGTATGGCGTTTTTCAGTTGGCACAACTTCCTTCAGTTTGGGAGAATCACTGTGTAGCGCTGTATATCCTTCGCTATTTGTTCGTGTTATGAAGGACATTCACAGCTACAGTGGCTGTTTTTACAAAATGAGGCAGTCTAGCAGCCTTATCGCCACAAACCTTTAAAAGCGAATGCGCATACTCAACATTTACTGCAAATTTTCCACTAAACGACAATACAATACCACGCAGAAAGAATGTAAAGATTTACAATAAAGAGCCAAAGAAACTTCCTGGCAGATTAAAACTGTGTGCCGGACCGAGACTCGAACTCGGGACCTTTGTCTTTCGCGGGCAAGTGCTCTACCGAATGAGTAGAGCAGGAGAGCTTCTGTTAAGTTTGGAAAGTAGGAAACGAGGTACTGGTAGAAGTAAAGCTGTGAGGACGGTGCTTGAGTCGTGCTTGGGTAGCTCAGTAGGTAGAGCACTTGCCCGTGAAAGGCAAAGGTCAAGAGTTCAAGTCTCGTTCCGGCACACAGTTTTAATCTGCCAGGAAGTTTCATATCAGCGCACACTCCGCTGCGGAGGGAAAATCTCATTCTGAAGAGCCAAAGAAATTGGTACACCAGTCTAATATAGTGTAGGGCCCCCGCGAGCTTGCAGAAGTGTCGCAACACGACGTGGCATGGACTCGACTAATGTCTGAAGCAGTGCTGAAGGGAATTCACACCATGAATCCTCCAAGGCTGTCCATAAATCCGTAAGAGTACGAGGGGGTGGAGATCTCTTCTAAGCAACACGTTGCAAGGCATCCCAGATATGCTCAATAATATTCACGTCTGGGGAGTTCGGTGGCCAGAGGAAGCGTTTAAACTCATAGGAGTATTCCCGGAGCCACTCTGTGGCAATTCGGACATGTGTGGTGCCGCATTGTCCTGCTGGAATTGTCCAAGTCGGTCGGAATGCACAATGGACGTGAATGGATGCAGGTGATCAGACGGGATGCTTACGTACGTGTCTTCTGTCAGAGTCGTATCTGGACGTATCAGAGGTCCTACATCACTCCAAATGCACACGTCCCACACCATTACAGAGCCTCCACTAACTTGAGCAGCCCCTTTTTTATTCATGAGGTTGTCTCCGTACCCGTACACGTCCATCCATTCGATACAATTTGAAACGAGACTCGTCCGATAAGGCAACATGTTTCCAGTCATCAAAAGCTCAATGTCAGTGTCGACGGGCCCAGGCGAAGCGTAAATCTTTGTGTCGTTGCGTCATCAAGGGTACACGAGTGGGCCTTCGGCTCCGAAAGCCCATATCGATGATGTTTCGTTGAATCGTTCGCACGCTGACACTTGTTGATGGCTCGGCAATTTGCGGAAGGGTTGCACTTTTGCCATGTTGAAAGATTCTCTTCTGTCGTCGTTGATCCCGTTCTTGTAGGATCTTTTTCGACCGCAACGATGTCGGAGGCTTGATTTTTTATCGGATTCTTGATATTAACGGTGCACCCGTGCGGGAAAATCGCCACTTCAACGCTACCTCGGAGATGCAGTGTCCTATCGCTCGTGCGCCGATTATACCACCACATTCAAACTCTCTTAAAACTTGATAACCCGCCATTGTAGGAGCAGTATCCGATCTGACAACTGCACCAGACACTTGTTGGCTTACATAGGCGTTGCCGACCGCAGCGCCGTATTCTGCCTGTTTACATACATATATCTGCATTTGAATACGTATGCCCATATCAGTTTCTTTGGCGCTTCAGTGTAGTACTCTCTCAAAACGATGCTCGTCCCCCACTTCCATACGGTCTCTCCATGTGTCCTTTTTGGAACGATCGCAGTGATTTCTAATTTTTCAACAACCATAGTGGCTGGGAATTGGAGGAAATGGGTGAGAGATCTGGAGGTCGTGCTGGCCAAGGCAACTGTCTAACACCCTCTACGTCGAGATAGGTGAGAACAGCACGCTCAACATGTGGTCTTGCGCTATCCTGTTGAAAGATATCACAGAGACCTCGAAGACAGGACAGAACCACTGGCATCAATATGGCAGAAATCTAACGCCTGCTGTCCATGTTACCGGCTACGTGAACCAGAGGTGATAGCGTTGTGTACCCAATGGCTCTCTATACCATCATGCAAGATGGTGGGCCCTTATGACGACGTTGAATTCAACATTACTTCTCATCCACTGCGATGTTGTATGCAGAACAGGGAACCATCTGAAAGACGACACACTGCCACTACATATTTCGTACTCTTTTCCGAAAAAAAATTAAGAAGCTTCTAAGGAATGTTTAAATATAATGAGTTTTGTGGAGTTTTTGCTCACATGTATACATTGTGTGCATAAAAACCTTAAACAAGGCCCACAAAGGCTGATGTATAGCAATGAGTAACAACTTTGTGTAATTCAGGCTGTCAAAATAGCAAATAATTATCCATTTACTTAGTTTGGGTTGACGAATTACGGGTTTTGTCAAACAATAAAACTGTATGAACTACCTTTTTAACATACTAAAGCAAAATCTGCTGGAAACAAGAGGTGTCCCGAAACAGCATAAATAAGCACAATATTTCTCGCTGCAGGAAAAGTTTTTCGCAATTTGTCGCATGAAACTCAGCAGGAAAAAGTTCATTAATACTAATGCAACTGTTACAGGAGTAATTCGAATTTGCACACTTCATGGACCACAGGGTTTCAGCCTGTGGCTTATAAACCACAGCGTGGATATCATCCTGTCGTACAGTATACAGCGCCAGATCTGGACCTGGTGGCCAAAATTGGAAATAACCGTTTTTCCAGCGTAAATCGGCTCCGCTTTAACGCATTAGCGTATCTATCAAGTTTCGCTGCCATACGCTAATTACAGGCTACACTGGACCTCCGTGAGTACCTGCACTATAATTATAACCATTTGGTATAAAGGGCTGTCAAATAAAACGAAATGAGACTGCCAGAAAGAAGAAAGTAAAATGTTTATTATCTCAAAGGCAATCGCTATTACTGTTAACGCTTTTATCCACTGTGAGACAAGACGGTCAATACCTTCATGGAAAAAATGTTTGCCTACAGAACCATGATACCAGGCATGCACCTCTTTGTCCAAAGCAAATCGACGAACATGAATATCTTACTTCAGGGTTCAAAAATTAAGGAAATCCCATGTGAAAAGATCGGGGCTGTGTGGAGGATTTGTAACGACTTCCCGTGCGAAACTGCTGCAGCGTAGTAAAAACAGTCTTGGGAACACATGGTGTCCCCCGCCACGTTGCACGAGTCTCGCTGGGAAGTCCTTGCACATTCTCCATACAATCCCGATCCCCCCCACGCGATTTCCATATTTTTGGAGCCCTGATCGTGGCCGCCGATTTGCTTCGGACGAACAAGCGCAAGCCTGGCTACAATCATGGTTCCTCAGGCAACCGCAAACATTTTTCTGTGAAGGCATTGACCGTCTTCAAAACAGTTGGATAAATGTATTTACACTTATGGTGATTACTTTTCAGATAATAAACAGTTCACTTATTTTTTCCCACCTGTCTCGTTTTCATCTGAGTGCCCCTTGTAAATTCCACATGTCCTCCCACCATTTTTCAACAAAAGTGGCGCATTCTTCTGTTGTGGTATGGAGGGCAAGCGCATCATCATGTGTGAATGAACTGGCTCGGCAGCTGGAAATGTACTCCAAAGGTAAAGTTCTTCGGCAGTAGATTCTTGTTGGCAAAACATCTAAGTTGCTCATAAATTAACCATGAAATTATGGCAGTGTATGGACCAAATACAATGTGGCATCCAGTCGTTAAATGTTGCTAACAGTTTGACCAGAGCGGCACAGACGTTGATGTTGATCGGGAGAGGAGGCTATCGACATCGACCACAGACGACCATCTCCATGTTATTGAGGAACTGAGTCACCGGAATCGCGGGGGAAAGAAGATTTTATAATGATAACGACATTCACACATAGGTTCTCAAATGGCTTCATGACCAAGCAGACAATTTCTATGGCTGGGGAATTGAATCCGAACACTGGCTTCTCTATTTTTGTGCCGATTTGTAATTCGTCAGTGCTGTTTCACAGTGACTGGTTTTAGTATTGTGAGTTGTTGGTGAAATTTTTTTCGCAGATCTGTGTGAATCTTGTGGTTATGAATGAGCAGTTATTTTAATGCTGTCTGCGTACTGGATTTGCTGAGGGGGTTGCGAACGGACATCAGTTCGGTTGGGGTGCAGCAGCGAGCAGGTCCGGGCAGCGCGTGGGCAAGGCAGGGCCGCTGGCAGTGTGCTGTCACTACTGGAACTAGGAGGTTCAAAATGGCTCTGAGCACTATGCGACTTAACTTCTGGAACGAGGAGGGGTAGCTGCGAGAGCGACGACTTCGTTGCACACCGAACCCTGGACGTTTAAGTTGAGTGAAGAGCTAACTGCTAATGCAACCTCGACTATTCTGAGATCTCGCCTTCGGTCGGCGGGTTGTTGCCTCCAGGGCCACTGAGCCTTGTTAATTGGTCGGTCGGCACTTAAGTTACCCCTAGTTTGAGTTGCCATTCAGTTACGTGAGTACAACTCTTGGCTGCCTGTCTCACCTTACCTTGAGTTGAGTTACCTTTCCAGGGCGAACCTTGGAACTCTTGCTGAGAACCGCTTGTCCTGATTCCCTAGATTGTGATGTTTGTTTGTTTTAAGGATATTTGTAGTTTTCTAATTATTGTTGGTGTGGCCTTGCCGACACTAATACTTGTTACAGTTTATTAAGATTGTTTAAAAAGAGTTTTAGTATTTTTAACGTGTAATTGCCCACCTTAGTGGTAATTCAGGGTTTCAGCCTTTGTCTATTCTGAAATTGCTTGTGGCCTTCAGCCGACGAATAAATTTGAACCTTTCTTAATCAGGCCTTCAGCTTTTGATTGTTTGTAACACTGTTTGTGGCCTACAGCCGACAAAAAATTATATAATTCCTTTTAGTAAGGCCAGCTGTCAGTCTTTTAAAATGATAGTTGAGAGTTATTTTTTTAAATAAAGTGTATGTGTTTTATGTGCAACCAACGGTAACTGATTAGGCCCCGTCCAAACATTTCCCAGCTTTCCGTAGGTCCCACGTCTCAGAAACTAAGGATTGAAAAATGAATACCGAGGACATCCTGTGGCGAGCAACGCGTTTCCTCTGTTATAAACCGTTCTGCTTCATACGGTTTCGGTTGTTCATGACCCAAAGGAAATATCAGTTCAGTGGTGGTTTGGCAATAGGAAAACGCTATGACGGTCTATGAACTAGGACACAAGGACAAGCCTCTACGAGGAGTTAACAAACGCCCACTCGCTCGCCAGAAAGCAGTCTGCCAACTGAGCTACCCAATCAAGATACACGAACAGTCCTCACAGCTTTACTTCCGCCAGTGACTCGTTGTTTATTTGTTGTTATTTCTGGTGTTGCAGTTGGCCAGCAGTGTACGAAGTTCACTGAATAAAATGGTAAAAAATTGTTAAGTTTTCATCTAAAATAGCCTTCTATTGACAAAATCAAAACTTTTCACCATGTCCTAGTGGCTTCTCTGAGCAGATTCCTTCCTCCTCTCTGTTTGAAGAGTAATCTTAATTAGATTGTCAAAAGTCTTTTTTTTTTTCAAAATCCATGAATAAATGTGCTAAACAGCTGAATTACCTCGGCTTAACCTTTTCATGGTGGAAAACGGCCTCTGTTCAAGATCGCAATTTTTTTCTGATGGCAGCGGAGCCTTATCATCTTTGGCGTATTTACTGCCTGTGCGTTAGGTAAGGAAGAGGTTTCAGACTTTATTTGTAGGTGTTGGGCACACAAAGGTGTCCTTTCGCCTGTATGGATGGTGGACGTAATTGTTTTTGAAAACTGTGATTCGTACTTGAATTGAGGTTATTTAGTGTCCTGCCGGTGCGACTGCATCGTCTGCCAGGATGGCTCATGGCACGTTATACTGGTGCCGTCGTTGAGGAAGGATTGTGCCTACTATCGCTAACTGATGAGTGGTGTGACGTAGCGTGTCGATCTTGTCAAACAGCTTTTGGGCCTTTTTGGCACTTTTTGGCGCAAGTATTTTTGGTGGAGTGCATCATCGAGTTCCTTTGTCCTTATCCTCCGATGTGCTCTGAGGATCCATCGGAGACATTTGTTTGAGTGACTCGGAGCTTCTTGAAATTGTTGTCGCAAATTGTCCCCTAGGAAGTCGCTCCACAGAGCAGTGTGGGCTCCACCGCGGCTCGCTGTAGTCTCATCTTCGTGCCAACATTCAGATCCTTAGCCTCGAGGAGGGGGATGAGAAGTCTCAACATTCTTAGTTGGGATTTTTTTCTTTTCTGCGACGATAATGAGTGAAAAGTAGTTTCATGTCTAGGTGTTTTGCCACCGAGGACCAAGGAATAGGTTGGTTTCCGATGTGGAGCCTCGTACGGACCATTCGGCGTCTTGTGAAAATAATGGCCACTGTTTTATCTCGCCGGCCGCGGTGGCCGAGCGGTTTTAGGCGCTTCAGTCCGAAACCGCGCGACTGGCTACGATTGCAGGTTCGAATCCTGCCTCGGGCACGGATGTGTGTGAGGTCCTTAGGTTAGTTAGTTTAAGTAGTTCTAAGTTCTAGGGGACTGATGACCTCAGATGTTAAGTCCCATACTGCTCAGAGCCATTTGAACCATTTTTTAACTTTGAACATAGCTGCTAAATTTCAGTGACCGTGTCAGAATTATATTAGAACAAATAAGACTCGGTCACAAATATTAAGTCAAAACTGACCAGGCTGCGACGCTACTATGAGCGTCGTCTTCAGAATTAGACTAACTGTTCTAAAACATATTAAGTATATAATACATTAATCAAATTAAAGTTTGTACTGACTGGAAAAAAAAATGCAGTACTTACAAGTCACATATTAAAAAAAAAGTTTGCCATTCCTTTCATAGGAACCATTTCCTATCAGATTTAGCGCATGCTTCGCAACAAATACAACTGCAATGTTGCCATCTCTACTAATAATATTCTAAAGAGAAATTTCATTCATAATTTGAAATCCATTCGCTCCCCTACAGAAAGTTCTGGCGTTTATAAGATCATCTGCGACACCTGCTCCTCCTGTTATACAGGGTGTTACAAACAGGTACGGCCAAACTTTCAGCAAACATTCCTCACACACAAAGAAAGAAAATATGTTATGTGGAGATGTGTCCGGAAACGCTTACTTTCCATGTCAGAGCTCATTTTATTACTTATCTTCAAATCACATTAATCATGAAATGGAAACACACAGCAACAGAAAGTACCAGCGTGACTTCAAACACTTTGTTACAGGAAATGTTCAAAATGTCCCCCATTAGCGAGGATACATGCATCCACCCTCCGTCGCATGGAATCCCTGATGCGCTGATGCAACCCTGGAGAATGGCGTATTGTATCACAGCCGTCCACAATACGAGCACGAAGAGTCTCTACATTTGGTACCGGGGTTGCATATACAAGAGCTTTCAAATGCCCCCATAAATGAAAGTCAAGAGGGTTGAGATCAGGAGAGCGTGGAGGCCATGGAATTGGTCCGCCTCTACCAATCCATCGGTCACCGAATCTGTAGTTGAGAAGCGTACAAACACTTCGACTGAAATGTACAGGAGCTCCATCGTGCATGAACCACATGTTGTGTCGTACTTGTAAAGGCACATGTTCTAGTAGCACAGGTAGATTATCCCGTATGAAATCATGAAAACGTGCTCGATTGAGCGTAGGTGGAAGAAACTAAAATGAGCTCTAACATGGAAATTAAGCGTTTCCGGATACATGTCCACATAACATCTTTTCTTTATTTGTATGTGAGGAATGTTACCTGAAAGTTTGGCCATACCTTTTTGTAACACCCAGTATAGGGCAAATTGGACGTGCTTTCACCATCAGATATAAAGAACATCTTTTAAGAACGGCACCAGTCCCCTAAATTCATTCTTTGCCGATCATCTCTAATTTACTGGGCACGTGCCTAAAGCCATAGGCGATAGCAATATTCTGCATACCGAAAAGAAGGGGCGTAGGTTAGATGTTTTAGAGGAATTGGCGATTTTCAAACATCTCTCTCGTCACGATGGCCTCATTCTCAACGAACAGCTGCAGCTGCGAAATAAAAACTTTTTCGACTGTATAAATCCATTGCTTGATCTTTGATTCAGATTTACTCAGGCAGTTTACCGAAATGTTTTTTTCCTGTTACATCTTTGCTGTTTTCTTGCATGTCATAACTAACGTTTTTTTACGTTACAAAATGTATCTCTGTTTAAAGCAGATAAATATGTAACTTCATCCTCTTATTATTAATGCTTACGTTATGTCTGAATCAGCTGCATCAGAATTTCATGTGTCTAATTTTGAATGTAAACGAAGACAGTAACTTGTTCTCGAAAGAACAAATGGTTCAAATGGCTCTGAGCACTATGGGACTCAACTTCTGAGGTCATTAGTCCCCTCTCGAAAGAACAGTTACTGTTGATGACCGTGCAGCTTTTCCCTGGAATAAATGATGACTAACTGAAAACCTCAGCTGCCGACAGGTGTTGTTGATATACCTCGATGTGGACAGCTGAAAATGCGTGCCCCGACCGGGACTCGAACCCGGGATCTCCTGCTTACATGGCAGACGCTCTATCCATTTGAGCCACCGAGCACACAGATCAATAGCGCGACTGCAGGGACTTACACCTTCCACGCTTCCCGTGAGACTCACATTCCCAACTATCCACAATTCTACATATGTATTGTACCTTATAGACATTAGCCCACACACTCACTACTCGCGCACGCTTTGGCGATTCCCGTAAGAGTTTGGGCAACCTGTGCGCATTCGCACAGACGAAGGTCAATGGATAGGTAGCCTTTAACTATATATACGAAGACAGAACTGCGCGAGTAATGAGTGGGTGGGCAAATGTCTATAAGGTACAATACACATGTAGAATTGTGGATAGTTGGAAATGTGTGTTTCACGGGAAGCGTGCAAGGAATAAGTCCCTGCAGTCGCGCTATTTATGTGTGTCCTCGGTGGTTCAGATGGATACAGCGTCTGCCATGTAAGCAGGAGATCCCGGGTTCGAGTCCCGGTCGGGGCACGCATTTTCAGCCGACCACATAGAGGTATATCAACAACACCTGTCGGCAGCTGAGGTTTTCATTTAGTCATCATTTAATTTTGAATGTACAGTAGCCTAGTTGTTTCTGCGGCTACTCGATGGCGCTCGTAGCAATACCATGTTTACTTGCCCACACTTTCTATCGTGGGCACCTCAGTCTTCTTGCAAACCTTGTTCACCGAAGTACGAGTAGCCCTTAGCGGCTCGCCATCTTACTTACAACTATTCATGACGTGGCCTTTCCGTCTTAGATCTTTTTTAATATGTGACTTGTAAGTACTGCATCTTCTTCCAGTCAGTACAAACTTTAATTTTGTTAATGTATTATACACTTAATATGTTTTAGAACAGTTAGTCTAAGTCTGAAGACGACGCTCATAATAGTGTCGAAACCTGGTCAATTTTGACTTAATATTTGTGACCGAGGGCTTATTTGTTCTAATATAACATTTTTTAACTGTTTTATCCGAGGTGACGGTAGATCACAGTTTCCTAAAACGAGACTCTTGCTCGGAGATTAAAAGGCCTGGCAGTAGATTTTTCGCCTTCGATTTATAATTCTTGCATACACTCGGCCCGGCGATTTCTCTGACGTCAGAGCGCCGCCTGTCGCGAGCCAGTGGGTGCATTTCGTGCGGCCACAAACGGCGAATCGCGAGAGCACGCTTCGCTGGCCGCGCCGAGGCGCCGTGCGGAAGCGGCAGCAGCAGCCTTAATGACGGCCGTAAAAGCGGAGCGCGCCTAATGCCAGCGGGAATCGATAGGTGTCTCCCGCGTCGGCGGCCGCTGCCGCGACAGCCGACAGCGCGGGGTGGCCCGCCGGCGCCGGCACGGGCAGAAGCAGAAGAGCGCCGGCAGCTGACGCCAGTGGCAGCACCAGCGCATCCACCTGCCGCTTCTGCCAGCCGCCACAGACCGCCGCTGCGCCAGGTGAGGCCGGCGTGTGCTCCTCTGCCTGCTAGACGCACCTAACCCCTAGGCCTAGGGCGTTCAACTCTCCCGTATATCCCGGGACCTCCCGTACAACAGCAATTTTTCTTTAGCCTCCCGCCTCCTCCTCCGTCCTCTTCCTTCAGTGTATTTCGTCAGTGATCAGCGTTACCAATACTAATCCCGCAAAGTACTATCGATAGTTCAAAATCCTGACCTAGATATCTAGAAATATTTTCCTTTCATAATCGGTACAATTGTCGACATGCAGTCTCTGTTTTTTTCCGTTCGTGCTTCTGCGGAAGTAAGACGGTTTGGCTCAAGGCAATTCGCGGAGCGGAGAAAGAATGACATAGCCTACGCGTCCAGATGGCTCATGAGACGGGGAATGTTTACTTGTTTCCCGGTCAGTACTGACAACCAATGGATGCACTCGCCTCGTACCGATCAGCAGCTGTGGTATAAATAAAGCACGGAAGTAACAAGGACACGCGACAGCAGAGTATAGAGACATTCAGGCTGAAACACACTCGTTTCATTATCTACATCTACATCTACATGATCACTCTGCAATTCACATTTAAGTGCTTGGCAGAGGGTTCATCGAACCACAATCATACTATCTCTCTACCATTCCACTCCCGAACAGCGCGCGGGAAAAACGAACATCTAAACCTCTCTGCTCAAGCTCTGATTTCTCTTATTTTATTTTGATGATCATTCCTACCTATTTTCGCATTCGGAAGAGAAAGCTGGTGACTGAAATTTCGTAAATAGATCTCGCCGCGACGAAAAATGTCTTTGCTTTAATGACTTCCATCCCAGCTCGCGTATCATATCTGCCACACTCTCTCCCCTATTACGTGATAATACAAAACGAGCTGCCTTTTTTGCACCCTTTCGATGTCCTCCGTCAATCCCACCTGGTAAGGATCCCACACCGCGCAGCAATATTCTAACAGAGGACGAACGAGTGTAGTGTAAGCTGTCTCTTTAGTGGACTTGTTGCATCTTCTAAATGTCCTGCCAATGAAACGCAACCTTTGGCTCGCCTTCCCCACAATATCATCTATGTGATCTTTCCAACTGAATTTGTTCGTAATTTTAACACCCAGGTACTTAGTTGAATTGACAGCCTTGAGAATTGTACTATTTATCGAGTAATCGAATTCCAACGGATTTCTTTTGGAACTCATGTGGATCACCTCACACTTTTCGTTATTTAGCGTCAACTGCCACCTGCCACACCATACAGCAATCTCTTCTAAAGCGCTTTGCAACTGATACTGGTCTTCGGATGACCTTACTAGACGGTAAATTACAGCATCATCTGCGAACAACCTAAGAGAACTGCTCAGATTGTCACCCAGGTCATTTATATAGATAAGGAACAACAGAGATCCCAGGACGCTTCCCTGGGGAACACCTGATATCACTTCAGTTTTACTCGATGATTTGCCGTCTATTACTACGAACTGCGTCCTTCCTGACGGGAAATCACGAATCCAGTCGCACAACTGAGACAATACCCCAGAGGCCCGCAGCTTCATTAGAAGTCGCTTGTGAGTCTACTTGACACTTGGCTCAGCCAAGCCTATTAGATCAATGTAAGCGTGACTTCAGCATCGTTTAAGGGATAATGCCGACTACAGCCAACATTCTTGTCTAGAAGTTTATAACTGCACGAAAAAGAAGTGAAGGCGTACTCAAATTTACTCAGATATTTTGGTAACAGCAATAAGGATATAAAAAATGTTGCTGATGAGCTGGCAGTAGTATGGCGTACTCTGAAACATAATACCGGCTACAGAAGTACGGATTGTGGGAATGAGTTATCGAAAGAGGTCTTCCATGATATTAATTTGGCTAATACGGTGACATGTGGTCGAACTAAGGCAAAAGAAATTGTGAAAATGGTTTCGGTCCCAAAAGGTGTTCAGAATTTCATTAATATCATGAAAGATCCAGCTCAAATTATCAACTTTTTCTCTTTTGCAAAGGATGCGTCAAACCAAAAAGCCGGCCTCTGTGACCGAGCGGTTCTAGGCGCTACAGTCCGGAACCGCGCTGCTGCTACGGTTTCAGGTTCGAATCCTGCCTCGGGCATGGATGTGTGTGATGTCCTTAGGTTAGTTAGGTTTAAGTAGTTCTAAGTCTAGTGGACTGATGACCTCAGATGTTAAGTTCCATAGTGCTTAGAGCCATTTGAACCAAAAAAAAAAATGACCACCAAGCTGCAAGGTACTTTGATTTTTAAAACATGATAAGAAACAGGCTTATGGACTTCATTGAATAGGCAGATGAGACAGCTATCGATGTTCACAGTCTGGTCAAGTGTTCATTGAATTTTCATAACTTAGCTGTAAAGAACCTTACTGCGTACTGTGCTGGTAATGCAAATGTAAATTACGGGAAATATAAGTCTACGTTCAGATTGCTGCAAGAAGACAACAAGCAGATGGTGGAACCAAATGGGCAAATCACGTATCGCATAAAGCTACAAAACTTGCATGTGGTGCACTAGATGCAGATTCTGAAATGCTTGTCTTGAAAATATGTGGGCGTTTGTCTGTGTCACCAGTGCCAAGAAAATGCTATGAAGTTGTGCATTTGAGATTTGCTGCGTTGTTTCTCCCTTAAAATTATGGTCAGATGTTGGTCAACTCCCTTAAAACTACGTTGGTCACCCTAATAACGTGCCCCCCTCCCCCCCCCCCCCCCCTCCTTTCCCGTCGACTTGCAAGGTAGCAGTAGCAGAAACGCGCACCTCTTTCTGTGTATCGGGAGGCCGGTAAGCATTCCCTGGAAACTCTGCATTAGACGAGAATCTCTCTAAGTGGCATTCAGTCCTTATAGTTTATCTACCCACACCTGACAAGAACACTACTAGTTTGTTTTATGTTACTTAAAAATTCGTGCAGTACCCTCAAGATGTATTTATAGATTAATAATCAGCTTCATCTGCCCCAGTAATTTTCTTAATCCGCTCTGGTACTGGTCCTACGCTCCCATGCGTTTGCTGGCCGCGGGTGCGGGTGCGATTCCCCATGACTGACTGTCACGACCGCCACCCATTTTATGTTGCCATAATTTTTTGATGGCACCTGAAGATGAAGCGTCAGGCTTCGAAACCGGTTGGGGAATAAATTAAGAAAATTTGAGGCAACTGAAGAGGATTTTTCGTCTATTAGTATGTTCTTCAGTTACGGATGTTAACCTGACCAAATATTTTGTACCTTATGATCTAGCCTGCTCGGAGACGAAACTATGCTAGCTTTCACGGGTACCGATATCCTCTCCTATGTTCATGTTTCCTCTACTTCCCCTCGCCATCCTCCACCTTCCCCCTCCCCTATGCCCTTCATACTGGACGACGAAGCATAGAACTAGTTAACAAATGGACTGTAGCTTGGAAAACGGAAAAAAGGAGTAGTACAGCTAAAAACTCATCTTGACTTTTAGCAGCACGTTTCCCACTGCGAGACAGTTTTGTGGCAGATTCATTGTTTTGACGGAAAATGATTTTTTCTCCTGCAAACAACATTTCCCAGCTTCCAGATCAATAAAAAAACGAGAATAATGCTCCTTAGTTATTGTTTTCCCGCTCTGAGGATATTAAATTAAAGAAAATCCTTTTGCATCCTAAAACACCGAGGCCATGATCCTTCCCGCCTTCTTTGGAACCACAGAACTGGCCTCTGTGTACGGGCGTCCCGAAGCAGAGGGTGGGGGTACAGAATTCTGACAGGGCGTTCACGGGAAATGTACCTTTTGTTTGGCGTGGCTGTTGTTTCTGCGCTATCTTGCAATAAGATGGATGTGAAGATTTACAGAACTTTGCCAAAATAGTGTCCCCAAACCTTTATTTTTCCCTACCTCTTACAGCCTTTATCGAACTGCAGAAATGGGCCGTTCCAACCCGCTGGCGCCCAAATTTCAGCGGCTATTCCCAGCAAAAATTATATATCTACATGCTCAAAATGCGTCCCCAATTCCCACAAAAACACCCTCTCTATTCCTGCACAACTTAATCACAACTGTGTTTTACCATCTGTCTATAATCAAAGAAGATCCGTTACGACTTGCTGAGAGTACATTCAGTTTTATGATCGTATATGTGTTCAACTGGGCTTTACCTACACACCGAAATGCACCTATTAAAATAGGAAATACGCATTTCAGGGCTAGAAGAGGCTAGTGTAACTGTGGGCGTTCTGGGACAAAGGATGATCCCACTCCTTCCCCTCCTCCTCTGTTGTTCTGGAGCAAAGGGACCCCTCTATTGTTGTGGAGAACGGGCATTTTTTCCTTCCCTCTCCATTACACTGGAATAAATGAGTATTGTCTCCCAAGGTCACGCCTTCCCCTTACCATTCTGGCACAGAGAAATTGCCAGATGTATAAAATGACAGAAAACTCTAACAGCTTAGAAAATTCAAATATAACCCAATTGTGCTACTGGTATTACCCAACCATATGACATCACAATCCAAGATTGGTGGCCAAGAGATAAACCATGCCCTGGTCAGTTGTTCTATGTGCAGAACTCAAGATGGCCACTCAGTTTTTCCCTAATGTCACATACGAGGTGCATTCAAGTTCTAAGGCCTCCGATTTTTTTTCTCCAGACTGGAAAGAGATAGAAACATGCGCATTGTTTTAAAATGAGGCCACGTTCATTGTCAATATGTCCCAGAGATGGCAGCACCGTACGGCAGATGGAATTTTACCGCCAGCGGCGAGAATGAGAACTGTTTTAAATACTTAAAATGGCGACGTTTTCCTTACTTGAACAGCGTGCAATCATTCGTTTTCTGAATTTGCGTGGTGTGAAACCAATTGAAATTCATCGACAGTTGAAGGAGACATGTGGTGATGGAGTTATGGATGTGTCGAAAGTGAGTTCCTGGGTGCGACAGTTTAATGAAGGCAGAACATCGTGTGACAACAAACCGAAACAACCTCGGGCTCGCACAAGCCGGCCTGACGACGTGATCGAGAAAGTGGAGAGAATTGTTTTGGGGGATCGCTGAATGACTGTTGAACAGATCGCCTCCAGAGTTGGCATTTCTGTGGGTTCTGTGCACACAATCCTGCATGACGACCTGAAAATGCGAAAAGTGTCATCCAGATGGGTGCCACGAATGCTGACAGACGACCACATGGCTGCCCGTGTGGCATGTTGCCAAGCCATGTTGACGCACAATGACAGCATGAATGGGACTTTCTTTTCGTCGGTTGTGACAATGGATGAGTCGTGGATGACATTTTTCAATCCAGAAACAAAGCGCCAGTCAGCTCAATGGAAGCACACAGATTCACCGCCACCAAAAAAAATTCGGGTAACAGCTAGTGCTGAAAAAATGATGGTGTCCATTTTCTGGGACAGCGAGGACGTAATCCTTACCCATTGCGTTCCAAAGGGCACTATGGTAACAGGTGCATCCTACGAAAATGTTTTGAAGAACAAATTCCTTCCTGCACTGCAACAAAAACGTCTGGAAAGGGCTGCGCGTGTGCTGTTTCACCAAGACAACGCACCCGCACACCGAGCTAACGTTACGCAACAGTTTCTTCGTGATAACAACTTTGAAGTGATTCCTCACGCTCCATACTCACCTGACCTGGCTCCTAGTGACTTTCGGCTTTTTCCAACAATGAAAGACACTCTCCGTGGCCGCACATTCACCAACCGTGCTGTTATTGCCTCAGCAATTTTCCAGTGGTCAAAACAGACTCCTAAAGAAGCCTTCGCCACTGCCATGGAATCATCGCGTCAGCGTTGTGAAAAATGTGTACGTCTGCAGGGCGATTACGTCGAGAAGTAACGCCAGTTTCATCGATTTCGGGAGAGTAGTTAATTAGAAAAAAAATATCGGAGGCCTTAGAACTTTAATGCACCTCGTACCACTTGTCCAAAGCTAACATCCAGGTGCCTTAAATCAAACAATTTCCCCCCATTTCTCTAACACTGCAGCTTAAACAATTGTCACCCTAAGTTGAGATCTGACTTGTCCTCAGTTTACGTCCACTCATGCTCTGCTTAAACAACAGCCACCACTGATGGTATAGGACGGGAGTGTTTATGATGTTACAGTTCACTTGCCTTAACTTTAAGTCAACTTGTGCTATGACTAAACAATTTCCCCCACGCCTCTCATGGTACAGTTTGTACAATCCCCCACCCCCCTCCCACTCTAGGCACTGTGAGTTTAAAGCGTTGGGACATTCAAGAAATCTGTAAGCACTAAATTTAAAATGGCAATAAATCCATTTTCCCTAGGTTTAACATGATGATAAGCGCTTTGGTTGTCAGAAACAGACCACTTGTCCTAACATTAAAACTGAATAGCTTACTGATGCATTCAGTATGGTTGTCAGTCACTCTCACTGTCATGTGTCGTAGGCTAGGAATATGAAGAGGATAGATGGTGCCCATGCTACACCATTCCAAACACTGGATCATTGATGCTGGGTTATGTCAACTCTGTCCGCTGCTGTTGCCACATCAAGTCTGTGGCTTGTGTTGCTGTGGGCCATAGCAGAACATGCTAATGTGTTCGTTCTGTAGTTATCCACTCAGACTGGCTGCCTATGTCAACTCAACACCAATTCTGCTCAGGCCTTCACTGAGCATTGCGTGATTTCAGCAGTCACCCAGAAAAACAGACTCCATCCATGTTAGGCTGCTTTGTCCAACACTATGCGAGTCCGGTCTTGTCGATGCCACATCATCAGTTCAGGAAGCAGAAAATGGTTTGTTACTGACTGTATGCTAAAGGTAGTGTGCATATACACATAGCAAAAATAGTTTCGCATCACCCTAGTTCCCAGAACTCCTGAAGACAGACGTTGACTGTGGATATTGAATCACAGTCACAGTCCCTTTGAATGTTCAGAGGTGTCAATAAACCCACCCAAAGATGTAAACAACCAAGCACGAGCAGCGCCTATTAGACGGAGGGGGTCCGATAGCCAATCAGTTCCAGTCATTCCACCAGGAAGGAGGAGGTACACGGCTCTTGTTGTCTCTAGTTCAACCATGCCTAGACGGTCAGTACCGCGGTTCGATCGTGTTAGTATTGTTTCTTTGTGCCGGGAAGGGCTCTCAACAAGGGAAGTGTGTAGACGTCTAGCAGTAAACCAAAGCGATGTTGTTCGGACATGGGGGAGATACAGAGAGACAGGAACTGTCGATTACATGCTTCGCTCAGGCTGCCCAAGGGCTACAACTGCAATGGATCACCGCTACCTACGGATTATGGCTCGGAGGAACCCTGACAGCAACGCCACCATGTTGAATAATGCTTTTCGTGCAGCCACAGGACGTCGTGTTATGACTCAAAATGTGGGCAATTGGCAGCATGATGCGCAACTTCACTTCCAACGTCTACGACGAGGTCCATCTTTGAAACCACGACACCATGCAGCGCGGTACAGATAGGCCCAATGTCCGCATCTCGTGGTCGTGCGGTAGCGTTCTCGCTTCCCACGCCCGGGTCCCGGGTTCGATTCCCGGCGGGGTCAGGGATTTTCTCTGCCTCGTGATGACTGGGTGTTGTGTGCTGTCCTTAGGTTTGTTCGGTTTAAGTAGTTCTAAGTTCTAGGGGACTGATGACCATAGATGTTAAGTCCCATAGTGCTCAGAGCCATTTAGATAGGCCCAACAACATGCCGAATGGACCGCTCAGGATTAGCATCATGTTCTCTTCACCAATGAGTGTCGCATATGCCTTCAACCAGACAGTCGTCGGAGACCTATTTGGAGGAAATCCAGTCAGGCTGACCCGCCTTAGACACACTGCCCAGCGAGTGCAGCAAGTTGGAGGTTCCCTGCTGTTTTGGGGTGTTATTATGTGGGGCCGACGTCATGGAAGGCGCCGTAAGGGATGTATGATACGTGAATGCTATTCTCCGACCGATAGTGCAGCCATATCGGCAGCATATTGGCGAGGCATTCGTCTTCATGAACGACAATCCGCGCCCCCATCGTGCACATCTTGTGAATGACTTTCTTCAGGATAACGACATCGCTCGACTAGAATGACCAGCGTGTTCTCCAAACATGAACCCTACCGAATATGCCTGGGATGGATTGAAAAGGGTTGTTTATGAACAGCGTGATCCAACAACCACTCTGAGGGAGCTATGCCGAATCGCCGTTGAGAAGTGGGGCAGTGGACCAACAGTGCCTTGATGAACGTGTGGATAGTATGTCACGACGAATACATGCATACATAAGACGATGTGCTACTGGGTATTAGAGGTACCGGTGTGAACAGCAATCTGGACGCCCACCTCTTAAAGTCTCGCGGTATGGTGGTACAACAGGCAATGTGTGGTTTTCATGAGCAATAAAAAGGGCGGAAATGATGTTTATGTTGATCTCTGTTCCAATTTTCGGTACAGGTTCCAGAACTCTCGGAAACAAGGTGATGCAAAACATTTTTTGATGTGTGTGTTTTAACGGTTAATGCTCTAACTCTAGAGTTGTCCTTCATTCTGTTGTTCTGCGTGGCATTTGGTGTTGAGAGCCAATACCTCTGCAACCATGGCGCCAGTTGCGCCGCTGGCATAAATCTGGTCTAATATTCCATATCTTGTTCTTCTGGTGACAGTGCGGAACTGTATTGAATGCTGATGTGAAATAAAGGAACATGAGATCAACAGAAAACTCCATATCCGCCACCATACGGGAGCATGAATGAATAGAATGAGTTTCCTCACTATTGGGAACAACATGTTGATTGCTAGGAACTCTTCAGTATAGTAGCTCGTTGGAGATTTGATCCAAACCACCACGCCCCAAGCATTAAAGGTCGATCCCTTTGACACTGCAGAAATCTATATTTATCGTAATTTTCTGCTTCAAATGCGACAGTTCAGCCGAAGTTAGACGTTAGAAGTATACGAAATAACCATTATAACAATTAGTGTCAACATAGACACCACTATATACCATCATCTAGAGTCGTGTGCCGCACTCAGTGACCGCCTGGTTGAGGCGCCATGTCACGGACTGCGCAGCTCCTCCTGCCGGAGGTTCGAGTCCTCCCTCGGGCATGGGTGTGAGTGTTGTTCTTAGCATAAGTTAGTTTAAGTAGTGTGCAAGCAAGTCTAGGGGCCGATGACCTCAGCAGTTTGTTCCCTTAGGAATACACGCACACACACACACACACACACACACACACACACACACAGAGAGAGAGAGAGAGAGAGAGAGAGAGAGAGAGAGAGACGGAGAGAGAGTGAGTGAGTGAGTGAGTGAGAGAGAGAGACAGAGAGAGAGAGAGAGAGAGAGGGTCGTGAACGAATGGAGCGAGCTTCCTCATTCTCACTGTTAAGAACAACCTGCCATTTGACAGGAAGTGCTCAATGCAATCATAACTCTAGTGTAATACGCTGTATTTTACGCTTGTGCTTACGCCACAGAACTGTATTTTCCGCTGACCAGAAGTTGGGAAACACAATATCTGCAGCCTTTTGGATCTCATGCACAAACAGAGCAAGCCGACTTTCTACGACCATTGCTTATGGAATGCATGTATGCATATTGATACTGTGTATTTCATTTCACCTACACATCTCCACGTATTTCAAACCTGCTTTTAGTTTTAATCAATACATACAGTTACAGGTAATTTTTTCACAGTTCACTAGCCAATGTGATGAAAGCAGACTCCATGGCGAAAACAGACAAGCATCTGAGACCTGAACTTACCAGTACGCTGTACTGACGTCGAAAACAAGAACAGAACAGACCATCAGCTCAGCACAGTCTCTCTCTCGACGTAACTGTCAAGCAATAGGCTAGAAAAATGTGTACACAGCGCTCACAGACTCTCATCAGTTCCTGTCACTGACTCAAAGTCTCTCCACCTATGAAACTAAATGACTTGATTTATATCCAAGATCTTTGTACATATACCAGATCTGATAGGCAAATGGTGTACTTAGCATTCTCCCAGATGCATCTTTGTTTGATGGGCTTCAACGTCAGGAGGAACATAACTTTGTTCTTCAATATTACGTCTAAATCAAGGAATTTTCACGTTGAAATAGATTTTCCAGCTATTTGTATCTAACCTAAAACAGTCACGTTCCACATAATCACACTTCTAAGGTCGAGATTTGTAGCTTAGCAGAAGTAGCGTGAAAGG
Source organism: Schistocerca serialis cubense (assembly GCF_023864345.2). NCBI lineage: Eukaryota > Metazoa > Arthropoda > Insecta > Orthoptera > Acrididae > Schistocerca > Schistocerca serialis. The sequence continues at coordinate 257,136,206 of NC_064639.1, read as the reverse complement.
TTTGTTCTTATGAGTGTTGCAAATAGTTCTGGACGTGTCAGAATAGCCCTTCTGATTGGAAAAAGTCATGCATTGCTGTAAACTAGATGAACAGTGACAAGCGTCACAGGTTTGTGATTTAAGAAGACAAAGGGCACCATCCAAGATAGTAGAACATCAGATGGTCATGGGCTGCATAGTTTAGTCATACAGAAAGGCCTTACATTTTTCATTGAAATAAGTGAATTTAGCGCCAAAATCAAATTGCATAAGAGAGTCGAAAGGGAAGTACTCAGACTGAAAGCGGTAGCTGTGTTGGTCTACAGAGTGAAAATCTATAAGCATGGTATGGAATCTAACATTTCCAGTATTTCTAATCCATTTTCGACGGAGAGTGGTGTGCTCCTTCAGCGAGGGGTTTGTGTAGGAAGCCTTTTGTTACCCAAAGTTGTTAATGGTAATGGGATCGAGGATCCACTGTTATGGCTTACATTGAACTCCACATGTTGAATTCTTTCTGTGGGTGCATTCAGATCAGGTTAACTGATGACTACAACATCAATGTAAGTGACCCTCAAAGCACTGCAACACGATTTAAGCTTTATAACATAGATAGTTCCTTGGGTGCTTGTGCAGGAGGTCTTTTGCTGGTCACAGCAGCGAGTGTCAGGAGATGTGACGTAAACTGAACACATATGTGGATTTGGAGAAGTTCCAAAAGCCTACTAGTTTGTAGGACGTTGAGCTATGTTTGACTATAGTTAGAATTTGAAACATTTCTGACAATTGTCAAACTTATATTCCTTCAAAATTGTGGGGAGTTTGATTTTACGAAGGCTGCAACGAAATTTTTCAGAGTTTGAAGTTCAGACTTGGAGCAGTAATATGGTGGGGAATTTAACAATTCTTGTGCCACACAGCGGAGACTACAACACTTCATCACACACATCTACATGTTACAGGAAAATTGTAACCAACTGTAACAAACTGTAGGCACTACCCCAACTGCAACAAAATGCCCCTCCCAGCTGTAACAAATTGCCACAAAACTGTAACAAAGTGTCTCAAAACTGTAAGAAACTGTCCCTGAACTGCAACAGACTGCCCCAAAACTGTAACAAATCTCCCACTCCCTCCAAAACTGTAACAAAGTACATCTCAGTACACGTAAATTTGTATAACTTTGCGTGCAGAAGTGTCAAAAACGATTATAACTGCCATTGCATAATTGCGATGTGTAGCTCTCAAACACTGACAGTGTTAATGGATTACCATACAATGTGTGTGTGGAGAGTTACCAACCATAATTGGACACATACAAAAATTAGAATACCATGCAGGGCACTCACTTTCAGGAATCTATATGAAATCGAATATAAAACGTATAAAACGATGATATTTGGAAAACTTGTTACATTATGTTAGAGATTATCATAATGTAACAACCTGCAGTGTCACGTGCAGTTCCTTATTTTGTACTGTCATCGTGAAAGCAGCATGAGAAATAATAAAAGAAAAGAGAGGTAATAGTGCTTTCTTCGGTGAGGAAGACCATTAATAAATATGGAATAAATTGTATGACGCTAAAGCGATTTTGCCAAACAATGAAAATTGATTCTTCTGATGAGTCTAATCCGGCTGTGCCTAATGTTTACAAGAACTCTCGTCATTCTTTGTTACAATCTTAATAAAATATCCAAAAGAAGCAGTTGTTGCTGCAACAATGGCAAGCTGAAGCCAATCCTGTGCTGGGGAAAGCATTTACACCCCCTCGTTAATCTCTACAGAGTATTATTCAAGGACAGCTACTGAAAATCGAGAATAAGAAGACGAAGACAGACCATTACAAAGAGGATGAAGAGGACAAAGACATTAAACACAAGTAAAACAATTTATTTATGAATGTGGAAGGCAGTGATTTTAGAGGAGGAGGAGGAGATGATGATGATGATATCATTTAGCTGTATAAGACTGTCTGGGGAAAACCACATATATTGGTAACCGGTCTGTAAGTTTAATCAAGCATTTGATAAAAGAAGGAGTAGAGAATTTGAAAGAAAGGCGTGTCTACTGAGCCTGATTTTCTTAAGAACTCCCAAATTCTATAAGTATTCATCAAAAGATATAGTAGAAATGTAAGGTAAAATATTATGTATGACAGAAGACTCCGAGAAAGCCAAAGCCAAAGGAGTAAGAACAAAAACCAGCATCATTCCGTACTGTGAACAACATCACGTACAGTCACCTCAAACTATGATGCATAGATCGGGCACTGAGTCCGACCAACGTATAGTGCGCCACGCTGAATATCATGTCGGGAACACGTAGCACAGTGCACGAAGAGGGCCCTGCATTTGACACGCCCAACTACACACTGCACAGTTCGGGTGTGGCGTTCGGACACAGTGTAGTTCATGCATACATGAAGGATTTATCGTTGAAATCAGCGAATTTAGAAGTACTCGATTTGAAGTTGATTGTTGCATTGGTCTGACGGATATGCATCTGGAAGCATAGTATAGATACCTAACATTTCCGTGGCGTTTGATAGATTATACAGGGCAATTAGCATGCCTTCTTCACTTGATATTGTTGTGAAGTAAAACATATGACCAAGTCACAGATTTTAAACTTCGCTACACAGCGCAGTGAAGTTTAAAACTTGTAATTTGGCCATCTGTTTTTATTCCAGAACCATAAAAAGTGGAGAAGTCATGCTGATTGCCAGTAAATTAGCCTGTTATACAGATGTTTTCGCATTTACTTTTGATAAAATTGGCTTATACAACTGAAGATACCTATTTTGATGATGACTTGAGTTCCACTCAAGTCCAATGACTTTTGGTCCTTGTAACAATTGATAATGCCTTAAGGCCGAAATCTAGATTGTGGAATAAAAAAAAACTGTTGTTCAGTCAAATGACGGTTATATTTTTCAAAAAATTTTATATGACTGTGGCTCCACACCAAAATCATTTAAAATCATTAAATGTTGAAAAATATTATCATGTGACTGTGTCCCTTTGAAGTGCAGTGAAGGACTAAACTAATGTAATTTGGGGTGCCGTAATAATGTACAACTTACTTTTTTAAGTCCCCTCGTATCATTCTGTCCTTCCTTCTTGTCAAAGTTTTCCACATATTTAGTTCCTCGCCGATTCTAATGAAAACCAACCCATTTCCCATCTTAATAGTCCACCTAATTTTCAGCATCTTTCTGTAATTTTTATCATCTTTCTGTAGCACCAAACCACAACCGCTTCGATTCCCTTCTGCTATGGTTTCTCCACTGTTGATGTTGCAATTTCACACCATGCTGTGCTCCAAACGTACATTCTCAGATATTTCTTCCTCAAGTTAAGGCCTGTTATTGGTGTTAGTACATTTGTTTTGTTGACAAATGCTGTCTTTAGCTGTGGTGGTCCGCTGCTAATATCCTCACTGCTTCGTTCGTCATGCGTTATTTACTTTGCAAGGTATCAGAATGCCTTCGCTTCGTCTACGTCGTGGCCCCCAATTTTGGATTTTAAGTTTATCTTTAATCTGCTATTTCCCATTACTTTCGTCTTTTTTTTTGTTTACTCTCAATCTGTGTTCATGAGACCGTTCATCCAATCCGGAAGGTCTCGTAATTCTTCCCTACTTTCACTGACGTCAACAATGTCATCAGCGGATATTATCATTGACGTTCTTTCATCTTCAATTTCAGTACCATCCCTGAATATTTCTTCCAATAGTATCTTATTTGTTAGTAGGTTGTTCTAGTTTATCTGTTAATTTGCAATGCGCCTCTTGTTTCTTCTTGCGGCAATGACAAGTCTGGCGATTAATTTGCCACTGGCAGGCCTCGTTGCGACATACGTCAGTAAACTCATCCACGCACTCTTTCTTGGCTTAGTCACAGAATCCTATAATTTATTGACGTACACACTGTAACTTCTGCGTCTACATTTACATCCATACTCCGCAAACCACTGTGAAGTACGTGGCAGAGGATACGTCCCACTGTACTAGTTACTATAACCTCTTCCCGTTCCATTCGCATATAGAGTGTGGGAAGAATGATTGTTAAAACGCGCACTGTAATTAATCTAATCTTGTCCTTTCGATCCCTATGGGAACTGTGACTGGGGGCGGGGGGAGGAGGAGAGAGGTTGTATCATATTGGTAGATTCATACTTCAAACCTTGTAAGTAGGCTTCTTCGGGATAGCTTGTTCCCATCTTCAGGAGTTCGCCAGTTCAGTTTTTTAGCGTCTACGTCACACTCTTTCACAAGTCATAGAAACTTCTGACCATTCGTGCCGCAGGTCTCTATATACGTTACCTCAACATTTCAAATCACACACAACCACAGGCTTCTCTGTTCAGTCAAGACCTGGGTCGTCTGCGATATCATGTATTCGCCCCGGCTGCCTGCGCGGGTGAGCACACCTGTGCACTTTCGCCATCCACACCTTCTGGTTTTACTACTCACACTCGATTACACAGGAAAATCTGTCCGCTCGACCTGTATGTGCGTAACGTCCTTTCCACTAGCGTTGTGGATATCCACCGTTGCTAAGTGTACCTCAACTAACGAGTTTTCAGTGCATCTTTCGTTACTTCCTTTTCCCATTTCGGTCCATAGTTCTACGTTTATACACTCCACTTGTCAAAAAGAAATATAGCCTATAGTGTATTTATCTTGTGTTTGTGCGTGTGTTTTCATGCTTGCATCACAATTCAATCTTCAAATCAATTTTTAAGTTTCTTTTTCTTTGTTTATACAGCAGTAGTCATGACGAATTAACGAAAAATGGAGCTCCAAATAATAGATTGTTAAGTGGATCCTAGACAATGATATTATTAGGGAGACGTCACTAGTAAAGATGGGGATAGGAATTGGCCGCGAAAAAAATTTTATCGCCATTTGTGACTTAGGTAACCTCGGAAAAATTATATCTCGAGTACCGAACGGAGCTAGAGACTTATACCTCTATTACTGCATCATCGCGCACTGTACAATAAGCTCACTTAACAAATTACGAGAGGGCTGCAGTTGCTATACGTGTTGTACCAGGAGGAATGCTCAATATTCAGGGATATTACAGGAACGATCATTCGAAGCAAAAACAAGTATAGTAAACATGAGCTCAAAAATGCGTACTTTACCAGCTATGAGCACTTCTTCATCTTCGATAATTTGCTATTTCATCATTTCCATATTTTGGAAGCGGGTAGTATGGACCAAAACAAGAAGAAAAGTATTGATAAAAGTGGGTTGTAAGATGCATAATTTCAGAAAAATGGTTCAAATGGTTCTAGGCACTATGGGACTTAACATCTAAGGGCATAGGTCCCCTAGACTTAGAACTACTTAAACCTAACTAACCTAAGGACATCACACACATCCATGCCCGAGGCAGGGTTCGAACCTGCGACCATAGCAGCCGCGTGGTTCCGGACTGATGCGCCTAGAACCGCTTGGCCACAACGGCCGGCCATACCTTAAGCGATATGAGCACTTGTTGAGTGGAAAAGATATGTTTTATAGTAGGAATATGAATAAATGCCCAGTGCTCTTAAGGTACGCATTTTAGAGCCCATGTATACTGGACTTTTAGCTTCGAGTAATCGTTCCCTGTCGTGTCCCTGAACACTAATCATCCTTCTTGCGAAACCCTGTAGAGCTGGCACATAGCGCTACGCTGCTGGCGTACGATTTGGCAGCTAAGTGGTGTGTTTCTGCTAGATGGTTGTATGGAAAAAGTAAAGAAAGGAGCTATACTGTTTGGACATACACATGACCAAACCGTGAATGAAGTTGCCCGATTTGTTGAAACACGGTGTAAGAACGGTGGTCGTAAGAAGGTCCTAACCGATGGGGACAGGAGACGAGTGTCAATCCTTGCCAGCCAAATTCGGTTTCAAACCCGACAAGAATTAAAGCTGTCAGTGAATGCAGGTCCATGTCAACTAGTTTCCGTGCGTATTTTGAGAAGGGATATTTGGACTCGGGCACATCGCAAAAAACCATTGCTCTCAGCGACGGGGCAAAGAAGTCATGGAAAAGTGGACAATAGATGACTGGAGACGTGCTCCGAAGAGTCGCGATTCATCCTTTTTTTTCTCAGATTATACAATGCGTCGAGTCCACGTATGTGTGTGTGTGTGTGTGTGTGTGTGTGTGTGTGTGTGTGTAGTTCAGGCTGCAGGTGGTTCTGTGATGTTTTGAGGCTGATTATCGGACCATTACTTTGGTCTCCTCACCCTGATTACCGTGAGCATGAAGCAGAATTTTTATTTCAACATTTTGGTGAACACATGCAGCTATTTCTTCTATCCCTTCGTGCTACGTATGGTGTGGACTCTCTCGTCTTTCAAGGTGATAATAGCCGTGTTCACAGGGTTTCTGGTTTGATGAGCACTCAGGTACATATTGTATCTCTACCGTCCGGCTAAAACATCCAGTCTTACTTCCATATATGTCTCTCTGACTGTCTGATGGAACGCAGCTGTCAACATCCCCGCAATTTAGAAGTTGTGCGAACCTAATTAGTGAGTGACTATATCTGGATACAGAATGACTGAAAAAATTCGTGCCCTCTTTCTCCTCAGAGAACTGAGGGTACTATCAAGGACAGGGGCGCTGTTACACTGTTTCCTGGGTGTGTCTCAGACTTTGTTCGATACTGTAGTGCCTGTGTTATTCCGAATTACTATGCACTGCGGCTACTAAAGGCGTTATGAAACACATGGATGACAGTTGCGAATACGGGTAGCCATCAGCTATATAAGGGAATAAAGACTATGAAAATTTTTGGCGGACCGGTACTCCAATCCGGATATCCCGCTTATCGCGAGTGGTCGCCTTGCACGTAATTCGAAATAACACATGCACTGCAATATCGTATTTATCTGTCAACATTGGGCATGTGACTCTCAAGTAAAATGTTACTCCTGTACGGGAACATAGATATGGATGTACGAGTGCAGGTTGTAGCACATGTTTGACAACATATGGGAGTTTGGATCTGGCCGTTAGTCGTGCTCGGATAACCTAACGGCGCCGGCACGGTCGTTCAGCGTGATCGGTCAGAGGGCTGGCTGAAAATAAAACTAAGTGAAGTATTCAACGGTGAACTTTAAAAGAGTGCCATGTGACGTCCACCCAGACTAAATGACGAGAAAAATGATGGGAAATCAAAGTCCCGGTTCGGCACAAATCGTCATTGTCATTCCATGATACACCTAATGGTTATGCTTATTCGCGACTGCGAATACATTTCGTGCATTCTTTGTTCGGTGTGCTTCCAGAACCCGTCTATACCTTCTTTTCCTGTTGCAAAAAAATGGTTCAAATGGCTCTGAGCACTATGCGACTTAACTTCTGAGGTCATCAGTCGACTAGAACTTAGAACTAATTAAACCTAACTAACCTAAGGACATCACACACATCCATGCCCGAGGCAGGATTCGAACCTGCGACCGTAGCGGTCGCTCGGCTCCAGACTGTAGCGCCTAGAACCGCACAGCCACTCCGGCCGGCCTTTCCTGTTGCACTCTTCGTCTTTCGTGCTCTGTATCAGAACAGAAATCTTCAACGACATGTACCCGTAAATGGAAGTGCTTGGTTCTTGGTGTCTTGCGAAACTAAAATAAAGGGGTTTTCACGGTTAAATACACTTGAAATTAAACATAGACTTTCCATAAACTCATCGTTATTATTGCAACAAATCACAGTAAGCTCTGGGTGTACAGTCTCCACTACGTGAAGTACCAAAAAGAGTTGAATTATGATGGCGTAAGCGATCGTTCACAAATATCCTGTTTGCAAAATACTCTCATAGGAAAGTAGCTTCGCTTTCGTTGCCTGCATTTTTGCATATCGACAAGAATGTTGATAGCGAGAACATTAAGAATTCCCAAAGAAGACTACAACAAAGTAAGGAGCAGCGCGCTACTTCAAATATGTTAAAATTCGAACTTTTTTAGTTGAAGTTCCGTTAATCCACGCTCTATTTTCCATACTGTCTAACTTCCAGCGGGACAACTAACGTGAACATGTAGCTGATACATCTCCATGGAATACGTTACTGTTTGAGAAAATTACAATTGCAAAGTTTTAATCCGTCATGGCACGGGCCGTGGATTCTAACGTCAACGTTAAGCGTGCCGCGTTTCTTACGCCACAGCGTAGAAAAGCATGTTGGGGAGTCTTGCCAAACGTAGAGCAATATCGAGCATTAAAATTCCTAGCAGATTAAAACTAAGTGCTGGACTGAAATTCGAATTCGTCACCTTTGCCTTTCACGGACAAGTGCTCTAGCAGCTGAGCTACACAAGCACGACTCACGGCCTGTCTTTACAGCTCTGCTCCCGTCAGTTCCCTATCTCCTACCTTCCAAACTTCACGAACTGGCGGAAGTAGAGCTGTGTGGAAGTCCCGAGTCGTGCTTGTGTAGCTTAATTGCTGGAACACATACCCACAAAAGACCAAGGTCCCGAGTTCGTGTCTCGGTCCGGCACACAGTTTTAAGCTGCTACGAACTTTTACGTCAGCGCACACTCCGCTGCAGAGTGAAAATTCCATTCTGGGAATATCGAGGATGTCAGATATTCTGAAAGTGCCTCTGAAAGTAGACCAGTTAGACGCAAGAACGCCGCCTATGTAACACGTACTCCACCCCTTTTCATTGCAAAGTCTGGAGATGCCATACTGGCTTTCAGTTGAAGTCCATATTTGGTGTGTTTTATATTATAACTTACGTTCTATAAAAGTATGGTATTTCAGAGCACCAGAAAACTGGTCTCTCGAAAACCCATCCCTCATTGGTATGGTCTGTTTCGATAAAATGACGGGAAACGTCATAGTGGCGGTTAAATAATTTCCGAAGTGTAATTTACGAGTCTGAAAGTATGCCGTTTCAAGGAAAAGGCACATTGAATATCCATCAAAAAACACCTTTTTCTTTGTACGATCTGTTATAATTAAATGTCAGTTATATAATGACACACAAGGCGAGGTCGCATTTCCTGGAAGTTCAGTGCAGCGTAATGAATGGAGACGCGGAGTTAGAAAGTGATGTGTGATGTGATGCAGATTCGTGAATCACTACATACAGTTTTTTTTTTCACTTTCGCGCTTTCTCATAGGTTCTGAGACTTTGTCGCAGGCCGGTGTGGCCGAGCGGTTCTAGGCGCTTTAGTCTGGAACCGCGCTGCTGCTACGGTCGCAGGTTCGAATCCTGCCTCGGGCATAGATGTGTGTGATGTCCTTAGGTTAGTTAGGTTCAAGTAGTTCTAAGTTCTAGGGGACTGATGACCTCAAATGTTAAGTCCCATAGTGCTCAGAGCCATTTGAACCATTTTTTGAGACTTTGTTATTAATTTAATACAACTATATTCTATAATATTCGATGTTTTGTTAATACTGTACAAGGTCGCGCTCTCTCTCTCGAGAGAGTGCATGTGTTTGATTGGCTTTACGTACAAGAGAGCTTGCACTAGTCGCATAAGGTATTTTGCACTTTCTTGTTTAATCTTCTGCTTCACATGTTCTAAAGACTCTGCTACTGAATAGGAACATCGATCAAATAAGAATGCCATTAGAGTTTTAGTAAAAAGTGAGAATGATGAAATAATTTTTATCTTCTGTGGAGACTGTTGTAAATTTATATCGCACAATTGTAATGGAATTTTTGTAAGCTGATGTCCTTACTGACTTCTTGTCTTATAACATGTTCATGGATATACAAGTTTTTATTTACGTATACTACAACAGAAAAACATGACTATCATGTATTCAGGGGAAGGAATATGCGTTTTAATAGAGCAGACGTAGGAATTTTACGCCCGTTCATTTCATAAGCAATGCTGCCGGTAACAGCTGCTGTAGCCCGCTGTCATCGCTCACAAGCAGCATTGTTTCTGAGTGTTCAGCATCACGGTGAACTTGACAAGCTCAAAGTTGACGTTTGAACGCATACCCGATCTACCGACTGCCTTAGTTGCTGCGCGAGAAGAGTATACCGAGTAATTCGTTGATGCTGATGCAGATTCTTTAACGATGACGTAGAAAGGCAAATGTATCTTTTTGGGATAGCGACGTCTGAGTTCAATGGGTCTTCATCATATTGGTAACGTACACTTTCCCGAAGATGAAGTGGGGTACCTTTCAACAAAGTTTGGAGAAAGTCTTCATAATACACACTGTTGCAATGAATTCGAAAGAAGCAGCTACTGACCAGCTGTTGGCTATGCGCGCCCAGAACTTCATGATATGATAACGCTTTTCCCAAGTGCAGCGTTAGTGTTGTCAAAGTCCGATACATGACCGAATGAGGCTTCATCCGAGATAAGCAGTGCTACACAAACCCACGTTTTCTTACTGAACACACTTCCATACGCTCGTCCTTTTTTGGGTGGCTGTCGTTTATGGCCGGAGCTCCACGACGATGCATTTCTGACTCACGGTTATCGGAAAACTTTCGACGTCCCGTACCTGCTCTGACCTTATTATACTCGTTTTTATCCACCCTGTCGGACAATTAAGAATTCCACCTCTGATGATAGAAGCTTCACATTCGCAGGACAGTGAGTGTCTATTACACAGGGTGCAGCACACTTTGGCCCACATCACACATCACGCCGTCTCAATGTAACATTGGTGGTGGTGGTGGGGGAAGGGGGGGGGGAGGAAGGTTCCTCCGTATTCCTCAACATTTACACCTACATGTTGGCCAGGTGGTTAGCAACAGCGTGCATAGTTTATTATGTGGCAGAACGAATTATTCATAAGTTCTAAAACTGCATTAGCAGAACTGTAGCGAAACGTTTTTAGCTTCGTAACTTTCTAGCCACTTCTGGACCGAACTGATACATTCTTGCCCATGAACCATGGACCTTGCCGTTGGTGGGGAGGCTTGCATGCCTCAGCAATACAGATAGCCGTACCATAGGTGCAACCACAACGGAGGGGTATATGTTGAGAGGCCAGACAAACGTATGGTTCCTGAAGAGGGTCAGCAGCCTTTTCAGTAGTTGCAGAGGCAACAGTCTGAATGATTGACTGATCTAGCCTTGTAACACTAACCAAAACGGCCTTGCTGTGCTGGTACTGCGAACGGCTGAAAGCAAGGGGAAACTACAACCGTAATTTTTTCCGAGGGCGTGCAGCTTTACTGTATGGTTTAGTAGCATGGAGAGCTGCATTAAACCAGAATCTGAACTGAAGACCACAACAACAACAACAACAACAACAACAACACTACACTATTCCTGAAACAGGTTTCATATTCACAAAAGCACAATACATCATGATGACAGACGTGCCTTTTCTCTGGATAAGTGACGTAGAAGGAGGGTCAGGTCTTCCGACACAGAAATAGCGCAGGAGTAACATGTCCCAAAATCCACTATGTTTTTGCGAAGTGGAATCGTAGTGAGAGGAGTAAACCGACCTTCTCTCCGTTAGGCCTCTAAAATTATTTATTGAGTAATGCGACATACTTGTTATTTTATTGAACAGAAACAGCTGCAGCTTATTTACCGAAGTCAGTGATAGGACAATAGCTCTAAAATATATGGTCGTATCTTTTCATAGGTGTGCTGCTGCACAGACACGATTAGTCAAAAGAGGCCAAGCGCACTGTCACTTAGAGCAATGCAGACAACGCGACAGTTCGTTTATGAAGCAGTGATACAAGGCACATGATTTGGCGCTCAAATGGCTGTCTGTATTCGTCGGGTGACCAGCAGATGTTATCCTATAACACTGTGACGACAGTGAAATTTATAGGAGGTGGTGTTATGGTCAGGGACTATTTCCCCAACTTTGAGCTGGAGCCCCTTGTTTTACTAAAAAAAATGGTTCAAATGGCTCTGAGCACTATGGGACTTAATTTCTAAGGTCATCAGTACCCTAGAACTTAGAACTACTTAAACCTAACTAGCCTAAGGACATCACACACATCCATGCCCGAGGCAGGATTCGAACCTGCGACCGTAGCGATCGCGCGGGTCCAGACTGTAGCGCCTAGAACCGGTCGGCCATCCCTGCCGGCCCTTGTTTTACCCCAAGTGAAAACATTTTACATAATGCCATGACTATCTCTGTGGAAAAATAGTGTAAATGGGCGTCCTCTGAAACAACGTGAAAAAAAGTGGACATGGCGACAAGCAAGTCCCATAGCTACATGGCTCTCCATCTACACTACATCTCAACTCCAAAACAAAGAAAAAAGTCTAGTAAACATGGGCCTTAAACTGCATACCTTAAGAGCTATGACGAATTGTCATCTTCGCTACTGCGAAACACATTTCATCTGTTGAGCAAGTACTCACAACTCTTAAGGTATGCATTTTAGAATCTCGTGTCTATCAGACTATTTTAGGATCCATACTATCACTTTAGAAAGATACCAACACAACAATTTTAGCAACAGTAGTATCGGTACAAGTATTAGAAGCATCAGAACGGTTTTCGCTTATAACAGTCGACTCCATCGTTTACGGACCTCAAATTGATACATTTACCCTTCTCCATCAGCCCTGGAACTTCGTCACATCAACACGGAATCACCCTGTATTGCTGTTGGTGGTTACGGCCTCGCTGTAGCAATATCTCACGTCTGGACTAGACTACGCAGTGGTCGTCACCGTCTGACCTGTGATGGGCGTGCGCATGTCCTGCTGTCAATGATACGACTGGGAATTGACGTCGATATGCGCGACCCTCAGCTGTCGATGAGTCTACGGTTATAGTGTTGCATTAGTCGCTCCTGGTGTGCGTGGGGGGGGGGGGGGACCACGCGTAACAATCTGGAGGGAAGCACTCACTTCGGGTACTGCCACTACGATAGGTTCAATAACTTCATTATGTATGTTCGATTTTTGGCTGTTGCTACTTTTCATTAATCGGATTTCTTTACTGAAGTAATTGATGGATATTTCACCACGAGAAAGTTATTTTTGTCGTTGTGGTCTCAATCCAAAGACTGCTTAGGTGCAGCTCTCCACGTTGTCCTATACTGTGCAAATCTCTTCAATTCTGCACAACTAATACATCCTACATCCATTTCAATGTGCTTACCGCACTAACTCTTGGGACTTTTTGCCCCTTGCCCCCCTCCCGCAACATTTTCTTTCATTACCAAACTGATGTTTCCTTGATAGCTCAGGCTGCGTAAAGTTGCACTACAGTTTTTTCTCAACTCGATTCATAACGGCCGCGCGGGATTAGCCGAGCGGTCTTAGGCGCTGCAGTCATGGACTGTTCGGCTGGTCCCAGCGGAGGTTCGAGTCCTCCCTCGGGCATGGGTGTGTTTGTTTGTCCTTAGGATAATTTAAGTTAAGTAGTGTGTAAGCTTAGGGACTGATGATCTTAGCAGTTAAGTCCCATAAGATTTCACACACATTTTTTTGAGTCATAACGTCCTCATTAAGTATCCGACCTCATTGTCTAATTACATTTTTCACGTGCTTGTGATCAACAGCTATACGGCATTGAAAGTATTACAGTTTGACAGAAAATGGAGTATGTGTCCTTGAAATGGTTCAGCACAAATAGTTTTGATTTATTTATTTCGAAACGCTTGAATTCCTTTGGTGGCGATGTGTCTAATAAAGGACATATTATAAGACCCTCTGCGAACATCCACACGAAACTGTACTTTAGCTGTAAACTCCAGTGAGTGATCAGCCCTATGCAGATGATGTAATCATTAGACTGAAGACTGAATGAATGCGGCTTCCCACCCCAGTCTGCCCCACGCAACTTTCTTACTACTGAAACCTATATCGATCTTGACCAGCTTATTATCTTCATGCCTTAGACAGCCTCTACACACACATTTCTCACCATTGCCAAATTAAGCGTTACCTCACGCATCAGCTTGTATCTCATCAACCTTACCCCTCTTTCAGTTAATTAGTACTATAAATTTATTTTGTCCTATATTCGATTCCGTAACTTTTCATTAGGTACTCGACATATCAGTTTATTCTTCAGTATTATATGTAACACTCCATTTCAAAAGCTTCTGTCTTCATGTGTGTGCCTTTTACAGTCCACATCTCATTTCCATATAAGGCACCGTTATAACAAAAACTTTCGACGAAGATTTCCTAATATTGAAAGTTGTCTTTAAATAATACAAACATGACTGAAGTACTGTTTCTGATTGTAAGCTCTGAGCTGTAATAATAAATGAACTTTCGTAATGTGACTTGTACTGTCGTAATGTGAAAGGAAAGCTACACTCTAATAGTAATAAACTGTTGTAATGAAAAGGGAGGTATTAAAGTATTTCATTTTGCAAAAGTTTTCAATCTGACTGCAAGAATTATGAACAGTATAAACTGTCTGAATAATGAACTTTGACATGAAACCTACAATAATTAGTTTTGCAAAATTGATCACAAAGTTGTCTCTGAATGACATAAGTTGACCCTGATTGAATAAATAAAAAAAACATCAAAATATTTAGTCCTTACCTCTATTCTGCGCAAACCTGGATAACGCGTTGCAGTTCTGATCTGTCTTGCTTGCCGCTATGCTAAAGCTGCAAATTACTGTATCTACACAGAGACATTCGAGAGGTGCAATGCGTTCTCTGTTAGTTGCAAATCGAAGTGTTTTCCGAACACACTTGGTTCCACGATCAATTAAAAATAGTAAGAGAAAGGTTGGTAAAAAATGAAATATGTGCGTAAATGACAACAGTAAGTTTTTTGTATACTGTGAAAAAGAGCATAAATTTAATGAACGTCTTAACATCCAAACAATACACTTTCCTATCTCTCAAATCTAGCTGCTCTCAGTACAATAACCAAGTTAGTCCGATGGTGCAGCAATAGTAAATAAAAAAAATTATTAAAATATTTACCTCTGACATTCCATTAGACTTCGTCCTTCACAAAATCAGTTTCCGTTGCAATCTTTATATAATCATGCTAAACATAACATTGTCATTGCTTCCTCACTCTAACACAGCTTAACATTGTCTTCTCGCGCTTCCTCACTCCAACACATCTTAACATTGTCTGCAAACTGTGCCCTCGCGCACATCATAGATGCTAACCTAACTTCTGCGATACTGCTTTACAACATCGATACTCGCTCACATTCTATTCAGATACCAAAATTGTACATGACACCTATCAATATTTAAATTTACATTCATTGGTTACATTTCTCAAGAACACTTATCTTGTTAAAACATCATGTGACTTCATTCTACTACATTCTGTTATCCTTTTTTAATTGTACTCATGTTCATCTCATATATTCTCTTCAAGAATCTGACCATTCCATTTGAAGGATCTTTCAAGTTCTTTACCGTCTCTGACAGTTTTATAATGTCATCGGCATAACTTAAAGTTTCTATATTTCACCCTGAAATTTAATTTCTCTTTCTAGATTTCTAGATTTCTCCTTAGTTTCCTTCACTACCTGAGTCATGACACATTGAATAGTATGTGGAAGAGGCTTAAAACCTACCATACTCTCTTTTCAATTACAGCTGTCGTTCGTGTCTTTCCTAAAGGCAGTCAGAGTTCTGTACTAGACGCGGATAACCTTTCGCTACCCATATTTTATCCCCGATAGGTTGAGAATTCCGAAGAGTGTATTCGAGTCAACATTGTTAAAACATTTTTCTAAATGTAACCAATTGTATGAATGTATGTTAACAATTAATTCAGATCATTTACTCTACTATCCCTGTACACTGGTCTTTCTGCCATGAACGGAACTTCTCGAGTAATGTCTTCCACAGCTCATAGCCCACTGCTGGCTGAAAGGTCCTACTTTTAAACTCCGGGCTCCACACAATCTATTCTGCATGTCTTGCTGGACTAGAGCACTTGAAAGTAAGGAAACAGCAGCTGGGCTGCAGCTATGATTTATCTTTGTAAAATCATTGGGGCAAGTGCCAACCATACGATTATTGAAATTCGAATGCAAAAAATCTTTGATGCTGGAAACATACTATTGAACTATCAGAAGAATATCAGTCATGTAGTTACGAAAGAGGAAAAGCAGGTAAAGGTGCGAACTATCATATCATCAACTTATCAGCTCCTGTAGTTGCTAACACGAATAATACATCCATGAATGGTCTAAGGCACCTTGCCACGGTTCGCGCGGCTCCCCCCCCCCCCCCCCCCCCCCCCCCCCCCCTCCCGGAGGTTCGATTCCTCCCGCGGGCATGAGTGTATTTGTGTTGCCCATAGTTACGTTAGTTTAAGTAGTGTGTAAGCCTAACGACCGATGACCTCAGCAATTTGGTCCCATAGGAACTTACCACAAATTTCCAAATTTATCATCCATTAATGGAAGGAGCATCTATCAGATGACGAACAGTTCCGTTCTAGGAGAAGGCAAAGCCACTGGAGAGGCAGTTATGACGTTTCGCTTGGCTATGGAAGCGACGTTAGGCAAATAAAGACCCTCTGATATCACCTGTCGATCTACAAGTGCGTTCGACCATTAAAACGGCGCAAGATGTATAATACGCTCAAGCGATAGATAGGACGAGTAGAGTATGTAAAACAACCAAGAGGGATCAATAAGAACGGAAGGCCACCAGAAAATTTCTGGGATTTAAGTGGGCGTAAGGCAGGGATACAGTCTTTCTGCACTGCTTCTGAATTTTTATGTTGAAGTAGTAACGAATAAAATAAAAGAAAGGGTCTAGGAGGGATTATTATACGGGGGGGGGGGGGGGGGGGGGGAATGATATCAATGATAAGATTTGCTCATGGCATTGTTATCCCCTGTCTGATTGAGGAAGAATTACATGATCTTTTGAATGGAAAGGTCTGCTGAGCGCAGAGGATGAACTGAGAGTAAATGGAAGAAAGACGAGAGTTACGAGGAGAAGTAAAAATGAGAGTAGCGACAAATTTATTATCACATTTGAAGAATGCGTAATAGACGAAGTGAAGAATTCTGCCATCTTGGAAACAACCGGCGGAGGTTCGAGTCCTCTCTCGGGCATGGGTGTGCGTGTTTGTCCTTAGGATAATTCAGGTTAAGTAGTGTGTAAGCTTAGGGACTGATGACCTTAGCAGTTACGTCCCATAAGATTTCACACACATTTGAACATTTTTTTGGAAACAGAATAACGAGTGTCGGACAATGCAAGCAAGGTATAAGAAGAAAACTTGCATCCTCAAAGAGGGCAATCCTCGCCAAAGTCAGTCTACTAATATTAAATGTAGTCCTTAATTTGAGAAATAAATTTTTGTGAATGCCTTCCTGAGTCGCACCACTGTACGAAAGGGAATCATGGCCTGTGGAGAAACCGGAACGCAAGAGAATCTATGCGTTTGAGGCATGATGTTTGCAGAGTGACACTGAAAATTAAGTGGTCCTTGATGACAAAGAAAACAATGAGGATCTCCGAAAATTTTGTGAGGAAAGGAATATCTGCAAAAGATTACTTAGAAGAAAGAATAGGATGTCAGAACAAGCTTTAAGACATGAAAGAATAACTTCAATGGTATTAAAGGGAGCCGTAGAGAGCAAAGAGCATAGGAGAAGACAGAAAGTGGAATGTGTACAACAAGTAATGGAACACGTTGTGTATAAGTGTAACTCTGAGATGAAGAGTTGACTCGGGAGAGGAAATCATGGCGGGCCACATCATTCGTAAGGAAATAGCCAAACAATGATTTTGTATGTTAAGAAACTGACCACACTGAAAGACAAAAATCAATAATGTCGTGTCCGGCACACTCGTCTAATATCATTTTTCTCTGTACCTCGTTATTAAGTCATTAACTATTGTTTCACAGAGTTGACATCTGTTTTCTTGTTTTCACTGTCAGATAGGATTTGTTACATCACTAAATCTTCTTACTAATCTTGCTTCATATGTTCGTATATGTCGTCTCTCACTTTTTCGTGACTGTCCAGGTCTCATTTCCATACACTGGTGTTGATATGTCAATTATTTTGCATAGTGTCATAGCTGTTCAGTGGTTGCCTCCTTTTTTAAGTTTTAATGACTCAGACACTTACTTATTGATATCTTAAGACTGTTTTCCAGCATATCTCCTCTCCTCTTCGTCTACATCTACATCCACATGGATAGTCTGCAAATCACATTTAAGTGTCTGGCAGAGGGTTCATCGAACCATCTTCACAATAATTCTCTATTATTCCAATCTCGTACAGCGCGCGGAAAAAGCAAACACCTATATCTTTCCGTGCGAGCTCTGGTTTCCCTAATTCTATTATGATGATCGTCGCAACTAAAAACCCCTTTGTGTTAATGATGTCCGCCCCAAATCTTGTACCATTTCAATGACACTCTCTCCCATATTTCGCGATAATACAAAACATGCTGCCCTTGTTTGAACTTTCTAGATGTGCTCCCTCAGTCCTATCTGATAAGGATCCCATACCGCGCAGCGGTATGTAAAAGAGGACGGACAAGGGTAATGTAGGCAGGGTCTCTAGTAGATCTGTTACATTTTCTAAGTGTCCTGCCGATAAAACTCAGTCTTTGGATGGCCTTCCCCACACCGTTTTCTATGTGTTGCTTCCAATTTAAGTTGTTCGTAATTGTAATTGCTAAGTATTTAGTTAACTTGACGGCCTTTAGATTTGACTGATTTATCGTGTAACTGAAGTTTAACGGATTACTTTTAGCATGCCTCGTGATGGCTGGGTGTTGTGTGCTGTCCTTAGGTTAGTTAGGTTTAAGTAGTTCTAAGTTCTAGGGGACTTATGACCACAGCAGTTGAGTCCCATAGTTCTCAGAGCCATTTGAACCATTTTTGAACTTTTAGCACTCATGTGGATGACCCCGTACTACTCGTTATTTAGGGTCAATTCCCAATTTTTGCACAATACAGATATCTTTTCTAAATCGTTTTGCAATTTGTTTTGATCTTCTGATGTCTTTACTAGTCGATAAACGACAGCATCATCTGCAGTCAACCTAACACTGTCGATACTACAGCTAGTGTTGATCGCAATTCCATGACAGTCAAGCAAATATTGAGTCGATGGGATCAGGAGGGCCATAGTCTACGCCATGCAGGATAACAACGTCTGCACGCGGGTCTAAGACATCTAAAAAGGGCAAGCAACAATCTTTCTCCATCTCCATAGCAAACTTTATGTTCCCACGTATGGAATTCAGATGTTGCAGGAACACAGACTGTCCAAACCACGAGACCAAATTACAAGAGCATCATCAACGTACCGCCAAAATACTGTTGATTTTAAAATAGCTGAGGCGAGTGCTCGCCCCCTCCCCCCCCCCCCCCCTCAAAATCTTCCATAAAATGATTGGCCACCAGGGGAGACAAATGCCTTCCCTTGGCGACACGGTCAGATTGTTCAAAAAAATTCGTTTTTAATTAAAAAGTACGTCGAGGAGAGAGTGTGCTCGAACAAAGCTGTAATGTCAGCCCCAAGCCTATTGCCGCAGAGATAAAGTGAGTCCATCGGAGGCACATTCGCAAAAAGCGAAACGACGGCAAAACTGAACAAGTCGTTGCGTTCCAACTTAAGTGACTAATGACTGTTGATAAAATCACTAGAATTTCTTATATGATGTGGACACTTCCCTACAATGGGTCTCAGTACAGACGTCAAATATTTGGCCAAATCACAGGTAGCTGCTCCAGTATTAAGAGGACAAAGTCACAGTAGTTTCTCGTCCTCTCCTAAAATTTCGGCCCTATTGGTTGTTTACAGATTCCGCGCGAAAGCGGCAAATCTTACGTAGGGCAAAGTGCGCATAGTGCAGGAACACACCGTAGCACACCAGCGGCATACTCGCCTCCTTCAAGCTAATAAGTTCGCTGTAACCGAACATTGTATTTTCGCTGGTCACTTGATAAATATGACCAAACGAAAATTTGTGGACCGCGCGTCAACCTTTTGGAGGTCCATCATCAATGAATCAGAGAAAATACGACATTGTGAGTATCTTATTAATCGAGACGGCCGTTTCCAGTTAAATTCTGCATGGAATCTGGTCATAGAAAAACATCGAGCTTCGCGTAGCCGGCTTCGTTTGCCATGCGAAGACAGTCTATCTGAAATTGATGAAGCTAGCGTTCACCACGAAGGGTGCACGGCGCAGCGCACAGACCTGCAGACAAACAGCGCATGCGCAACGTTAGCTGGTCCACACCATGCACATGCCGGCGGGGTCGTAAATACGTGATCTCAATGCCTGTCCTGTCAGTATTCACCTGAAGATGGCCAGAAGACTCTGCGCCGAAATATAGTGGCAGCAGGTTGCGCACATCCGGCAGTTCTCCCGAAATTTTATGGAATAAGCTGTACTCCAGGAACGTTTTAAATCTCACAATATCATGCCACATTAAAAATGAGCATACTTAGTCTTTAACTTACTGAAGAGGGCGTCAAGAGTACTAAAAATGTAACCGAGTAAGAAGGCAAGAGAGCTTAGGAATTTGCAACAGGCATATCGCAGGATGAACAAGATTTGATTCTGCCTGTTGCAAGCTAGTTCATCAGTTCTCAGTATTAACGCTTTTAGTGCCCTTTGAGTAAGTATTTACATTGCCTAACAAAAACGTGAATCATCAAGAAGACAGAGTTGGATGTCAATGTAACTTAGCACACGTACACAGCATCGGAGGGCATGTAAATGATTATAGAGTTGCAGTTCTCTGTGACAGAGATGTAAGTGGGCTGTTTATGTTTTCTCTATGTAAGTAGGCTGTTTAGGTTTTTTTTTTGGTAACGCCACCTCTGTATGAAAATCACTGGCTGTGCTGTGTGCAGTCTGTGGCTGCTTTGCATTGTTGTAATACTCGCCATTGTAGTGTTAGGCAGCTGGCTGCGAACAGCGCGTAGCGTTGCGCAGTTGGAGGTGAGCCGCCAGCAGTGGTGGATGTGGGGAGAGAGATGGCGGAGTTTTGTAATTTGTCATGAACTGCTATATTTATATATGATGATATCAAGGTAAATACATTTTTTGTTCTCTATTAATATCTTTCATTTGCTAACTATCCCTATCAGTAGTTAGTGCCTTCCATAGTTTGAATCTTTTATTTAGCTGTCAGTAGTGGCGCTCGCTGTATTGCAGTAGCTTGAGCAGAGAAGATTTTTGTGAGGTAAGTGATTTGTGAAACGTATAGGTTAATGTTAGCCAGGGCCATTCTTTCGTAGGGATTTTTTGAAAGTCAGATTGCGTTGCGCTAAAAAAATATTGTGTGTCAGGTTAAGCACAGTCGTGTATAATTGTTCAAAGGGGACGTTTCAGAGAGAACAGCCGAAAGATGCATTAGTGTTATTCAAGTTTAGTGTTGTTATCACGCTTGGTAGGGTACATAAGGGGCGTGAGCAGAAGTTCAGTGATCAGTGTGAAGGACACGGAGGTGTCGGTTGCCCGTCTGAGACAGCATTACCAGCACCTGACAGAGTTTGAAAAGGGAGTCATTGTGGGTCTCCATTCGACAGGGCTGATAGGATCATGCAGTATACAGATTCGTGGGGCGTTCAGATGTGATAGTGGCCCAATGACGGACTGCATGGAAATGTGAAGGAAGGCATACTTACCTTCAAAGTTCCGGTCGACCACGTCTGGGCATCACAACATGCGATCGACGTACTGTGCACCACCACATCGTAGCCCTTTGTCGTCTGTGTTTGTAATTCGAGAACAAGTAATGAACACCCAGCAAACATTCCGTGTCATCTCGCACTATTCGTCGGAGACAAGCAGCAGATGAACTAGGGAATTAACGTCCCATGCATTGGATCCCGTTAACAATGCTGCTAATGAAAAGCATCGCATTGTGCTCAGTGATGAGTCGGGGTTTCACGCTACCTTGGATTGCCATCGTCGGCAAGTAGAGCGGCGACGGGGCAAAACTTTTGGAGGCACACCGATGATACTTCTAGAGCCATGATGTGGAGACCCGTCAGATTAGACTCCAGGTCACAGCTGATAGTGATTGAAGGAACTCCGACGACACAACGGTACATCAGTTACATCATGCGTCCTCGTGTGTTACTTATCATGCTATCCCATTTTTCGACAAGACAATGATCATCCACAAATGGCCCATCTCTCTATGAAGTGTCTCCGTGATGTTTACGTACTCTTGTGGCCAGTGAGATTCCATGATCTGATGTGTGGGACCAGCTAGGAGGCCAACTTCGCTTGATCGTTGGTTGGTTTGGTGGAGGGGACCAAAAAGCAAGGTCATCGGTCTCATCTGATTAGGAAAGGATGTAGAAGGAAGTCGGCCGTGCTTTTTCAAAGGAACCATCGCGGCATTTGCCTGAAGCGATTTAGAGAAATCACGGGAAACGTAAATCAGAATGGCCGGACGCAAGTTTGAACCGTCGTCCTCACAAATGCAATTCCACTGTGCTAGCCACTGCACCACGTCACTCGATTTAGGGTACGACCGATACAGAGGGCTATTACAAATGATTGAAGCGATTTCATAAATTCACTGTAGCTCCATTCATTGACATATGGTCACGACACACTACAGATACGTAGAAAAACTCATAAAGTTTTGTTCGGCTGAAGCCGCACTTCAGGTTTCTGCCGCCAGAGCGCTCGAGAGCGCAGTGAGACAAAATAGCGACAGGAGCAGGAAAAAGCGTATGTCGTGCTTGAAATGCACTCACATCAGTCAGTCATTACAGTGGAACGACACTTCAGGACGAAGATCAACAAAGATTCACCAACTGCTAACTCCATTCGGCGATGGTACGCGCAGTTTAAAGCTTCTGGATGCCTCTGTAAGGGGAAATCAACGGGTCGGCCTGCAGTGAGCGAAGAAACGGTTGAACGCGTGCGGGCAAGTTTCACGCGTAGCCCGCGGAAGTCGACGAATAAAGCAAGCAGGGAGCTAAACGTACCACAGCCGACGGTTTGGAAAATCTTACGGAAAAGGCTAAAGCAGAAGCCTTACCGTTTACAATTGCTACAAGCCCTGACACCCGATGACAAAGTCAAACGCTTTGAATTTTCGGCGCGGTTGCAACAGCTCATGGAAGAGGATGCGTTCAGTGCGAAACTTGTTTTCAGTGATGAAGCAACATTTTTTTCTTAATGGTGAAGTGAACAGACACAATGTGCGAATCTGGGCGGTAGAGAATCCTCACGCATTCGTGCAGCAAATTCGCAATTCACCAAAAGTTAACGTGTTTTGTGCAATCTCACGGTTTAAAGTTTACGACCCCTTTTTCTTCTGCGAAAAAAACGTTACAGGACACGTGTATCTGGACATGCTGGAAAATTGGCTCGTGCCACAACTGGAGACCGACAGCGCCGACTTCATCTTTCAACAGGATGGTGCTCCACCGCACTTCCATCATGATGTTCAGCATTTCTTAAACAGGAGATTGGGAAACCGATGGATCGGTCGTGGTGGAGATCATGATCATGATTCATGTCATGGCCTCCACGCTCTCCAGACTTAACCCCATGTGATTTCTTTCTGTGGGGTTATGTGAAAGATTCAGTCTTTAATCCTCCTCTACCAAGAAGCGTGCCAGAACTGCGAGCTCGCATCAACGATGCTTTCGAACTCATTGATGGGGACATCCTGCGCCGAGTGTGGGAGGAACTTGATTATCGGCTTGATGTCTGCCGAATCACTAAAGGGGCATATATCGAACATTTGTGAATGCCAAAAAAAACTTTTTGAGTTCTTGTATGTGTGTGCAAAGCATTGTGAAAATATCTCAAATAATAAAGTTATTGTAGAGCTGTGAAATCGCTTCAGTCATTTGTAATAACCCTGTAGCCACGAGCTCTGGAGAGGCACTGCAGACGATGTTGTGCTGTTATCAAAGGCGTCTTAGTTCGCCGCACTGTCCTAACAGATACATTCGTCGTACGTCCTACATTGATTTCTACGATTATTTCACGCAGTGTCGCTTGTCTGTTAGCACTGACAACTCTAAGCAAATGCCGCTGCTCTCGGTCGTTAAGTGAAGGCCGTAGGCCATTGCGTTGTACGTGGTTAGAGGAAATGCCTGAAATTTTATATATTCTCGGCACACTCTTGACACTCAGAATATCGAATTCCCTAACGATTTCCGAAATGGAACGTCCCATGCGTTTGGCTCGAACTACCATTCCACGTTCAAAGACTTAATTCATGTAGTGTAGCCATAATCACATCGGAAACCATTCCACATGAATCACCTGAGTACAGTCCGCCCATGGTAGCTGAGTGGTCAGCACGAAGGAATGTCATACCTGACAGCCCGGATTCATTCCCGGCTGGGTCGGGAATTTTCTCCGCTTAGTGACTGGGTGTTGTGTTGTCCTTATTATCATTTCATCCCCATCACACGCAAGTCGCCGAAGTGGCGTCAAATCGAAAGACTTGCACGAGGCGAACGGTCTACCCGATGGGAGGCCCTAACCACACGGCGTTTCCATTTTATGTGAGTACAAATGACAGCCGGCCAAGGCACTGCACTTCCAAGCCTTGTGTACGCGATACTACCGCCTTCAACACCACTGGTCATTAAAATTGCTACACCAAGAAGAAATGCAGATGATAAACGCGTATTCATTGGACAAATATATTATACTAGAACTGACATGTGATTACATTTTCACGCAAGTTGGCTGCATAGATCCTGAGAAATCAGTACCCAGAACAACCAACTTTGGCCACAATAACGGCCTTGATACGCCTGGGCATTGAGTCAAACAGAGCTTGGATGGAGTGTACAGGTACAGCTGCCCATGCAGCTTCAACACGATACCACAGTTCATCAAGAGTAGTGACTGATGAGCCAGTTGCTCGGCCACCATTGACCAGACGTTTTCAATTGGTGAGAGATCTGGAGAATGTGCTGGCTAGGGAAGCAGTCGGACATTTTCTGAATCCAGAAAGGCCCGTACAGGACCTGCAACATGCGGTCGTGCATTATCCTGCTTAAATGTAGGGTTTCGCAGGAATCTAATGAAGGGTAGAGCCACGTGTCGTAACACATCTTAAATGTAACGTCCGCTGTTCAAAGTGCCGTCAATGCGAACAAGAGGAAAGCGAGACGTGTAACCACTGGCACCTCATACCACCACGCCGGGTGATACGCCAGTATGGCGATGATGAATACACGCTTCCAATGTGCGTTCACCGCGATGTCGCCAAACACGGATGCGACCATAATGATGCTGTAAACAAAATGAACCTGGATTCATCCGAAAAAATGACGTTTTGCCATTCGTGCACCCAGGATCGTCGTTGAGTACACCATCGCAGGTGCTCCTGTCTGTGATGCAGCGTCAAGGGTAACCGGAGCCATGGCCTCCGAGCTCATAGTCCAAGCTGCTGCAAACGTCGTCGAACTGTGCGTGCAGATGGTTGTTGTCTTGCAAACGTCCCCATCTGTTGACTCAGGGATCTGGACGTGGCCGTACGATCCGTTACAGCCGTGTGGATAAGATGCCTGTCATCTCGAGTGCCAATGATACGAAGCCATTGGGATCCAGCACGGCGTTCCGTATTACCTTCCTGAACCGACCGATTCCATATTCTGCCAACAGTCATTGGATCTCGACCATCGCGAGCAGCAATGTCGCGATACGAGGCATCACAACAACGTATCTCCAGGCAACGCCGGTCAACTGCTGTTTGTGTATGAGAAATCGGTTGGAAACTTTCCTCATGTCTGCTCGTTTTAGGTGTCGCCACCGGCGCCAACCCTGTGTGAATGCTCTGAAAAGTTAATCATTTGCGTATCACAGCATCTTCTTCCTGTCGGTTAAATTTCGCGTCTGTAGCACATCATTTTCGTGGTGTAGCAATTTTAATGGCCAGTAGTGTATATATGTGCATATGGCTGTCCCATAACTTTTGTCACCTTAGTGTACTTACTGTGGCGAATTTTTGCGAGGCTGGAGTAACCTTCTGTCGCAGCATTCCTGCATCTCCACAGAAGAGCATCCTTTGACCATTTATGTAATTCCATCTTCATGTTTCGTTAAGCCCACCTCGGTAATTCGAATAATATTTGCTGATCTTCCTCAACGTGACAACTCTTCGTATGGACTTACGGCATTCGATGACACTCGTATTCTGTTGTTAAAGAAGGAAGGAAGCAACGAAAACTGTAGTTACACTAAAGCAGGGTGAAGAAAGCAGGACGCAGCTTTTCATGTTACGAACAGGACACTGTGCAGATAATGAAGTGAGACTGGTAGTTCTCTTTAGTCTCGGCATTCCGTTTTTTATATCTCTTTCAAAGTTATCTCATAAAGTGCCTCAGCTCGACGTAGTAAAGGAGGGCTTATCTGAGCCGTCTATGAAGGGAAGTTTAGCTCCCTCCGACGTCGAGAGGTAATTACAGACGAAGCTCTAGGATGGAGAAATATATCAGCCTTCACCTCGTCGAATGAACCAGCCTTGCGTTTGCTTGATATGATTGTAGACAATTGCGGAAAGGCTAAACTAAAGTAGCTGCAGTAGTCGTCTCAGAGTAAGGTTCGGCGTTTCCGCTGTAAAAGGTTTTCAAGAGAAAAATGCCTGATTCAGAAGTTTTACACTCTAAGATACACCAACTGTTTTTTCTGGACATCCATAGGATAATGAATTACACACGTAGTGATGGCTGCACTAAAAACCATTACCGCGTCTTTCAAAAACAAAATCCTTTTGGCGTGTTACCTCTCATAGTCCATAACAGACATTAATCCCTTGATAAATGAAGCATATTTCCGAAATAAAGCTCTACCCCCACAGCGTTACTGAATCTGCACTGCATGCCTATCAGGGAAAATGAAGTAGAACTGAGTGTTGTTGACTATACTTCTGTTATACGAGAGTGCGAGACGAACGAGTATAGTAGTCGTTACTGCAAGCTGTTTGCGACAATCGCAAACTGAACCCACAAAAGACCAAATAACCGATTCTATGCGCGACAGAATCCAATACAGTCGCACAGCAGTTAAATTGATAACTGAACACACTGCTAAGTGGCAACGCAGCTGAAATTTCATTGTCAACGAAATAAAAATTTTCGTTATCAATGAAATAAAAATGTAAATAAATTCGTATAGTTAAAAATGACCCAGCTAAGTTTAAAGATGAAAGGAAAAACAATATGTTTCTCATTATGACGCCCGTATAACCATCACAGTGACACCGCAGTTCCGTGAGCAAGAATCTACTGACGTTATTTTTTCTTTAAGGTAAGGGTCGACTCATCAAAATGTTGTGGGAGGAAATCATTGAATGAGAAAAGTTATTTTTAAATATACTAATTTATTTGGACTTATTCAAATGTTCAAATGTGTGTGAATTCCTAAGGGAACAAAATGCTGAGGTCATCGGTCCCTAGACTTACACACTACTTTAACTAACTTACGCTAACGACAACACACACATCCATGCCCGAGGGAGCACTCGAACCTCCGTCGGGAGTGGGCTTACTATGATTTAAATTGATGTTGGGCCGGCCGCCGTGGTCGAGCGGCTCTAGGCGCCTCAGTCTGGAACCGTGCGACAGCTACAGTCGCGGGTTCGAATCCTGCCTCGGGCATGGATGTATGTAATGTCCTTAGGTTAGTTAGGTTTAAGTAGTTCTAAGTTCTAGGGGACTGATGACCTCCCATAGAGCTCAGAGCCATTTAAACCATAAATTGAAGTTGTATTGATTCGCAGTTACTTTAATCAAACGCGTAAATAGCAGTGTGATTACAAACTCGAGGCTTCTTTGCATCACCAGCGTGATAATATTCGAATTTACGGAAACTATGTCTGTCTAGAACGCACCTGAATGCTCTCTGAAAGACTGCAAATTGACAAGCAAATCACTTTTCCAAAATCTGGGCAACTCGCAAAACGCACATATGATTAATAGCGTTAGCTCTAGATTCCAGTACGATAAAGAAATATAAAATGGAATCACAAGTTGCGAAATAGACTCGCAGATGGTGAGCTATGCAATGCAAAGATTAACGCCAACGTTAAACGTGAATTACTCAAAATCGCTAAACTCGTGCCAAGTTTAACCCAGGCATCGAACAGCAACTCAGCAACGACGAGAAACGAGTTGCCTCCATGTGATCGCCCTGAAAACGACTCTTATACTCTCCAAGCAAACAGCAACTGACCGCGTCCCTCATAATCCTAAAAATTGCAAGGTTTTCACAGTGGTAACTGAAAATCTCCGTCTCTCTTCACGTAGGGAAAAAAATTCAAATGGCTCTGAGGACTATGGGACTTAACTTCTGAGGTCATCAGTCCCCTAGAACTTAGAACTACTTACACCTAACTAACCTGTGGACATCACACACATCCATGCCCGAGGCAGGATTCGAACCTGCGACGGTAGCGGTCGCGTGGTTCCAGACTGTAGCGTCTAGAGCCGCTCGGCCACCCCGGCCGGCACGTAGGGAAAGCCTGCAGAATTTTCTCATGCAGCATTTGTTGTATTCTCTGTTAGCAAACCAATAGTTGGCAGAGTACCGGCCCTCGCGTTGGTAATGTAGCGGTGGCCCTGCTTCTCTGCTTCCGTCTTCAGGGCTTCAGGGCTTTGTTCAAATATGAAGGTTCTCACGTGCCTCGCACGGCTTTGGAAGGTACTTTTGTAGCACTATGGCTCAAGAGATACTCAAAGCGGCTTACTTGTGTGACACCTGCCCATGAAAATTTCTGGTGGGAAACCTCTCGAATTTCCGATTTTGTCAACCCACTGTCGAAGACTAGCACGTGCCACGCCTCGCCACATTCCACGAAGCAAGGAGACCACTAACTAACATGCCACAATTCACGGGTCTCGCTTTCCCATTCAGAAAGTGCGCGAGAATCCAACATAAAATGATTATATTGTCACGTAGAAGAAGGTGTAATTAGATGAGTGACTAACTTCTCTTAACAAAGGTTCATCCAGTACTTGCACATACTAGAGCGCGGAGCGAACTGCGTCCGGCCAGAAATGGTTCAAATGGTTCTGAGCACTATGGGACTTAACATCTATGGTCATCAGTCCCCTAGAACTTAGAACTACTTAAACCTAACTAACCTAAGGACATCACACAACACCCAGCCATCACGAGGCAGAGAAAATCCCTGACCCCGCCTAGAATCGAACCCGGGAACCCGGGCGTGGGAAGCGAGAACGCTACCGCACGACCACGAGATGCGGGCCTCCGGCCAGAACACATACAGTATACAGGGTAAGTCACCTAACATTACCGCTGGATATATTTCGTAAACCACATCAAATACTGACGAATCGATTCCACAGACCGAACTTGAGGAGAGGGGCTAGTGTAATTGGTTAATACAAACCATAAAAAAATGCACAGAAGTATGTTTTTAACACAAACCTACGTTTTTGTAATTGGAACCCCGTTAGTTTTGTTAGCACATCTGAACATATAAACAAATACGTAATCAGTGCCGTTTTTTGCATTGTAAAATGTCAATTACATCCGGAGATACTGTAACCTAAATTTGACGCTTGAGTACCACTCTTCCGCTGTTCAGTAGTGTGTATCGGAGAGCACCGAATTACGTAGGGATCCAAAGGGAACGGTGATGGACCTTTGGTATAGAAGAGACTGGAACAGCACATTACGTCCACATGCTAACACCTTTTTATTGGTCTTTTTCACTGACGCACATGTACATTACCATGAGGGGTGAGGTAAACGTACACACGTGGTTTCCGTTTTCAATTACGAAGTGGAATAGAGTGTGTCACACTGGAAACGCGTCGACGTATGTGGTATCAGCATGATGGTGCACCTGCACATTCCGCAATTAACACTAGGCTGACCCTTGACAGGATGTTCGACGGGCGTTTCATAGGACGTGGAGGACGCATAAATTGGCCAGCCCTTTCTCCTGATCTTACACCTCTGGACTTCTTTCTGTGGGGTACGTTAAAGGAGAATGTGTACCGTGATGTGCCTACAACCCCAGAGGATATGAAACAACGTATTGTGGCAGCCTGCGGCGACATTACACCAGGTGTACTGCGGTGTGTACGACATTCATTACGCCAGAGATTGCAATTGTGTGCAGCAAATGATGTCCACCACATTGAACATCTATTGGCCTGACATGTCGGGACACACTCTATTCCACTCCGTAATTGAAAACGAAAACCACGGTCTGTGGAATAGATTCGTCAGTATTTGATGTGGTTTACGAAATATATCCAGCGGTAATGTTAGGTGACTCACCCTGTATATACAGCTATAGAACATTCCATTACAATGATTCTTGACATTTGTGGATACTTCTAGAATGTACTCGAACCGAATATAGAAATTAAAGTTGTACAGTCCAGGTGAGTTTTGAACTCACGACCCCCCATGCAAAAGTTTAGTATCATAACCATTATACCACGGTGTTACTCAGCTTCTTCTGCCGCAATACGCATTGTCGCTTGGCGACATGTGACAGACCACTGTCATCAAGAATAATATTTAGATTAATTTATCTGAAAGTTCTTACATTACGAAGTAACTACCTAAAATATCTTTGTGATAACGTTTCATGAGATCTGCACAAATCTGTGAGATAGTCGCCTCTCTGGCACGCATAATTGTCACACTAAGTTACAGGTTTCCGTATGCTATGGCCATATGGAAGCAGATTAGGAAACGGACACTGAAAGTAGTGGACGAAATTTGGTATTTGGGTAGCAAGCTACTTGATAATGTCCGAAGTGTGATATAAAATGCAGACTGACAACAAAAAGAAAATCCATTCTGAAAAAGAGGAGTATGCTAACATCAAATATAAATGTCAGTACAAGGTTGTTTTTTCTAAAAGTATTTGTCTGGAGTGCAGTCTTGTACGAAAGTGAAAGTTGGACGATAGACAGCTCAGATAAGAAGGCAATGTGGTGATGTAAAATAATGCTGATGATTAGATGGGTAGATCGGATAACTAATGAAGAGATACTGAGCAGAACGGGGTAGAAAATAAATTTGTGCCACAAATTGACTAAAAGAAAGGATCGGTTAAAAGGGTACGTCCTGAGGCATCAATGCATCATACATTTGGTAGTGGAGAGCAGGCTGGGGAAAGCGGAGGAGTGTTGGAGGGAGTGCAAGAGTAATGCAAAAAAAAAAATGGTTCAAATGGCTCTGAGCACTATGGGACTTAACATCTGTGGTCATCAGTCCCCTAGAACTTAGAACTACTTAAACCTAACTAACCTAAGGACATCACACACATCCATGTCCGAGGCAGGATTCGAACCTGCGACCGTAGCGGTCACGCGGTTCCAGACTGAAGCGCCAGAGTTATGCAGAGATGAAGAGGTTCCAACAGAATAGACTAGCATCGAGACATGCATCACATCAGTCTTGTGACAAAAAATCAAAACAACTAAATGGTCATAATATACTTTGCACCACGTCCATAAATCGGTGAAGTATTAACAACCCGTACTGCATGTCTCCTTGTGCACATGTCTTACTTTGCACAAGAAGTGGAAATAGGTAGATGGACATGTACATTCAACATGCGAAATGTACAGCAAAACCACAAAACTGTTGGGCCAGTTCCTTTGTAGGTAACAATGGAGGGGAACGGCATGTTTCGGAAGCCAAACTGTAGTCCAGATCGGTGGAAGGGCTCCCTTCTTACTCTACGTCGACCGGTTTTGCTGTGAGGCGGCAGCCGCTGCCCTCTGTGTTCGAAGCGCTTACGTCACGCCTGTCGAGCTCCTTTCCGCTCTGGACGCTATTACTTGGCTGCAGACCGGCGGCTGGAATTCAATGCACGCAATAGTCACATTTGCTCTCCTCGGCCTCCAATGCAACGATGATTACGTTCCGTGTCGGAAGTGAAATTTCTTGTAACTTTTTCGAAGGCGTTACAAATTGCCGCGACTTTTGTTAGAGTGACAAGCAGTTGCAATAATTCACACGTGGGCGAGCACTCGCACTTCATACTTGCTGTACGGTAAGTGTTCTGGCAAGGTCACGCCATTATGTACCTTTCGTGCCTGTCACAGAAGACCTCTCTGACCCACCTCGCAAATAACGGAAATGACAGGAAAATTTATTTTGGATCACGATGACCATATTTTCTAGCTCTAGAAGTGGGTATAAGACTGTTCATCATAACTCATTCATCTTGCAGACCTGTGTGGGATACACAAGCTATTACTCTAGTACGGAAACTGTTCCACGATTCCGACAAAGATTGCAGAATTGTCCCGAACGGATGGGTCTCCTGACCAACACAAAAAGCAGAAGTGTGTCAGTGATATGAAATTATTTCGTGTGGTTCGTGACCATAAGAAATCCGTTCTAGTTTACGCTTTTAGTTTACGCCACTTCTGTGTCTTGCATGCCAGTAGTCCACAACGTGACTGTTTCATTTAAGCAACTTCAATGAGTACGTTTTGAGTGCAGTGTCGCGTTGTCGATTATCAGACAGAGAGAGAGGAGGGTGAAATCCAGTGTTGGCACATTGGTTGCTCCTATCGAGTAGGATCAAGGAGGAATAACATCCGCATCCTACGGAAACCACACAACGAGTAGTGCCACATGCTCTGACTTCATGCCACACTGCACAGAGGTTTTGTATTCAACCCAAGAACTTCGTGTACAGTCTCGTGATCAAAAACATTATGCCAGCAACTCTTTTTTCTTGCTGGCTAAATACTGGACATGAAAATTTCATGTAGCAGTAGATTCGGGCCGGCTATCTCCGAGTCGATCGTCAGTGCAAACTCGTGCTTTAGCGACCTGACACAGAGGCCAGTTGTTTGTGAGGCTCAGCAACGTGCAAAAATGTATTTTTGTGGAGATATTCAAGTTCTCAGAGCAACTGAAAATGGAATGTCCTGTAGAGTTTGTAACATTCTGCCTTCCGAAGAAAAAATATAAACGAATCGAGTAGGAAACGGTCCTAAGAGTCTTGAGATTCAAGTACTTGCAAAACGCACCACTATCCTTCCATACCGACATATCTTTTGTACGGTGTGTATGAAGGCGAGCACTGTACTGAATTGCTTACGCCGAGACTCATCTTGCCACATCATTCTTTGACGACGGGGTACTATGCGTGGGTCGTGTCACTTTATACTCCAATAGTTGGTGTTCTGTCATGTTCCGGAAGCGTACAGGAGGGCGTTAAATTGCAATAATATCGCAAGTATGAACTAAATGTCTGGAGAACTTGAATAATGCTCCAGCGTGCGTGTGTGTGTGTGTGTGTGTGTGTGTGTGTGTGTGTTTGTGTGTGAGTGTGTGAGTGTGTGATTGTTTGTTTTTGTTTTGCGGATCGCCTTCTCAGTAGATAATCTTCTAAAGAAGGAAACATACTTGATATCATACAAGCGACGGCAATAGAGGATATCATTTAGGAAAAGTGATCGATAGACAGTGCCACCTGCTTCTTTCCAGCCTCCTTTATGCCGAACTTGTGGGATCAATTCTGTAATTTGGCGCAGCTGCTCCTGCAAATGTACGAAAGCTGATTGGAATGACTGATATTACCGTTCAGTATCATTTAGTCTCGGCCTGTCTTGCATCAAGGGCTGTAATTCCTTGAATGTATTCTGAACCTGCTGAATTTCATTTTCTGCTGTGCACACATCAAAATTCAACCTTAATTTCCGCTGGTGCTCCGACATTACTACATCTGGCTTCTGCGTAAAAAGTACCCCACTGTGTATAGGTCGTACTTGATAGCTTCTGCCGTTTTGGATTTGCCCCACAGGACAAGGAACACCACAACCAGGAATTCTCTGGCTCTCATGTTGTCCTTCGTTTTGCGTTCGTTGGCCAGAACTGATACAACTATTTTCTGCTCTCTTTAACATGTACTGGACTAAGTGTAGACTGCATCCTATGGCAAGAGGAAATTCCCTGTCAGGTTACTTGCCCTCTCATGCTCCAAAAGCGCCCTCAAATTCCTTATCTTTACGGACTAAATTGCCTATGAAACATTCGTTATAAATTACCTACAATATGCGCTCATTCTCATTTTTATATTTCTATAACAACTACCATATAATACGGAACTATTGATTTAAATTACACATAATGTTCTATTAACATTCTTTAACCTATTACCTATGTGCAAATGTTCAGGATGAACCTTTCTCACACAAATAACACAACATAAATATAACGATAATAATAACTCAATTACAAACATTCAGCTCATGAGACCATTTCGTGGTCTTAAGGTGTATGTATGTGTTGGAGCAATCTCATGTACACCATGTGTCACTGGCTTATTTCGACCTTTCTGCTTTCTTTACCCAGATCCTCTCCCCTTTCAGAAACAGCTGCCAGAAATTGAGGCAGTGCTTCTGATTCATATTGAAATGGGCAGATTCTACTCATATGGACAATCATGGTTTTCGTGGGTAGTTGTATTTTAATATTAACTGGGGACGTCGTTTTGACTCCCTCATAGGGTGCTTGATACCGTGAAATGTACTGTGGAATGAAGTTCTTTGTTTTCCCCTTCTGTACGCGGAGGTTTGATAACATGACCCACTGCCTGATGTGATACTTGGGTAATGTCGCTTTTTTATTGTGAATCTTTTTCTGTCTTTCTAGAGCCTCTATGTTAATTTTTTACGTCTGGCGCCATATCCCTAATAGCATTTTAGTCCAAACTTAGGATAAATGCTCCGTGGAAAGGGGTGACATAATTCAAAAGCTGAGGGCATTTTTCTACTAAAAACAGCCTTGGGGAGTGAAAGACCCATGTTTTGTGGATTATTGAATTGTACACGCTGACGCTTCTGGCTATAAATTGTACCACCATCATGGCATTTGACTGTGTATATTAAACACTCTAATGAAGGTCAGTTACTGTAGTGACAGAAACATTTTACAACATGACGCGTTTCGCAACCTTGAAGAATTTCTTACGAAGGTGACTCCGGCTATGACAACCTCTTATAATAAACAGTGAAAAGCCCATGTTTTATGGTAATTTCCATAACAACGTTTTCACATTTTATTAGCGTCTGCAAAACTCTTGAGAAAACTTCTTGCGAATGTCTGGTGCTATTGTAAAAGTATAGCACTCTGTAATGGTGATAACGCTTGCTTACACTAAACCAGCTAGCAGTTATCTGGAGCTTTCTCTGTGGTGGTGTGAAAATCTACATCGTTACTACAGAACTAGGATCAGAGGTAGAAAACGAAACAAAAACATCTCAAAGTTACTATCAACTTTTTTCTTTAGTGTGGTGCCTCTTATTCGCTGGTGACATATGGGAAAGCTTAGGAATAATTCCCATAGATGGCTGTGCGCCTTTGACAACAACGTTTACAATCTACCACGTCGATATGGAAGAGATGCAGGAGCTGTAAATCGCTGAATGAATCATCATTGCTCTTGGTCAAGATCCCTCTCTAAAGATCTCGTCAATGATGATCCTGAATACTAAGCTTCCTTTCGCTCATTGTGACCGCCGACTCAGTTATATAAGTTGCTATAATAGGAGAAATGTTTTGATCTCACAACCGACAGTAGGGAATATATATAACAGCGAAACGACAAGACCTTTCAAACGCACGTGCTCGACAACATAATGTGAAAACATGGAGGTGGACCCCTGTCATTTTGCTGATATAGCAGTGAACAAGAGAAAGTACTGTTGTGGCTCGATACACATGTGTCAACAAAAATGATGTCTTTGTTACTCATCGTACAATTACGAGAACAAAACTTTCGTGGGGTCGGAAACGTGCGCAAGCAAGCTGAAAGCACCTGCAATTTCAACTAGAGGTGCTATTTCAAAACGTTGACTTTCCCAGTTTACGAACAGACGTTTTTGGGCGCTATTCTTTTGTTTCAACAAGCACGTCCTCTGCAGAATAAGAATAGCGAGAGTCGTGAGAAACTTAGGTTGGATGTAGATGTCTACTGTATTAAATTACTATTTGTTGAAGACGACAGTTCTCCGTTGATACATTGTGACAAAAAGGAAATGATTCAGAAAAATGAGTAATATGAAAGAATTATAGGAGCCTTCAAAGTGGACAGACAGCAAAAATTCTCTCAAGCATTTGAATTTAAACCAGTTTTACTCCAAAAATCCACAACAGTATTTCTTTCTGTTGTCCGCATCCACAACTGAGTGGTCAGCGCGGGTTACCGCCACGCCGGAGCTCGGGTTCGATCCCCCGTACTGCCAGGGATTCTTTTCCGTGGTGGAAGCGAGCACTGGTGCAGGGCGTACTGAGCCTCGTGAGGCGAACTGAGGTTGGTTGGTTGGTTGGTTTGAGGATTAAAGGGACCAAACTGCATAGGTCATCAGTCCCTTGTTTCATAAACACACAGAGCACAGTGAAACCATCCATTAGTCATTCGAAGCACAAGATAAAAATTCCAGGGGAAGAACATCCCCAAGGTCAATAATAAAGAAACATGGAAAACGGAGCACAGCAACAAAAACAAGAGGAGTTACTCGACCGATTATTAATGGTTCCAAGGTCACGAAACCCGACCGACACTTGCGGCAGAGCGGTGTGCAGACCACGTTTCCCTCCGTACTGCATCCGATGATGCCACTGGTAGAGGATGGCACGGTGAATGGTCGAACCCGATCAACAGTAACATATTTCCTGCTCCTGTAATCTCCAGAAGATATGGAACACAAGCCATACAGTGAAGACCGCCGCGATAATTAGAACTCAGAAGCAACTGAGTTACGGCTACACTCCTAAAGAGAGCTCACGAGGCAAAGACAACTGTATGCTTCCACCTTACATCATTAATACGAGGGGAGTTGAATAAGCAACACGTTCTCAGCCAGTTTCGGTTTCGTGAAGTCCCAGTAAATGGAATCGTCTTATTTAGCCTTCAAAATGGCGTCTGTAATGGAGGTGCGTTCCAAGCAGCGTTCTCATTGAGTTTCTTTAGGCGGAAAATCAGGGCATCGCAGATATCCATAGGCGCTTGCTGAATGTCTACGGAGCCCTGGCAGTGAACAGAAGCACGGTGAGTCGTTGTGCGAGGCGTCGGTCTTCATCGCAGTAAGGTCGTTCAGGCCTATCCGATCTCCCGCGTGTCAGCCGGCTGCACACAGCTGTGATTCCTGCAGTGTTGGAACGTGCGGACACTCTCATACGAAGCAATCGTCTACGGATCGCAATCAGACACCTCGTTGCTCAACTGGGCATCTCCGTTGGTAGTGCCGACACACTCGTCCTCCAGTTGGGGCACTCAAAGACGCTACTCTCAGAAAATAGAAGAAACGACCTCAGCGTGTTCGGCGTCACAAAATTGAAAACGGACTTCTTCTCCGTGGCAACGTAATGCCTCACACAGGTCTGCGCACCCGAGAAGAGCTCATAGAACTTCATGGGCTGTTATTCCTCATCACACACACATCCCGGATCTCGCATCTTCCGACTCCCATCTGTTTGTCCCAAAGAAAGGTGTGCTCCACGGGAAGCTGTACGTGGATTATGGGGAGGCTCCGACGTTGATCAGTAGAGTGGTACCATGCGGGAGCATTGAACGGAGGTTATGTTGAAAAATAGGGGTTTGTAGTATAAAGAGTGGGGAATAACATGGTGTATTGGAATCCTGAATAAAACCAACCAGCTTCCAGAAAAAAAAACTTCTTTATACGAGGTGCGGCTAGAAAAAAACCGGACTGATGCTGGAAAAAACATTTATTTACAATTATTTACAATTTCATGTTATCTCCTTCAATGTACTCTCCTCCTCGGTCTCTACACCGCTCCATACGAATTTTCCACTGTTCATAGCAATGCTGTAGATCATTTTCGGTAAGTCCATACATTATTTCCGTCGCTTTTTCTTTTACTGCTTCAACAGTCTTAAATCTAGTTCCTTTCAAAGCTGACTTGACTTTAGGGAAAAGAAAAAAGTCACAGGGGGCCAAATCAGGTGAGTAGGGTGGATGATCTAAGATGGGAATGTTGTGTTTTGCCAAAAACGTCTTCACTGACAACGCACTGTGAGCTGGGCATTGTCTTGGTGAAGGATCCATGACTTTTTTCTCCACAAATCGTTCCGTTTTCTCCGTACTCGCTCACGTAGGGTAGCCAGGACGCTAATGTAGTAATGCTGATTCACTGTTTGTCCCTCTGGTACCCAATCAATGTGCACAATCCCTTTGGTGTCAAAAAAAAAAACAATCATCATTGCCTTGAATTTCGATTTTGACATTCGTGCTTTTTTTTGTCGTGGAGAACCAGGAGTTTTCCAATGCATCGATTGGCGTTTAGTTTCGGGATCGTAAGTAAAAAACCACGATTCATCGCAAGTAATAACATTTTGTAAGAAGGTGGGATCACTTTCAATGTTTTCCAGGATGTCAGAACAAATCATTCTTCGGCGTTCCTTCTGTTCAATTGTGAGACACTTTGGAACCATTTTTGAACACACTTTGTTCATGTTGAAACTTTCATGAAGAATCTGCCTAACACTTTCCTTGTCAACTCCTGTTAACTCAGACACTGCTCTGATTGTTAAACGGCGATCTTGTCGAACAAGTTTACCGATTTTTTCAATGTTTGCATCAGTTTTTGCTGACAATGGTCTGCCAGTGCGAGTGTCATCACTGGTGTCTTCGCGGCCATCTTTAAATCGTTTAAACCACTCAAACACTTGTGTTCGCGATAAACAATCATCGCCGTACACTTGTTGTAACATTACGAACGTTTCACTTGCAGATTTTCCTAGTTTGAAACAAAATTTGATGTTAACACGCTGTTCTTTCTGTACACTCAACATTTTCCGACGCACAGACAAAACGTCAACTACTTAAAACAGACGCCACGGGCAGTCTGAGTGCAGGAGGCAGATGAAACTCGAGCAGTAGGCGGAGCGAGAGTCACGTGACAGGCCACGCGACTTTCAGCCTTATTGCATTCGTTTTATTGTTCCACCAGTACTAGTCCGGTTTTTTTCTAGCCACACCTCGTATATCTATCTATCCATCCATCTACGTATTTATACTAGCATTCGTTCTCCATGATGCTGGTGGAAAGGATGTCAACTTGTCACATCATCACTTCCCCTTGAGGAGTCCATTCGGTTGCTGACTTGGAACATGCGTCGCTTGAACGTTTCGTGATGTAACTCGTTCACTTCATTCGCATAGACTCTGAACAAGTGAGGCGTTTATTGCTCCCCTTCCCCTTCCTCCTCTCAGTCCGATCTTTCCCTTTCACTGAAGATGGTTCTTCCCTTTGACCTGCGATTCTTGCAGTCTGTATCCTGGTTCATTGTGCTGTATAGTTTGTCTGTGCCACGTGCATATTAGTGAAGGAAAAAAAGTCATGACTAAAAGATTTTATCTTCCGGAACGAAAAATGCGCTTCCAAATGTAAGCTGTCGTGAAGTCAGTCTAATTGGTACATGTTGCGTAGAAACGCCAAAATGAAACCAGCGTATCTGATTTAACATTTAATATTCAAATTAACTGCGTCTATTTCTTTACTTTTTATCAGTCTCTGAAGCTTTACGTTTAAAATATGGCGACTCTTGCAGGCTCAGAAGTGGGATTACACCTTGCGCGGATACCAGGCGTGCGCGGCAAACAAATGGCTGTCCTAATCCTCAAATGAAGGCTCTCTGCCGGCTTATCCAGAGAAGGTGGGATTACGGCTCGGTGCTCATGGGCCAGCGCGCCGGTGCGATCAGGAATCGATTCGCGAGGTGGCAGCAGCTCTCATTTCTGAAGCTGCATGGGAGCCACGGGTGTCCCACCTTGGCTCACTCCACTCGTTACACTCGGTCTGAGGCGAGCCTGCACTCAGGCCGAGATCCGGTCTGAACAAATTTTCTGCAGTATTTCGGGAGCAGGACCGCCCCTCGACAAACTAAAGTTTGCCAGGCTTCCAATTACGAGGGTTGCCCAGAAAGTAATGCACCACATTTTTTTCTTCAACATTTCTTTATTGAACATATAGAGAATTACACATACGAAAGAAAGGTGTTTTATCTGCACTATTTTTCCACGTAATCTCCATCCCGTTATATGGCCTTCCTCCAGCGCGAAACAAGGGCGTGTATGCACTGTCGGTATCAGTCTTTGTCCTGGTGGCGGAGCCAGTGCTTCATTATATGAATCACCTCCTCCTCGTCCTTAAAATGTCTTCCACGAATGGTATCCTTTAATGGCGCAAACAAGTGGAACTCTGAGGGGCTAGGTCAAGGTTGTCAGGTGTGACAGCCGTGGATGGTCTCCCCGCTCCAAATCGTGGAGCTCCGCCGAACCGCCTTCTGATGACCTCATCCTCCGTGCCCAGCGACTAACTGTACTTCTGTCGAGAGCAGATGCTCCATAGACTTTGCACAAGCGTTTGTGAATATTCCCCATGGGTTTTTCTCTGCAGTGAGAAAGTCAACGACGGTACGTTGCTTGTACCGTACATCACCTACAGACGCAATTTTGAATCTGTCCTGCAGTTACGCTGTCTGTCGGAAGTGACGGAAACTAGGCGTGCTCACTCAGGTGACTAAAAAAAATAGTTCAAATGACTCTAAGCACTATGGGACTTAACATCTGAGGTCATCATTCCCCTAGACTTAGAACTACTTAAACCTAACTAACCTAAGGACATCACACACATCCATGCCCGAGGCAGGATCCGAACCTGCAAACGTAGCAGCAGCGCGGTTCCGGACTGAAGAGCCTAGGACTGCTCGGCCACAGCGGCCGGCCAGAGACTTCAAACAATACATACGTAACGTTTCGCATTTCGGCTGAGAAAAAAATATGCGGTGCATTACTTTCTGGGTGGTCCTCGTACGTTATATAAACCTGCGAAGCTTTTCTGATACTGTCTACGTTTCCATTCTCTAAAGTGACAATATCTCACGAAACCTTAAACCCAATTAGGTTTGTTTCACTTTGCAGAAACCCGTATACAGTGAATTACACTAATCCTTAGCCAAGTACCGTAGAGATTGCTAATCAGTTTTTATTTATTTACTCGATTCTCTTTCAGTTGCTGATCTCCCTAACTTTCTGTCCTATGCAGAATACTTAACGACTGCAAGCCCGTGACCCACAATGTTACAAGACATCTTACTGCAGAATGAATTCTCACTCGGCAGCGGAGTGTGTGCTGTTCGAAAATTCCTGGCAGATTAAAAGTGTGTACTAGAGCGGGACTCGGACCTGTAATCTTTATCTTTTGCGGGTAAAGGTTTGGAAAGTAGGAGAGAGGAAATGGTGGGAGTGAAGAGCGGTTCTGGAGTCGTGCCTGCATAGCTCAATGGTAGAGTATTTGTCTGCAGCCGGCCCGAGTGGCCGAGCGGTTCTAGGCGCTACAGTCTAGAACCGCGCGACCGCTACGGTAGCAGATTCGAATCCTGCCTTGGTCATGGATGTGTGTGATGTTCTTAGGTTAGTTAGGTTTAAGTAGTTCTAAGTTCTAGGGGACTGATGACCTCAGCGGTTAGGTACCATAGTGCTCTGCAAAAGGCAAAGGTTCCGAGTTCAAGTCCTTGTCTGATACACAGCTTTAAGCTTCCAGAAAGTTTAGTCTTATTAGGGTGTGCCTGAAATGTTGCGACAAACTTCGAGGAGTTGTAGAGGGCATCTTGAGGAACAAATCGAGGACAGAAATCAGTGTCCGAAAAGGTCATCCAACGATGCTACAGAGCGTCGAAGTTATAGGCTCCAGTGCCTACCACTGGGTTACCCTGCGGCACTGAGAGTGACTTCGTACGCTCACGGACTAAAGGCAGAACGTTTCAAAATGTTGTTTCTTATTTAGTCATCGCGAGTGTTTGCCACGATCGCGACTGGAGAAGATGGAGCTATCTCTTGCAGAAAAAGGCCTTGACTCCTATGGATGCGATGTTTTGTTTTCTCGGTGGAGGACGGTTTCGGACACTGGTTTCCATTTACAGTTTATTTTACCCCTGGAACCCTCTAAAATCTCCAGTATTTTTCAGTATGCAGGAGAAAAATAAACTGCAGATTGAAACCTGTATCTGAAACCGTCGTCTAGCGAGGCAATAGAGTATCACGTTCATAGGAGATAAGGCATGTCTATGCAGCAGTTAGCACCATCTCCTCCACTGGCGATCGTAGCAATCAGTTGCGAACACTGAATAACAAACAACATTGCGAGACCGTACAGCTACAATACGTAAGCATACAAAGTCACGTTTGCTGCACAAGGGATGATCTAATGGCAGACTCCGGCGCCATAGTTTCGAAGCTGTGTAGCATCGTTGGATGACGTCTCTGGACACAGGTTGCATCCCTCTACTTGTTTCTCAAGACGCACTCTACAACCCCTCGTAGTTTGCTGCAACACTTCTGAGACTCCCTGTACATCTATACTACTATATAGGGTGTGTTAGGTGTAAGTGAGATATCTTTATGTGAGGTACACTCGTCAGTGTATTGGTTGTTTATTCTCTGGGTCCAACAGTCTTCCCACAAGCACGTCACATGGTTTACTAAAATGGCTCTGAGCACTATGGGACTTAACATCTATGGTCATCAGTCCCCTAGAACTTAGAACTACTTAAACCTAACTAACCTAAGGACATCACACACATCCATGCCCGAGGCAGGATTCGAACCTGCGACCGTAGCGGTCACACGGTTCCAGACTGAAGCGCCCAGAACCGCACGGCCACACCGGCCGGCCATGGTTTACTACCTGATGCTTTCTGCGTAGTCATAACTGCACCATTAAGTGGACTACGCCTGTCAGTAAAAATAAACATTAATAGCTTGCTCTTGCCACACGTATGCGGAGGTACTAAGCGACCAAAAATATATTATTCCTTATAACTATAATTATTAGTCTGAAAATGACATAAATACTGATAGGCAAACTGTCTCCGATCACTGACCAGTGAACTAGACCAGGAGTAGCTTCTTTCCTACCCTATCCCTTCCATCATAACTAGTCCACTATATACAAAAAAAAA
The DNA here is from genome assembly GCF_023864345.2 of Schistocerca serialis cubense. NCBI lineage: Eukaryota > Metazoa > Arthropoda > Insecta > Orthoptera > Acrididae > Schistocerca > Schistocerca serialis. The sequence continues at coordinate 257,093,385 of NC_064639.1, read as the reverse complement.
AAAAAAACTGACGTATTGACACCGCTCGTCTATAATAAATAGAGCCACCTTCCCTCTACTAAAACCGGTCTTACCCTGGGGAAGGCCTTTGCAAAATGGTAGAAATGTTAGTTTTAAGTTTATAGTAAAAGTATTTTATACAATAACTCGGTACAACACCCATAAGAATTTTAATTACCACAACACCACCCGCGGAAGCCTATTTCTGATCCTTTCTAGATATGTGGAAAGACTTAACGACGACCTGAAGAGAAAGGACCACATGAAACTAGTTGTAGAAGAAGCAGAGGCCAGGATGTGACTCTTCAGAAGAATTGTAATGAGATGTACAGGAGCTGGACAAAAATATGGAAACACAGCGATAGTTGATGCTTGAACATACATGCAGGTGCTAGCCTAGCCTGGAGATTGCGCTGCTGTATTCGACCACGAACTGGACCTGTGTACCTCCCTAAACATGTTTCAAAGTGTCGGTCGAGGTCCGTATAATGCTCTGTGTGGCGTGAGAGCATTATGCCAGAGCTCAGTGCAGTGCAACATGGCCAAATTGTTGTTGTTCGTACAGTGGTTGCTTCCGTAACCAGGGTAGTGGAAAGACATAGAGGAATTAAAGACTTGAGCTGCGAGTGGGCATTGATCTGTAACAATAGCGCAAGTTTAAAATTTGAGCCGGATCAGGATGCAAACCCAGGTCTCCTGCTCACTAGAAAGATGTGCTGATTACTGCGACATCCGCACACAGTGGTTACCATCTAGCACACATCCCGTCAAGTTCTCAGCTTATACCATACATCACCTATGTAGTGCCCCTTGCCCATTAGTCTCATTACTCGTGGCATCTCACTGATTCCTCGAAGAGTTCGATCTTGAGCTAATAAGAAGGATACCACATTAGTAGCGTGCGGTATAAGTCGAGAATTTGGATCTAATGGGAGGCGTGCTAGGGTAGTCCGTGAGGTTATGGTGACTACTATGTATGGATGGCGTAGTGGTCAGCACATCTGTCTAGGAGCAGGAGAACTGGGTTCGCATTCCAGTCTGGCACAAATTTTCGACTAGTCTCATTGATATATAAATCAGTGTCCACTGGCAGCTATTGTCTACAATTCTCTTGTGACTTGAATCAGGGTGGCTGCAGAATCAAAATGGTGTCTGTTCTTTCGGACATGTTCAAAAGAACAGACACCACATTTACAATTACGGTGATGTTGTTCAATGATTCCTTCGGTGCAGACGCACGCCAAACCCGAACTCTTACGGGAATTGGCGAGACGCCTCGAGTAATGAGGCTAGCAAGCAAGGGTGCTACATCACTGATGTGTGGTATAAGCTGAGAATTTGAGTCTGACAGGGGCGTAATAGGGTAGTCTATGAGTTTGTGGTGAGCCCTGTGTCCAGATGGTCAACAGATTTGCCTAGTAACCAGAAGACCCAGGTTCAAATCCTGGTCCAGCACAAATTTACAACTTTCCGCATTAATATCACTAATCGTCATAATAAGAGGCGTGTTTTTCAAGTAAGTACCGTTTTGAAATTAAAAAAAGACGTGCTAAGATATCTCAATAATTTTATTTTTACATGAAAGCCTGTACCTTAATCTACTTTTCTACATAATTTCCGTCATTATTAGCGCAATTGTCATAACTCCACCCATGTTTCATCGCCCGTAACGATTTGGATTAAGAAATCATCACCGTCGTTTTGGTACCGTTCAAGAAAAGTCAATGCACTGTCTAAACATTTGGTTTTGTGCACATCCGTCAACATTTGCGGTACCCAACGTGCGCATGATTTTCGGTAATTCAAGTGCTCGGTCACAATGCCATACAAAACACTACGAGAAACATTAGGAAAATCATCCCGCAAGGAGGAAATCGTAAAGCGTCTGTTTTCTCTCACCTTATTGTCCACTTCCTGCACCAAACATTCATTAACGACTGAAGGACGCCCACTCCGTTGTTCACCATGCACATTGTGTGCGGCCATCTTTAAATGCTCTCACCCACTTTCTTACCATTCCATCACTCATAATGTTTTCTCCGTAAACTGCACAGATCTCACGATGAATATCGATCGCTTTTAGGCTTTAACACTAAGAAATCTTATAACAGCCCGTACTTCACAGTCGGCGAGACTCACGATTATCGGAGGCATCTTAAACACTCAGTACACAACGTAAACAAGGAAGAATTAGACTGTAATGGCGTCAGCGCGTAGATTAAGGTACAGGCTTTCATGTAAAAATAAAATTATTAAGATATCTTAGCATCTCTTTTTTTAATTTCAAAACAGTACTTACTTAAAAAAACACGCCTCGTATAAATAAAATCCACCTGGCACCCAATATCTTTAATTCCTTCGCGTCCCGAATCATAGTGGCTACAGGATCAAAGTGGTGTCTATTCTTTCTAAGATGTCTGGAAGTATGGACATCACATGTACAAGGTGCAGAAGTTTTTGACGTTTCAAGAGGCACCACATCGATGATATATACCGCATACAGGGAAAGCGGAAAAACATCGTCCCCCAAGTAACAGCACGAAGGAAAGAATGTTAGTTGTTCGCGACAGACGCTCAGTGATGACTATTGTGACGAAAAGTAAGGGAACGAGAGCCGCAAAAGTCCTCCCAGAACAGGTTAAAAAGTGAAAACTATACGATATAACATACAACGAGGTGACAAAAGTCATAGATACGTCCTAATATCATGTCGGGGCTTCTTTTGCCTGGCGTAATGGAGCAACTCGATGTTGCATGGCCGGTCGCTGTGGCCGAGCGATCCTGGCGCTTCAGTCCGGAACCGCGCGACCGCTACCGTCTCAGGTTCGAATCCTGCCTCGGGCATGGATATGTGTGATGTCCTTAGATTAGTTAGGTTTAAGTAGTTCTAAGTTCTAGGGGACTGATGACCTCAGATGATAAGTCCCATAGTGCTCAGAGCCATTTGAACTATTTGATGTCGCATGGACTCAACAAGTCGTTGGAAGACCCCTGCACATATATTGAGCCATGCTGCCCTTTAGCCGTCCATAACTGCGGAAGTGTTTGCGCTTAAGGATTCAGTGCACGAACTGACCTCTCTCGAGATTGTTCTTTAAACCAATAGCAAAAAATTGTAGCCCAGTTTCATTGCGTACTGTCATCCATAAAAATTCCATTGGTGTCTGCAAACATGAATAGCTTCAAATGATCTCCGAGTAGCCGAATATTACCATCTCCAGCCGAGGATCGGTTCAGGTGGACCGGAGGATCCAGTCTATTCTATATAAAGACAGCCCACACCATTATCGAGCGACCACCATCTTGCACAGTGCCTTGTTGACAACTTGGATCCACGGCTTCATGGGGTCTGCGCCACACTCCAACGCTACCATCAGCTCATACCAGCTGAAATCAAAACCAGTCTTACCAAGCCACGGTTTTCCAGTAGTCTAGGGCCCAACCGTTATAGGCACGAGGCCGAGAGAGGCGTTGCAGGCGATGTCGTGTGCGTCAGTCATCTGCTTCCGTAGCCCATTAACACCAAATTTCGCCGCACAACCCTAACGGATACGTTCGTCGTACGTCCCACATTGATTTCTGCTGTTATTTCACGCAATGTTGCTTGTCTCTTAGCACTGACAACTCTACGCAAACGCCGCTGTCTCGGTCGTTAAGTGAAGACCGTGGGCCACTGCGTGTCCATAGTGAGAGGCAATTGCTAAGTGTGGTATTCACGGCACACTCTTGAAACTGTGAATTTCGGAATATTGAGTTACTAAAGATTTCCGAAATGGTATGTCCCAAGCGTCTATCTCCAGCTGCGATTCCGCGTTCAGTGTCTGTTAATTTCCGTCGTGTAGCCACAATCACGTCGGAGACTTTTTCACATGAACCACCTGAGTACAAATGACAGTTTTGCCAATGTACCCTCCATTATCACATTGTGCACGCAATGCTGCCGCCATCTGTATCAGTGCATATCGTTATCCCACGACTTTTGTCTCGTTAATACACACGTGTGTAAAACCCATTTCTGGCTATAGTGTAAGTTAAAAAAAATGCATGTAGTGCGGAATTTTTGCAGAGACGTCGTGAGTCGTCGGCGGTCGGAGGCTGCGTGAGCGGCCCGTTGCCCCTGGCTGCGCCTCTATCCACAGCCCTTGGCTGTGTCCCGGGCTCACCTCGCTTAAAGACGGCCGCTACATCTGCCCAAAAATCGATGGGACTCGCACTGCACTACATAGCTCTTAAAGCGAGCTCAAACGCACTGGAGTAACGAATACCGCTTAACTCGAGGCGTAAAAAATTACATATGCTGTTGCAGTATAGCAGTGCAATTATCAAACGTTACTTCGGTGTGCTTGAATCGCTGGCACCGTAGTGAGACTTCAGAAATTTTCGTCGTTGAAAGCAGGATTGGAAAAATAAGATTTGAACAGGCTACAGTCGATGCTGATAATTTTAATTTTGACGTGCCGTGACTTTACAAGACAACTGTGTGGGGAAAAAAAAAAAACACTTCATAGGCCTACTTCGAAATCAAACACAATTTACTGCAATAAATTCACAGCTTATTTCGAGTTTACTGATACATGAAATACATGTTGCATTCATAATCTGACTAGCTTATTGCCCGACCGATGTTTTGTGATGCATCGCCAAAATTACAAGGCCGGACTCAATTACATTGGGACTGTTAACATCTCATTAGAAATTCGATTATAAATACTTGTTTCCCACAAGTAGACCAAAATGCATCTACATAACAGGTCTGGAAGTTCATTCTTTCAACATAATTGCACAAAAATTGTGTTACCATTAAGAAAAGGTTGTTACGACCAAAGACAAAAGGCCCAGTTGTGCGTATTCGCACTTCTCATTAGTAAACTGAAGATATACATACAACATTGAAACTATTTACACGTAAAATGAGACTTTTCACTCGAAGCAGCCAAACGTGGAACAATAAATAAGATTCTAGTACGTATGCTGTTGTCAGTTATCCACTAACGTTAAATGAATTCTTTATTGTCCGTCTTCATCG